>NW_026057588.1:25647312-25866402 GCF_023721935.1 Panthera uncia
TTAAAAACTGAGAACAAACTGAGGGTTGATGGGGGGTGGGAGGGAGGGGAGGGTGGGTGATGGGTATTGAGGAGGGCACCTTTTGGGATGAGCACTGGGTGTTGTATGGAAACCAATTTGACAATAAATTTCATATATTGAAAAAAAAAAAAGAAAAGAGTAGCCTTTAACAATGGGAATGTCTTACCTAAGGGAAGGCTTAAGTGGGAAGCAGTTGTTTCCGTCTGAGAGGGTGGGGGTGGACAGACTCTTCCTGCTAATCTCCAAAGAAACATCTACTTAAGTCACTATGGACTCCCATTCCAAGCTGGAGAACATCGGGCCCCAGCCCCATCATTACCTCCGGCTGATCTCATTCATGCAACTTAGTGAGCATCTGATATGTTCCAGGCACTGGAGATACACTGATGATCAAACAGGCAAAAATCCTCACACTTGTGGAGCACACACTGTCACCACTACTTACCTCTGCCCTTGAAGTGTGAAAACAACCACAGACAGCATGTAAATGATGCCTGGGCTGTGTACCAATAAAACTTTATTTGTGGATACTGAAACTTGAATTCCACATAATTTTCATGCATCCTGAAATATTAGATTTCTTTTGCTTTCCACCCCCAGCCATTTTTAAAAATGTATAAACCATTCTTAGCTGGAGGGAGGGCCCTATAAAAACAGGTGGTGCCAACCTGTGTTCTAGACAATAAACAGTGAAAATTGCACAGCGCATATATGTGCCAGGGGCTGTTCATGTAAATCTAGCATTCACGTAAATTACTTCATTTCACCCTCATAATACCCCTAGGAGGCACACCACCATCACCACCAGCACTGAGGGTTCTTTCCCAAGAAGGAAAGAGGCACACAGAAAGGAGTAAGTTCTGCAATGGTTGAGGTCAGGATTTGAATCCAGAATCTAAAGTGTATGCCCTTTGGCACCATCTCCGGCAAAAAACAAACAAACGCAGACTAATAAGTCATCTTTTAGTACCTACTATGTGCTAGTCTTTGTTTATTGCCTACTATGCTAAACAGGCCTAGCCACAAAACATACAATAAAGGAATTAAACTCCAAAACAACCTTAGCCGACAGGTGTTACCACCCCCACTTGGGTGGGGTTGTCCCTCACCTTGAGGGACTCCCCTTTGCTCCTTTAGCCCTCAGCTGCTCTGCCTTGCCCACCCTCCCCTCCAGACGCCCTCCAACCACACTGCTGCTCAGCGGACCCCACGTGCTGGCCACATTTCAATTGAAATTCCACAGCCGGATAGATGTCGGCATCATGTTAACACTCCCAGATATTCGAGGGGGTAAGATTCAGAGTTAAACGGCCCCAGGAGAGAAACAGACTGGGGAGCTCGTGAGGCAGGAGAAAGCCTTGAGGGGCGAGGGACGAGGAGGGGTGGGGGGACATGGCCCGAGGAAAGAACCTTTTCCTCACTGCAGGGAAGCCGCCCCCCACCAAAGCCTCTGCCTCCAGGTCTTTAAGCGAGGAGGAGGGAAGCAGGTGAGTGTTCTATGACTCCCAGAGCGTGGGGGAAATGCTTCTGGCATTAAACAAAGCCTTTTTATATTTAAACTGCCAGCCCAGGATTTTCAGAAAAGTTTCCCCAAGCGTCACTGAGTGTGTGTGCACAAAAAATTATACACCGGTGTATAAACACAGTTGGATGCAGAAACACACACGTGTGCATGTTAAAACACCCCAGATAGGTCTAGGCGCGGCACGACCGCCCGAGAGTCCCATTCATTTAGACGCACCCTGCACCCTGTCCTACAAACACAGGCCCGCACGCTGCGCGGTTTTTGCACACCCCAATGTAGGATGCAGGGCCGGCCGGCCGGGGTGTAGACTCCACCAGGAATTCCAGAGCCACAGCAGGAGGGAGGGGGAGGAAGCCGACGCAGTGGGGGTGGGGGCAGGAGGGGGAATGAGGAGGGGAGCCCCCGAGCTAGGACAGAGGGCCAGCGGGGCGCGGGGCCAGGGGGGGCAGGGCTGGATAGAGGTCGCGGTGGGGAGGGCGGCAGATCGAGGCCCCGGACCCCTACTGAGAAGCCGACCAGCAGGCGGTGGGGGAGGACCAGGCTGCGGGAGGTCAGGCCAGATCTGAAGGTATTAGGGCCAGCAAAGGAGGACTTGGGGGGGGGGGGGCAGGAAGGGAGCTGGGCGGAGGAGGGGAGAGGTCAGGGTGCGGCCTTGCCTGCCAGGGGCGGAGAAATCTGCCCAGGGTCGTTACGACCGGGAGCCCAGAGAGATGTTCTCGGTTCTCAGGGCGCAGGCTGGGGACGCGGGGAGCAGGTTACTGCGCTGGATCCGGGGCCCTGGCCGGGACTCCGCAGGCCCCTGCGTTGGGAGACAGGAGAACATGCAGGGTAGGTTCAGCAGGGGTTGCAAGGGCTCGAAAACTAGGGGCCCTCATTGGGCAGCCGACTTGTGTACAATTTTATTTTATTTTATTTTATTTTATTTTAAATGTGAGTTCCTTTGGCTGAAGTCTGAGCCCTTCAGACGAACACAGAAGGCCAAAAGTTACGGCCTGGTTGAAAAAGAGCCCAGAAGAGCCTGGTTAGGGTTTGGTGAAGGAGTCTTTGTTCTCTCCCCTTGGCTGCAAACCTACCCTTGCCTCTTTGCTGGCCTACCAGCCCAGCCCCTAATCTTGGGAGTCAGAGATGCCTGTGTCCTGGGTTCCAAAACTAGTTGTGCTTCTCCTAGCCTGTTTCCCTGAAGGAGTCACAATACTTGACCCTCAGTTTTTTCATCAGTCAAACGGGCCAATTATATTTACCCTCTAAGGCTGCCTGAAGATTCTGTTGGTCAGTGTCCCTGCTGGGTACATGTGGAAGCTGTTAATTGAGTCCATCTATGTCCCATCCCTAAATAGGTTTGGGGTGAATTTTTGGCATTCTCAATGAAAAAAAAAAAAGCCTTGGCCAGTACATTGTTCAAGAAAATAGGTGCTACTGAGCTCAGGAAACTTCTTCTCAAGCTCCACAGTGGGCCAAAAGTAGACCTGAGCCTCATGTCTCTCAACCCCCAACCCTGAGCACCTTGACATTTACTCAGTCTCTTATTTGTTTTATTTTATTTTATTTTATTTTATTTTATTTTATTTTATTTTATTTTATTTTTTAAATAGAGAGTAAGGAAAAGTGAGTGGAGGAGAAGGGCAGAAAGAATCTCAAGCAGGCTCCACACTCAGTGGAACCTGACGCAGGGCTCGATCCCACAACCCTGGGATCATGACCTGAGCTGAAATCAAGCTCAACCAACTGAGCCACTCAGTCCCTTCCATTTACTCAGTCTTATAAGCAAAGGGGTTTATTTTCCAATGCAGGATTCAAGCCCCCAAGTCAAAAGCATCTACCAGTTCCTTTTTTGCCCTTAATTCACTGAATACCATTTATGTGCCAGTTCCTTTATGTGAACGAATTCTCCCTGCACTGCCTACAAACTCCACAGGTCCACTCTCAAAGACAACACCCAGTGATGTGACAGAACTGACCAAGTCACCTAGTGGGTCCATGGCACAGCCAGGATTCAGCCTTACCCCGTGGTGTCTCATGTTCACTAAGATGCCTCACTCTCAGGCCTTAAGTCTGGGAGGTCAGCTTTTTCTAATCCCCAAGTGATTCTGGTGTGTAGCCGGGATGAGAGCCATAGCACTAAATGTCAGACAGAGATTTTTCCAGTCCAAAGTTAGCAAGCAGGGGGCCCTGGGCCCGGTCTGGCACACTGGCATGTTTTCTTTGGCCCCCACAGTGTTTGTTTTATATAGTTTTGAATTCATTACTACAAGGTAAAAATCAGGAAATTTCACACCAAAACCCAGATTTCTGACATCTTCTTCAATAGTTGGAGAATTAGACGATGTAGGGTGGATTTACACGAGGCAGCCAGTGACAGTTGGCTGGAGCGCGGAGGGACAGCATGGAGCTGCTTAGGCCTGGCGCGAGCCACCCGTGCAGGGCCCCCCCTTTCACTCCACCACTCTGGCTGATGCTCCCTTTCTGCCCTCGCTCATTACACAGATGAGGAACCTGATGTCAGAGGGGGCAGAGCTTTGTCCAGACACGCACAGCTCAGGTTCAAGGCACAGAACCGAAACTGGGAAGAAAGCAGATCTCCCAGCTGTCATTTCTCGCTCCAGAATTTTACAGGATGGTGTGGCTCAGACTGCTGGGAGGCTCCAGCAGATGAGTCAGCATCGGCAGAGATAGTTTAAATATCCCAGCAATTACAGGTGGGTACATTATGAACTGGATTTAGCTACCTGTTGAGAGCTGTTAAGGGTTACGGTGGAAACCCATAGGTAGAAGGTAATGAGCTGGGGCGGAGCTGGGGCAGACCTCGAGGAGACAGATGCCCCAAGTGAAGACAGTCCGATTCACACTCTCAGCCCCTTAGAATGAGGGAGTGGGCAGGGGTCTGCTCTCTCATCCTGCAGAAGGGCAAACTGAGGCTGGAACCGTCTTCGCAAGCAGAAGGTGGAAGCTGGGAGAAACCTTGGGACTTGAACTTGTTCTGGGGCGGCAGATGGGTTTCATCTCATGTGCCATCTGTGATCAAGTGGTCCTGCTGCCTGGGGCCTGGGGTCTCCAGGTGGGCCCAGCAGGAGAGAGGGCCAAGATCTGTCGGTATGTCTGCCACGGGCTGGGTATGGGGAACAGGGCGGGGAGATGGGAAGGTCTTTCAAATGGAGAAGGTGTGCCAAGGCCTGCAGGGCCCATAGAGAGTCAGATACACACAGATTTTACAGGGGAAGGACCAAGTCAGGACAGAGAGCTCACACAGGCTGCAGAGAAGGGACAAGCCTGGGGAGGAGGCTGTCCCAGATGCCTAGGCCAAAGAAGATGGTTCTGGCACGTGGTGGGGGGGGGGCAAGGAGATTCAGACACATGCCCCCATCCCACCCCGTGCCCAGTACAGGCCATATTAAGGAGGCCTATGGGTGGTCAGCTGGGAGTGGTAACGTCTATCTTCGCAAGTAAGCCTGGGAGCTGCTAACCCTTTACACGTCCCCAGATCTCTTTCGAGGTAAAAAAAAAAAAAAAGACACAGCAGCTCAGGATACCTGAGGGCAATGTAGGTATGAAGAGTCAAAGGACGCACCAGGAACACCCCAGGCCCATTTCAGTCTGTCTTCTAGGGACCCACGTCCCCACCTTGCCCACCTTGCGGGTTTTAGGGGGTAGAGTGCTGACAGTGTGGCTCCTACGCCCGGCCAGATGTGCTGAGTCTTTCCACCTCTGAGGCAGGCTGAGAGAGCAGGTTATGACTAGAGGCTGCAGAGGCTGCCAGAAATGTGGGCTGCACCACCTCTTACCAGGTAAAGACACAGGTCAAGGATTCCTGTTGAGTTTCTGGATACGCGTCTCTCCAGCGAGAGCCACAGAACCACAAGAAGTTCCTCCTACGCAGGCTTCTGCGCTCAGGAGATAGTTTGCAGGTACACCTGGCTGTTAGCATGGAAGAGGCAGTGCTGTGGCAGCATCTGCGGGAGCTGATACAGGCCTATTCCCACCAGACCACTGAGGGTCCAAGGCTCTGCCCCCCCCCCCCCAACCAAGACCCTGGGCACAATCTGGTCTCCCTCTGGGGCTGCCCGGCATGGGGAGCCAGAGGACGGGACCTGGACTGTAGGAAGAGTAGGTGCCTCCTTGCCGCTCTTCCGCTGCTTACCAGCTGTGTCTCCTTGGACAAGTTGCTCACGCCTGTGAACCCTGCTTGTCCGCTGCCCAGGGCTGCGGGGAGGGCCAGAGGAGGACACAGACCAGTAGGAAGAGCCCATGGACAACCTTAGGCTAAATGCAGCTTGAACATGGTTCCCAAACAAATATCTGCGGAGACCCATGTTCCAGCACACGAGCCAAGGCCGGCCCCAAAGACAGGCTCAGTGTGGCAAGGGGGCAATCCCAAACAGACCACTTCGGTAGTGTGGCACGCTTATTTCTGGCAGCATGGCAGCTAAGTGGCAGAGGTGGCCATGTGTGCTCTGGGCAGCAGAGGGGTAGGAAGGGAGGAAGCGGCACAGAGGAGTTTGCTTGGAATCAGCTCTGCCTGGATTTGAATCCTGGCCCTACCACTTGCTGTGTGACCTTGGGCAAGTTACTGAACCTCTCAGAACCCCCATTTTTGTATCTGTAAAATGAGAAGACTAGTAATAGGCAACATTTGGTGAACACCAATTATGTTCCAGGAAATGGCCTACACCCTTCATACATTTTGAGTCATTCCTTAAAACCACCCTAAGATGCAGGTGCTATTCTAGTGCCAGCAGACAGATGAAGGAAGTAAGGCCCAGAGAGGCAGAGCACTTTGCCTGAGATCACATAGACGGCAGGGAGCCAGGTTGACGCGACAAGGTCCCTGATCTCCACCTCCTGGGGTTAGTGAGGAGAACAGGGACACACGGATCGGACCTGGCACCGAGCCTGGCATACAGGAAGCTCGCAGCACATGCTGGCTGCTACCCGATGGTAAGTGTGCGAGGGCTAGGGCCGCCACAGGCTGCATGGCTGAAACATCCAAAATGTATCTTCTCCGGGCGCCTGGGTGACTCACTCCGTCAAGCGCCTGACTTCTGCTCAGGTCACGATCTCGCGGTTGGTGAGTTCGAGCCCTACATCGGGCTCGCTGCTGTCAGCACAGATCCTCCTCCCGTCTCTCTCTGCCCCGCTGGTTCTCTCTCTCTCTCAAAATAAATAAATAAACTTTTTTTAAAAAGCAAAGAAGTGTATTTTCTCACAAATCTGCAGGCTGGAATCTGAGACCAGGTGGCAGCAAGGCTGGCTTCTTCTGAGGTCCTCTGACCTTGGATCCCACATCGCGTCTTCTCCCCGGAAGTTCACCTCATCTTTCCTCGGTACGTGTCTGTGTCCAGATTTCCTCTTCCTGCAAGGAAATCAGACACATTGGATTAGGGCCTAATGATCTCGCCTTACCTTAATTGTCCCTTTAAGATCCTGTCTCCAAATGCAATCGCATTCTGAGTTACCAGGGGTTAGGACCTCAAATACCGAAGTTAGAGGGGACACAATTCAGCCCATAACAGTGGGAGATGTGGTTGCCGGTAACTATGGCAGAGGCAGAGAAGGACCAGGCTGGAGGAGAGATGGTGCTACCCAGATGCCCCCTGGCCCTGTGGGCCTGGCTGTCAGCCCCCCGGAGTCCTGGCCAGTGGTAAGAGGACCAGCGCAGACTTGGGCCCTGGACACCATGTCAGGGTTACTTTCTGCAGGTGGTGCCAACGGGGTAGGGTCGCCTCCCCCAGGCTTCACACACTCAACCCTCTACATGGGAGTCAGTACCCCAGTAATGCGGGGCCAGTCGTCCCAAACCCTGCTTCCATGAAGACCTTGTTCCCAGGGCCAGAAAGGGCATGTGGGCCCCACTTGTCACCTGGACACTTTGCTTCCATCCCTCTTGCCCAGCTGGATCGTGGACTAAGAACACGCTCACGGGGCCAGGAAGCCTCCCCGAGTACTTGCTTTCCCAGGAAGACTTTGTCAAACTTCCTTGAGAATTCTGCATGCCAAGAGACATGACAATAAAAGGATCCCTTAAATTCACTCAGGGATTCAGGGCTTTTCAGCATTTGTTTTCTGGCCTTGCACTTGGCTGGGTTTAGCCAGGCCTGGAATGTGTGATGACCGCAGCCCCAGATGTGGCCTTAATGCCTTCAGGAGTCAAATCCTGGAGCCACCATCACAGCTGGGTCTGGGCTCATCCGGGGGCTAGGGGGCTTCCTGCTGGTGTCAGCCACCCCCTCTTCTCCCTAAGATGCCCCCTCCTCTCCAGCTCACTGCCACCACCATTGCTGTCACCTGAACAACTACAATTTGCCTCCTGGGTGGTCTCCTGTCTTGTTCCCCACAAAACAGCCACAGGGACCTTCCCATACATCATTGGGTCATATCAGTACCCAACTTAAAGACTGTTAAGAAAGCCCAGACCTAGGGCGCCTGGGTGGTTCAGTCGGTTAAGCGTCCGACTTCGACTCGGGTCATGATCTCATGGTGCGTGGGCCCGAGCCCCGGGTCGGAGCCTTCTTCGTTTTCTGTGTCTGGAAACTCAACAGGAATCCTTGACCTGTGTCTTTACCTGGTAAGCGGTGGTGCAGCCCACATTTCTGGCAGCCTCTGCAGCCTCTAGTCATAACCTGCTCTCTCAGCCTGCCTCAGAGGTGGAAAGACTCAGCACATCTGGCCGGGCGTAGGAGCCACACTGTCAGCACTCTACCCCTTAAAACCTGCAAGGTGGGCAAGGTGGGGACGTGGGTCCCTAGAAGACAGACTGAAATGGGCCTGGGGTGTTCCTGGTGCGTCCTTTGACTCTTCATACCCACATTGCCCTCAGGTATCCTGAGCTGCTGTGTCTTTTTTTTTTTTTTTTTTTTTTTTTAACCTCAAAAGAGAGCTGGGGACCTGTAAAGGGTTAGCAGCTCTCAGACTTACTTGCAAAGATAGATGCTACCACTCCCAGCTGACCACCCACAGGCCTCCGTGGGATGTGTCTGTGTGGCTTGGGCTTCCTCACATCATGGCAGCCTCAGGGTGGCTGGACCAGAAGCTCAGGATTCCAATAATGACTATTCAGGTGGAAAAGATAGAAGCTGCACTGCTTTCTATCACTTGGCCTCAGAAATCAAGAAGCATCATTCCTACAGTATTCAAGCGGTTGAAGCAGCCTTAAGCCCACCCAGATTCAAGGGGAGGGGCCAAGGACCCTGGCTGTTGTGGGAGGTCACGTTGGAGAGCTGCTCCATGTGTTCAGGGAATAATCACAAAAGGAAGGAGGGTGAAGCACCTTACGGAGGCATCGAGTGCTTATGATACTTTACTCCAAAGACCATTCTAAACTCTCTTCATATATTAATTCAGAGTTCCCACCCACCCAAGCCATATCACTACCCTTATTTTCCAGCTGATGAAACCTGAACAAAGTCAGAGAGCAGGCCTGTAGAAGAGCTGAGATTTGAAGCCAGGCAGCCTGGCTCCAAGGCCCAGGAACTAACCACTACACGGCCCTGCCTCCCATCAGCAGAAACCAGTGTGGCTGGATCCTGGGATGCCCATGGGGAGGGGCTGGAGCTAGAAGGCCTTTGTCAGACACATGGAAGAGTCTGGGGTTCATCCCAAGAACAAAGGGGAGCCAGTGAGGAGTCTTAAGCAGGAAAATAACATGCCCAGATCTGTGTCACAGAACAATCCCACCACAGACTGGTAGAGAATGGATTGGAGGAGGTAAAGCCACAGATGGGGACATTAATCAGCAAGCTGGTGCAAGAGCTCTAATGAGGGCCATGATGGGGAGAAGAGGGACAGGCTCAGGGGAAGTCAGTAAGTGCCAGTCCTTGGAATGTTCCACAGCTATTAAATACCATGATTTTGAAGACTATTTGGCCACTTGGGAACATTCTTACAATATATAATTTTAAGTTTAGTTTAAAATAAAAAGAATGCAAAATCACATGAAAATAATTCAAATTTGGGACACCTAGGAGGCTCAGTGGGTTAAGCATCCCACTCTTGATCTTTGCTCAGGTCATGATCTCATGGTTCCTGAGTTCAAACCCCATGTTGGGCTCTGCGCTGACAGTGTGGAGCTTACTTGGGATTCTCTTTGTCCCTCCCCCACTTGCACTCTCTCTCTACCTCAAAATAAATTTTTTAAAGAAACCCCAATTTATAAACTGCAATTATTTAGGTGGTAGGATTAGAGATGTTTATCCCTACTTTCTACTTTTCTTTGCTTTCTAAATTGTGTGTGATGGACCTGTATAACTTTTATAATTTTTTTGAGAGAGAGAGGGTGTAAGTGAGTGAGGGTCATGGTGGGGGGGGGGGGGGGGGGGGGGGGGGGGAGAGGGAGAGGGGGGGCCCCCCCCAAGGGGGGCCCAAATTCAAGAGCCATGAGATCATGACCTGAGCTGAAGTCAGGTGCTTAACTGACTGAGCCACCCTGGTGCCCCACTTTTGTAATTTTTAAAAAAAGACTTGTTAACCATTTAATGTTTGAAGCTAGATTTGAAGCTGGTCAGATGTAGAAAAAGACAGAAGTGGCAGGAAGCATCTGTGACGGTTTTAAAATCCGTCGGTTAAACCCTTCGACACCCCTCCCTCCAAATGGTGAAGCTAATTCCCTCCCCTTAAGTGTGGGCTGTCCTTAGTGACTGGCTTCTAATGAATCAAATATGCTACAAATGATGATACATGTCTAGATCATAAAAGGCCTCACAGCTTTCCAGTTGCTTGCTCTCTCTCGGATGACTGGCTCTCAGAAAAGCCAGTTGCCATGTCATGAGGACACTCAAGCAGGCTTCTGGAAAAGATCCTCGTAATGAGGAACAAAGTCTTCCTGCCAACAGTTGTGTGAGTGAGCCAACTTGGAAGAACTTCCTCCAGCCCATCAAATCTTCAGGTGACTGCAATCCTGTCCAACATCTTGACAGCGACCTCGTGCAAGATCCTGATCCGGAACCAACCAGTTCAGCGACTCCCAGATTCCTGACCCTCAGAATATGTGGGAGACGACAAATGTTTACGTGTTAACGCTGCTAAGTTTGAAAGGTGATTTGTTGCTCGGCAGTAGATAACTAATACAGCATCAGGATGGTTCCCTGGATCCCAGCTTGGATATTAGGATTGATGAGACACAAGGTAGGGGAGGTGACAAGGGGGAAGAGGGTAGTTTCCACTGGGGGATGTTGAACTGGGGGGTCCTGGTGGAGGAGGCCCATGTGCACTGGGCATAAAGTTTTGGGTGAAGGATCTCAGTAGAGGAGGGAGATCTGGAATCATCAGTAGAGGAGGAGGTGAAAGAAGAAGCTTCAAGAATGGAAAAGGTCAGGGCTCCTGGGTGGCTCAGTCGGTTGAGTGTCCAACTTCAGCTTGGGTCATGATCTCCAGTTTGTGGGTTCAAGCCCCGCGTCAGGCTCTGTGCTGACAGCTCAGAGCCTGGAGCCTGCTTCAGATTCTGTGTCTCCTTCTCTCTCTGCCCCTCCCCAACTTGTGCTCTGTCTCTCTATGTCTCTCAAAAAATAAATAAATGTTAAAAAAAAAATGGAGAAGGTCAGGGGCGCCTGGGTGCCTCAGTTGTTAAGGTTAAGTATCCAACTCTTGGTTATAGCTCAGGTCATGATCTCACCATTCATGGGCTCGAGCCCCATGTCAGTCTCAGCACTGCACATCTCTCTCTCTCCCCCCTTCTCTCAAATAAATAAACTTAGAAAAAAAAAAAAAAAGAATGCAAAGGTCACCAAGAAAGAGTGTGCAGTGTAGAAAGACTAGAGGGCTAGGTTGAAGCCAAGGGAAGGACTGTCACTGGAGGGGGCTGCTGGGGAGAAGCCATAGGATGGGGAGGCAGAGACCAAGGGAGAAAGCAGTATTTGGAAGGCTGAGAAAGAGAGCTTTTCAAGGCCATGAGAAGTGGGACCAGGACTATGATGAAGTCCCCAGGCCTGGCCAGAGTGTCCTGGGTGACCTTGCTGTGAGAGAGCAGTTTTCTGGCTGAGGCTCTCCATGTGACATCCTTACAAGGGTCAGGGACAACACAACCCCATCCTGGACAAGCCTTGTTCATCAGGTCCCCAGAGCTTGGGACACGAGTCACTCCAAGCTTGTGGGAAAGAGGACCCTCATGTTTGTGGCTCCAGCTACCAAAGCTTACTCTGCTGAGAGTGCTTGTTTTGTGTGTGTGTGTGTGTGTGTGTGTGTGTGTTTTCCGTTCCTTTCAAGAGCTTTCTTAATTTCCCCTTCCTTCTCCATGCTCCTGTCGGGGACTGAAGTGTAGAGAAACCCACCTCTAAACATACACTCGACAGAAACACAACACTCACAAGTCTATACGTTCAGACTGAGGAGGTTCCTCTTAAGATCCTGTGTCTTCTCGAGTAATTTCAGAGGCAGCAGCTTCTAGGGGAGGAAAAGGCTCCTTGAACACCCTACACAGCATCCATGTGGGACTAACTCCGCCTCCCTGGGTTCTCAAAACCCAATTTAATCCAAGCTTATTAACACATAACATTTTAATTTGCCTTTTCAATATGCTCTGCGCTGTATAAGCGGAACAAATTTAATAACATCAGAAGTAAGGATTTCATATGTTAATTACAATGTTTCCATTTCTTTGAGAAGCTCTATCCAGTTGGGGTAACCCCTGCGGAAAACAGACCGCTGAAAGCTAGACTGTTTCTGACCCTCCCCCAGCCCCACCCCAACTGCTGTAATTGCAAGCAGTCAGTAAGAAAAGAGTGTGTTTCTTAGGCGTGGAAACTTCGCTGCCCTGTAACGTCTTCCAGTGTGCTAGCTGATGCTCCCCCGGATGCCCAGGCTGAGACCAGGGTTCTGGTGTAAGTTGTTTACTTGGGAGGTGGTCTCGGGAAGTCCCTGTGGGAGAGAGGGGATGAACAGGGAGGAGACAGTAGCCACTAAAGGGCGTGTTATCAAGTGTGTTACCACCCAGGGCAGCTGGGGTTCAGTCCTTGCTGGGCAGCCAGGGTGGAGCACACCCCACTAAACAGCCATCCCACCAAGGCCCGAGAGAGTTGGGGCGTTACCTACAACTCCGTCAGGCATTGGGTAAGGGCTATTTGCAGGGACCGTTTATTCTCGGGCACTTCCAGTCTGCTGTATGGCTGGCAGAATGGGCTCCAGTGCCCAGAGAAAGACTGCAGGCAAAGGAACTCTGGGGCTGGCAGCTGGAGGTCAGCCTGGGGTGCTCCAAAGCGTTAGGGCGAGGGAACATGGCCGGGTGGGGCAGTGCTGATGCACCCAGCACGCAGATCCCCGAGCCCCAGCACAAGCTGGTGGGGATGGGAGTTCCCGGACTGTGCTGGGTGGTTGAAGACACACAGCTCTGGATTTTTCGGGCCAAATGAGACTCTGAGCCTCAGGCTGAAGCAATCAGCAAACAATTTGAGCATCTACAAGGCACCAGGCTCTGGATGGAGGAGGAGGCTTGCTTTTGTCCTGTAAATTCAACAGTGTTGCCCAGAGGGGCACGTGAACCCCTGGTGGCCCACAGGATCACACTTTTATTCTCTTGCTTTGTCAGCTATAGATTTAATTTCATGGGCATTCAAAACAAAGTTTACCATCCAACTCTTGTTTTCATGGATATTACTGGTTAGGACATAGCTGAGTTTAAAAAGTAAGCCAAATCCAATATGAATTGACAAATATGGTATATACATACAGTAGAATATTAATCGGCCATTTAAAAGTTAAATTCTGGGGGCGTGTGGGTGGCTCAGTCGGTTAAGCTGCTGACTTTTGATTTTGGCTCAGGTCATGATCACATAGGTTGTGAGTTCAAGCCCCTCATGGGGGCTCTGCACTCACAGCCAGGTGCCTGCTTCGGATCCTGTGTCTCTGTCCCTCTGCCCCTCCCCCACTCATCCACACGCACCCACGTGCTCTTTCTCTCTCTCAAAAATAAATAAATACAAAAAAAATGTTTAAGTTACATTCTGACACATGCTACAACATGGATTGTACCTTGAAAACATTACGCTAAGTGAAGTAAGTCAGACACAGAAGAACAAATATTGTATGATGCCACTTCCGCAAGAAATTCAGAGACACAAAGCAGAATAGAGGTTACCAGGGGCTGTGGGGAGGGAAATAGGGGGAGTTAGTGGTTAATGGGACAGTTTCAGCTTGGGAGATGGATGGTTATATGCTTAAAAATTATATGCTTAAAAATAGTCTAAATGGGGGGATGCCTGGGTGGCTCAGTCCGTTAAGTGTCCGACTTTAGCTCAGGTCATGATCTCACCATTCGTGAGTTCGAGCCCCAACGTCAGGCTCTATGCTGACAGCTGAGAGCCTGGAGCCTGCTTCAAAATCCGTATGTCCCCCTCTCTCTCCTCTCTCTCTCTCTCTCTCTCTCTCTCTCTGTGTGCCTTCCCCGCTCGTGCTCTCTCTCTCAAAGATAAATAAACATTTAAAACATTTTTAATAAAAAAATGGTCTAAGTGGTACATTTTATGTTATGGGTAGTTTACCGCAATCAAAAAAACAGAGTCAATGAAAACATTGATTTATTTTTTTTAATTTTTTTGTTTATTTATTTATTTTTGATGGGGGGGTGGGGCAGAGAGAGAGAGAGAGAGGGAGAAAGAGAAAATCCCAAGCCTGACTCGGGGCTGGAACCGATGAACCATGAGATCAAGACTTGAGCCCAAATCAAGAGTTGGACACTTAACTGACTGAGCCACCCAGGTGCCCCGAAAATGTTGATTTAAATAAAAATATCAAGTGAGCAACGATACATCCATTTGTGCCCGAAGGCGATGAGAAACTGTCAGGTAAGTGCAGGGGAAATGTGACAGGCCGTGAGGTTTCTAGAAGCAAGCAGATCCATGAAGTTTGCCAAGGGCAGGAGGGGGAAAGACATTCCAGGTAGAGAGCACAGAATGGGTAGAGGTATGAAGAGCATCACTGAGCATAACTTGACTTTTTGGGGGCCCCATCTGGGTCTCATGTGGCTGATGAAGGGGAGGCGTGAGAACAGATGAACGGAGGGGACAAAGTCAAGTCAGTGCCCCCAGAACTCCTGGTTCTGTTGTTTTAGTTTGGGTGCCTGGACCCCAAGGAAATCCCAAGATAAGGATCCCAGGGCAAGTACATTATTTAGGAGGCAATGCCAGGAAGCACACCAGGGGAGGAATAGAGAAGTTAGATGGGAAGGGGGGGCAGCCCTTAGAGGGTATGTCATGGTGCAGGTGACTGTGGTGGTGGGGGCACCTCCTGGGGACTGCAGGGAGCAGCGAGAATGCCAGGGTTATCCCACGGAGGCATGAGCTGCTCCCAGGGACAGCTGACTCCTCACCACCTTGGCCTGCCTGGTCCGCAGCCCAAGTGGGCTCCAGGGGCCAGAGAAAAGTCAGGGGCTGGCAGCTGGAGGCCCTGAAAATGCAGACCCACGATGGTGGGTGTTGAGGGACCGCAGGCTGGTGTCCACAGTGTCAGCTGCAACACCAACCCCTCTCATTTCATGTATGAGACCGGCTCTTGGTGAGGGAGGCAGAGGAGGAAAGAGAGGGATGTCATCTTAGCGGAGAGGCTGATCTGCCCACCACTGTCTCCAGGGGTAAGTGTAAGTGGGACTCAGGCCTTCATTTTTCTCTCACAAGATCAACTTGTCCCTGCACTGGGAGTAATCTAGGGTTTCAAGATTCATATTTCTCTTACCATATGATCCCTAGACAAACTGAAAATATCACTCAGTCCAAAACACTGGCCATGTTGGGGACAGGAGGGCAAGATGGCAGCAGGGGAGGACCCTGGGCTCGCCCCATCCCATGAATACAACGAGATAACGATCAAATAACCCTAAATACCCTGCAAAACTGGCCATGTTGAATCCCTGGAAGACACTGGGGTGGGTGTGGGGTCTCCAACATGGCACCTTCCTAAGGTTTAACGGAGGCCTTATTTAGTGCTCCCATGCCGATCCCCCTTGCCCTACAATGGCCCTGTCACACCTGTCCTTCTCTGGCATTCCTTGTCACTGCCTTCCTGGTGAGGTTCTGAGCTCCACGGTCGGGGATCCAGGAGCCAATCAGCAGGGTTCACATTGTATCCCTACCTGCTGGCCCAGGGCCTGGCAAATACCCGTCACCTCAAGTAATGGAGCACCCAAAAGCAGAGCACGTGCATTCCCTTTACAGCATTCCCTCATTAACCCTCACCACAACCCTGGGACACAGGGCTTTGTACTGATTCTGCAGAAACAGCGTTGCATTGCTTTTATTCCAGTTTTACAGGTGAGGCCACGGAGGCTCGGCTGAGTGATTTTGTAGCAGTCTCAAAGGGTGCGTAACCACCCCGTACCACTTCAGTGCCCGAAGGCCTGACTTCCAACAGCCAGCAGCTCCTTCTCTTTGGGGTCTTCTTCTGGTCACCCAGGAGGACTGTGCCCACGCCCACGGCATGCCTGGCTGCTGATCAGCCGTCCATCAATGGCGGTGAGGGTTGGTGTGCAAATATCCCAGCTCCCCCGTCCTCGAGTCCACACTGGGCACTGATTCCCGAGTTCCCCAGAGGGATGAGCTCCACCTGCTCAGAACCCCAGTCTTTATGGCCTTCCCCCCACTTCCCCGCCTCATTCCGTGCTCCCCTTCTCGCGTTCCCCGCGATCACCTCTAAATAAACACCTGCACTGGGGTCCTTGTCTCAGAGTGTGCTTCTGACCTAGCAGGTCCTCAGACCCAAACATTGGGGTGGGTGCCTTCCTTAGCACCCACACTCTTCATCTTGATGCTGCCCCAAGACCATTAGGGACCCTTGGATCTCTCCCGGAAGGCTTCAGGACCCCCGACGCCTGCATCCCTTGGAGTTCCCGTCTTGGCAGCCCGCCCCCCACCCCCAGCCTCATGAATGGGGAAGCCCAGCGTTGGGATCTGAAGCAAATGTAAAGGACTCTTTCTGCACCTTTGCTACTTTATCCTGATGTTTCCAGAGCTTCTGGAAAAGGGAAGCCTTGGTCTACCACACCACTTTTGTCAGCCTTCTCCCCCACCAGCTCTACCTTTCACCAGACCAACCTGAGATTTTTCTCTCTAGAATTTGCAACTGGGTATTTCTTGCCCACTGGCAGCGAGAGGCTGCATCATTCCGGTGACCGGTCCTGAGACAAGCAGGGATGAGCTGTTGCCCTGAGTGCATCCTGCAGAGGGGGATTATTTTCAGCAGAATAATGGTCACAGCAGCAAGTTTCCACCTCACTGCACTAGCTCCAGGTAAGCGCCCTCTTTTCATTCCGAGGAGCCGTGGGAAAACCATCCTCCTGGGCTTGGCCCCCGGGGGTGAGGTCAGCCATGATGCCTACTGACCAGGGGCCAGGCATTGGTCTGGACTTTTCTGGCCGGGGGTGAAGTCCCACCCCTTCTTGCGCCTCACATTCTGAACAGCAGAACTATTTTTTAATGATTGCCTTGCCCGCCCCCCTTCTAACCCCACAGCAGCCACAAAGGTGAATTAAAAAGCAAGGTAAATCTCAGCTACAGGTGCCTCTGAGGGTCGCCCTTTTGTTACCTTGAAGCCTGAAGTGGAAACCCACCCAAGCCTTGCCCCAAGCACCTAAAGGACCTCAAGGGTCTTCAGGGAGCCCCCCCCCTCCATCCTTCATCCTAACAGGTGTCCCCCACCTGCTCCTCCAACCTGTTCCCCCTCGTAATCTCCGGAACAATGTTCTCCAAATGCCGGGATGGTGACGTCAATCCTCGGCTAAAACTTTCCAGTGGCTTCTCTGACAATGAGAATAACAGTCCTCCTGCGCCCACGGCCAGCCCGGCCCTGCTCGATGCAGGCTCCGCGCACCTCGCCCATCTGACACCCCCTGACCACGCCATCTCCCTGCCCCTGGAACTTCTCCAGCACTTTCTGCCTCAGGGCCTCAGTCCACCCATCAGGCCTGTGGAAACGCCCCTCATCAGAGATGGTCCCGACAGCCCTGTTTCCTACTCCTCCCTCCCCGCTTTCTGCCCGGCTACCCTGACCACCGTCCCTGCAGCTCCTACTGCTTGTGGAGGACGTTTTGTTTGTCTGTCGCTGGCTGGCTGGAGGGTCCCTGAGATCAGGGCCTTTGCTCCCCTTGCTCAGCGCTGTGTCCCCCAGCACTTGGCGTGTGCCTGGCACAGAGCTGGTGCTTGGAATAGACGTGCTGAAGAAATGAAGCCCAAGTGATATGACAACCAAGATGAGGTGGGTGAGGTGGACGAAGTTGTTGCTTCCTTGCATGGCGTCCCTCAAGGAGGGCAGACTGCCTTCTTCTGCTTGGAAATCCAAAGGACCAAACATGCTTAGGAGGCACCTGTAAGATCCTTCCTGCCGGCTTGAACTGCATGCATGTGTCATCTTCCACCCAGGCCGCTCGTGGCCCCGGGGGGAGGCCCCACCCTCCAGGAGCCCGGGGAGCTCAGCTCCAGTCGTGGTGTGGGGGGGCCTGGCAACCACGCCCTGGGAGCACCAGACCTCGGGGCGTTCTCCAAGCTCCTCTTGGTCCCCAGGGTCTTTGGTGGCCTCTGCTCAGCAACCTGGGTCCCGGCCTGGGAGGGGACAGGTCCCTAAGAGAAAGGACTGGAAAGTGAGGCTCCAGGGTCAGGAGTCCTCCTGGGAAGGAGCCCTAAGGGATGCCTAGTTTGCTTGGAAGTTGCCAGGCTCCAGTCACCCACAGCCCCCTCCCCAGGGCCCTGCACCCACGGGAGACAGAGCCCAGAGAAGCAGCAGGCCGTGTCCTCAGAGGAAGCCGAGGCCGGGAAAGTTGCTTGGAAAAGTTTGTCAATGTTCTCTGTCTCCCCACAGGTAGCCTCTGGGTCTCCTGGGCTCCTGCTGCACTGGGGAGCAGAGAGACGTGGGTCCTAGGAGGCCTAATGCAGGCTGGCCTCACTCTTTCCGAGGTGGGTCTTAACAGCCGGGAGCTCAGGGAGAGTCAGAATCTGGGCCCAAGAGACCACACACCTCGCTGGATCCAGGCTCTGCTTTCCGCTCAACCACATCGAACCTCCCCAGAACAGTATTGTGTCATATATGATCAAGAAGTGCTCTCTTAGGTCTGACTGAAGTCTCTCCTGCTTTCATGTAAGCATATATTGAGAATCCAAAGGTCAGATCATATCTATATCTTGGATGATAAGGAAATCCAATTTAAAGAGTAGACATTGGAGAGCGCGGCATATGGAGGTAAGGAAGGGTTGGGAGACTGGGGAGAAGCCGTCTTCTCTTCTCTCAACTTCCTGCTTGAGCAAGACTGAGCAGGGAAAGTGAGGGCCAAGAGTTTGGGCTCTGGAGGTGGGCAGACGTGGGTGCAGCCCCAGCTCTGTGCCCGCCCTGCCCTCGTGGCCCCTGCAGGTGAACACTTCTAACAGGGTGCAATCCAGGTACCGGCCTGGAGGGGAGGATCGCCCTGGTGGACGCGTGAGCAAGAGCCCACTAATGACGTTGTAGGTAGCACATCCCGTGTGGGGTGTGCTGGGACACTGCTCTTCTGCCTCTCCCACCGGGATATTCACGCAGCCTGGGGCAAGAATGCGCATCCGCCCTTGTTCCACCTCCCACACTCAGTGAGTGCTTATTCATTCAACAAACACCACCACAGGCAGCCCGTGTCCCAGGCGCCCACGCTGGGAGAAAGTCACCCGGTAGGAAATGCTGAGAGGGGAGTACTGAGTGGGGGGCGAGCGGGAGCCTAGTGAGCTGGGGTCAGGGAGGAGGAGGCAATGGAGCCAAGTGCAGGCGTCCAACAGAACGTCAGTAGATGAGGAAGACGCGGAGGCTACGAGCAGAGACACCACCTCCTGTCCCAAGGCCCACTTATTTATTTCACATATATTATCTCCCTTTATTTGTTAAGTGTTTATTCATTTTGAGAGAGAGAGAAAGAGAGAGAGAGAGAGAGAGAGAGAGAATCCCAAGCAACTTCTGTGCTGTCAGCACAGAGCCCAACACAGGGCTCGATGTCACAAACCAAGAGATCATGACCTGAGTCAAAATCAAGAGTGGCTCAACCAACTGAGCCACTCACGTGCCCCAACCCTTTATTTTTTATTTTTTTATTATTATTTTTTTTAACGTTTGTTTATTTTTGACAGAGAGAGAGGCAGAGCATGAACGGGGGAGGGGCAGAGAGAGAGGGAGACACAGAATCCGAAGCAGGCTCCAGGCTCCGAGCTGTCGGCACAGAGCCTGACGCGGGGCTCAAACTCACGGACCGTGAGATCACGACCTGAGCCGAAGTCAGACGCTCAACCGACTGAGACACCCAGGCGCCCCAACCCTTTATTTTTTAAACTGGTGTGGCTTACACACAGTCAAGTGATCCCTCTTTGATGTACAGGTCAGTGAAATTGTACCCATGTGTATACCCACGCGGCTACCTCGCAGGTGTAGACATAGGACACCAGCCCCAGCAGCCTGGTCTATACCTCCTGCCCCAGACCCTGGTTCTGACTCTGTCACCACCCATGATAAGAGGCCTTCTTTTATAGCACATATTTTATAACACCCCTTTCACCATCCTAAAACGAAATCCATAAATCCCACCTAAATTAAGAAGGGAAATCCAAGAAAGCATAGCATATGCCTATGTGTGTATAATACAACAGCAAGTACGGTGGGGCAGGATGTGAAGGTTGCCATGAGAATACCCCAGACATAGACCTTCTTCGGGGAGCACTTGCACCCCATCGAGAACCAGCCCCTGGATCATCAGAGCTGCGAGGACTTCGGAAACACTCAGCCAACACCCCTTGGAGTGAGAAGGGCAGGTTCCTGGCACTTGACCAAGGTCACAGACTCAGCTGCTGGCTGAGCAGAGCCAGAACCCCGGTCTGAGGGACAGTGTCACACAGTGTTCAAGAGCACGAGCGGTGGAGACAGACATCCTGGTTTGAATCCTCAGAACTGCAGTTTACTTGTCTCCGTAATGGCGATGGAAAAAGAGTCTTGTCAATATCAAATGAGATAATACACAGAGTGCTCAAGATGTCACAGATAAGCACATTTGTTCCCTTGACAGATATCTGTTCCAGGCCCTGGGCTGGATGTGGGAGGCGGAGAAAGATGGAAAAAGCTTCAGGAAGCTTGCACTCTGGTCAGGGAGACACAATACACAGGCGACCAGTACTTGAACAAGAAAGTTGCTGATGGTGAAATATGACAAGCAAATATTAAAAGAAATACTCAGTAAGAAGTAATTTAGGGTTTTTTTTAAGATTGAGGGGCTAAAAGAGGAGGCACCTGTACTGAAACATGAATGATGAGACATTGCCTGCATAAAAATGGGAGGAAACAGCCTTCTAGGTAGAGGGGCAGCCAGTGCAAAGGCCCTGAGGCAGGAACAGGCTTGCTTCTAGGAAACGAAAGAAGACATAGATGTTAGGAGTGTTAAGACATGAGGTTGGCCGGGGAGATGGGGGCAGATCACACAGGGCTTTGCAGAATTGCTTTTTGGTTGCAAGGGAAGCCTGTCGAAGGTTTCAACCAGAGAGACGGTATAGTCCTGATGTACTTTGTTGTTGTTGTTTTAAGTAGGCTCCCCGCCCAGTGTGGTGCTTGAACTCACAACTCGGAGATCCAGAGTCACATGCTCAACTGACTGAGCCAGCCAGGCACCGCTGATGTACTTTTAAAAGCTCCCTCTGGGTGCTGTGTGGAGAAAGGATGGAGAGGGGAAAAGGAAGGAAGGAGAGTAGTGAGCCGGCTACTGTGGGTGTCCAAGTGAGAGGCAATGGAGGCCTGGGTCCAGGAGGTGGTGGGTGGACAGAACTGGACGGATGTGTGCTGCTCATAACTCAATCAACATTGGGGTGACCAGTATTTCCACCCAGCGCTCTTGTGCATTCAACAAACTTTATCCTAGTGCATCCCAGTACTGCCTTGTTTATTCAATGCGATCTTTATTCAGGACCTACTGTGTGCAAGGTTCAGCACCAGGATGAGCTGAAAGGGGGTGGTAGAAGGAAGCCGAGATCCCCTCCGCCCCACCCTGCTATCAGAGACCAAAGAAGCGGAGCCCTGCGTCCAGGGTGTCTGCGAATCCTAGCTCACTAACGAGAGCACCTTATCGATTGCACACTCAGTCCATGCCAGACCTTACATTTAACCTCACACTCCGGGAGGCTGAGCCCTCCTGCTTCCAGAGGAGAAAATAAAGGCCTGGGGTTCACTCCATCATCTGTCACTAGACCTGGGCTTACACTGCCCCCAGGCAGACACCCAGCCCTCCTCTGGCCTCAGTGCCGCCTAGCATCCCCGCCTAGCCCCTGACTCTCCGGAGCCCATCTCCCTTTCCACAGCCCTCCCCACCCCAGCTCCACGGGCAGAGCCTGTGCCCAGTACTTGTTCCACACACATCTATGAAGCAGCACCCCGTGGTGCAGCCACAGACCCAGCTTTGCAAAACAGGTGCACCCAGAATTCCACCTCTCACCACTCTGGCTCCCAGCTGGGATGCCATCACCTCCCGCCTGGGTGTGGCTGTGGCCCCCTGTCTCCCAGGTTCAGCCCTTGGCCTGTACTCCCCAGAACAGTGCCGTCCAAGAGAAATACAGTAAGAGCCACGTGTGGAATTTTCACGTTCTAATGGCCCCATTTAAAAAGGGAAAAGAGAATGGATACAATTAATTGTAATAATTTATACTTTACCCAAACGTATCCAAAATATCATTTCAACGTGTAATCAATGTTTTAAGACGGTTGATGAAGTAGTTTGCCTTCCTTCTTTCAGGGAAAGTCTTTGGCACCCATATGGCACATCTCAATTTGGACTGGCCACATTTTAAGCCCTCCACGGCCACATGTGGCCAGCCAGTGGCTTCAGTGATGGACAGAGCAGCTCTATTGTCAACACAGCAGCCAGGTAGTCCTTTTTAAATTTTTTTTATGTTTATTTATTTTTGAGAGACAGAGAGAGACAGAATGTGAGAGGGGGAGGGGCAGAGAGAAGAGGGAGACACAGAATCCCAAGCAGGCTCCAGGCTCTGAGCTGTCAGCACAGAGCCCGATGTGGGGCTCAAACCCACGAACCATAAGATCATGACCTGAGCTGATGTCGGACGCTTAACTGACTGAGTCACCCAGGCGCCCCAGGTAGTCCTTTTTTTCTTTTTTTTTTTTTTATTGTTTATTTATTTTTGAGACAGAGAGAAAAACAGCATCAGCGGGGGAGGGGCAGAGAAGAGAGCAAGACACAGAATCGGAAGCAGGCTCCAGGCTCTGAGCTGTCAGCACAGAGCCCAACACGGGGCTTGAACTCACAGACTGTGAGATCATGACCTGGGCTGAAGTCGGACACTTAACCGACTGAGCCACCTAGGCACCCCTCATTTTTTTTATGGCTGAGTCATATTCCATCATGTAAAAATACCATTTTATCCATTCATCAGTCAATGGACACGTGGGCTGCTTCCGTATCTATTCCATCTACTGTAGATAATGCTGCTATAAACATAGGGGTGCATGTATCCCTCTAAATTAGCGTTCTTGTATTGTTTGGGCAAATAGCGGTGCAATTGCTGAATCATAGGGCTATTTTTAACTTTTTGAGGAAACTCCACACTGTTTTCCAAGTGGCTGCACCAGTTTGCATTCCCACCAACAGTGCACAAAGTTTCCTTTTTCTCCACATCTTCGCCAACACCTATTGTTTCTTGTGTTATTGGTTTTAGCCATTCTTTTTTTAATATTTTTTTTAATTTTTTTTTAACGTTTATTTATTTTTGAGACAGAGAGAGACAAAGCATGAACGGGGGAGGGTCAGGGAGAGGGAGACACAGAATCTGAAACAGGCTCCAGGCTCTGAGCTGTCAGCACAGAGCCTGACGCGGGGCTTGAACTCACGGACCGCGAGATCATGACCTGAGCCAAAGTCAGCCGCTTAACCGACTGAGCCACCCAGGCGCCCCGGTTTTAGCCATTCTGACAGGTGTGAGGTGATATCTCATTGTGGTTTTGATTTGCATTTCCTTAATGATGACTGATGTTAAGCATCTTTTCGTGTGTCACTTGGCCATCTGGATGTCTTCTTTGGAGAAATGTCTGTTCATGTCTTCTGCCCATTTTTTATTGGATTATTTGTTTTTTTGGGCGTTGAGTTTTATAAGTTCTGTATATATATTTGAATATTAACCCTTTGTTGGATATGTCACTTGCAAATACCTTCTCCCATTCAGTAGGTTGCCTTTTGTTTAAAGGTTTTATCTTTAAGTAATCTTTACATCCAATGCGGGGCTCAAACTCATAATCCTGAGATCGAGATTAAGAGTCACATTCTCCTATCCTGGGTGGGTCAGTTGGTTAAGCATCTGACTTCGGCTCAGGTCATGATCTCTCAGTCCATGAGTTCGAGCCCTGTGTCGGGGTACCTGCTAACAGCTCAGAGGCTGGAGCCTGCTTCAGATTCTGTGTCTCCCTCTCTCTCTGCCCCACCCTGCTTGCGCCTCTGTCTCTGTCTTTGTCTTTCTCTCTCTCTCAAAAGTAAATACACATTTAAAAATTAAAAAAAGAAAGAAAGAAAGAGTCACATGTTCCTCTGACGGAGCCAACCAGGTGCCCTCCCCCAAGAGGTTGCCTTTTAGTTAGGTTGAGGGGCACCTGGGTGGCTCAGTCAGGTAAGCGACTGACTTTAGCTCAGATCATGATCTCACAGTTTGTGAGTTCTAGCTGTGCGTCAGGCTCTGTGCTGACAGCTCAGAGCCTGGAGCCTGCTACAGATTCTGTCTCCCTCCCTCTGTGCCTCTCCCCTATTCACACTCTGTGTCTTTCTCTCTCTCTCTCTCTCTCTCTCTCAAAATAAATAAATAAATATTAAAAATATTTAGTTTCATTGACCAGTAGTCCTTTTAAAAAGCAAGCTGGGAGCACCTGGGTGGCTCTGTTTGTTAAGTGTCCAACTCCTGATTTCGGCTCAGGTCATGATCTCATGGTTCATGAGTTCAAGCCCCACATTGGGCTCTGTGATGACAGCAAGAATCCTGCTTGGGATTCTCTCTCTCTGTCTCTCTGCCCCTCCCCTGCGTTCTCTCTCTCTCTCTGTCTCTCTCTCTCTCCCTCAAAATAAATAAATAAAAATTAAAAAACAAAAACAAAAACAAGCAGGCCAGCACATAGCCCTCCTCTGTTCAGAGACTTGCAGTGGTTCCTTGCTCCTCTCAGGGTCAATTCAAAGTCTTTGTGGATTGGATGACCAGACCTGTCCAGCTGCTCCTTCCTCCTTGACCTCCCTCAGGGCCTTTGCACTCTCTCTTTCCTTATACCTGTAACACCTCCACCTGAGACAACCCTATGGCTTGCTTCCCAGCTTCCTCCAGATTTTTGCTCAAATGTCATATTCTCAAGGAGGCCTGTTGCCACCATCCCTGTTAACTTGCAGCCCTGCCCCCACCCTCTCCTTCCTACTTCACCCCCCTCCTAATTAGCTTTTCTCCAAAGTACTTATTACCTTCTAAGATACTGTATAATGTTCTTATTTATTGTGTTTGCTCTCTTTGTCTCCCTTGTGAAAACATCAGCTCCAGGAAGGGAGGGATTTTTGTCTGTGGATTTTTGTTTATGGCTGTGGGCATACCCACAGCTTGGCACATAGTAGGTACTCAACAAATATTATCTGATTGGTTGGATGGACAGATGGACAGATGGATAGATGGACATGCAGATGGATGGATGAATGGATGGTTGGATGGATGGATGGATGGACAGATGGATTGATGGACAGATGGACAGATACAGACCTGCCTTGTGCCAGGCAGGCAGAGCGGGTGGAAAGCAAGCCATTAGTCACACACACACAAGCAGCAAAACTTGGAACCCTCCAGTGTGGCCCCCCCTTCCTGGAGAATCCCAGATGTAACAAGGGCAACTGTGGGGGTGGGTTTCTGTCTTGGCCACCCTCTGGAAGTTTATTTCCTCAGGCCCGTTTCTTGTGGTCTGGGAGGTTTTAAAATAGTCTGTGACTTAAAGACAGAAAATCTCCCAGTCTGCTCAATTAATGTTCACAGTTCATTGTTTAGAATTGCACATAAAATTTTATAACGGGAAATTACGAGAATTCTCTTTGAAGACGTCCCCCCAAGGAACGGAGTTAGGAAGAAAAATCCCATTTCTGCTTTCAAGGGATAGGTCCTCTTAGCAGAGTCTGAAACCTTCCCAAGAGATGAGCTTATGCGGGCAGAGGGATGTGTAGAAAGAGCAGGCGCCTTGGGGTTGGATCCCAGCTCTGTGGATGAACCAAACAGCTGGCATTTAATCAGTGCTAAGCACTTTGCATAGTCATTTTCAACTCAGCCCAGCAGTGCGCAAAAGGAATGTGCCCATTTATTAGATCTGATCTGAAAACTGAGGTTCAGAAGGATTCTGACCTAGGTCCATCTCAGGAAAGCCACGTGGCTTTGGCCTCCCACCCGTGAAAGGCCACGACTTTAGGCTCTATAGACTGTCCCAGGGGCTACACGTAGAGTCACGGAGACCTAGACCACGCCTGTCATATAAGAGTATCCATTCACTCCCAGACCTCCCCGCCACACACAGGAATTGATCGCTGCTTCTAAACACCGATTATCTTCTCAAGAGCACAGTTGCTTTGCCTGGAATCTTTTGAACGTACTACTGTGTTAGTTCGCTCAGGGCAAAAATTTTAAATGCCCCACAATTTTCAAAATCCCTTTTGGGCATTTCTCTGCTTGTTTTCATTTATCTTGGAGACTCAAAAACAACAGTGCCTGCATTTCTCTGGACTCGCGAATGACCTGGACGCAGACTGACCCTAAGTGACTTCTGTGTTCACAGAGGCTTGCTGTGACCTGGGCCAAGGGTCCCCCACTCTGAGCCTCAGTTGCCCTCACAGTCCTGACATTCCAAGATGCTCAGGTTCTCGCTGCTGCCATGAGAACGCCCTGGGAGTGATGGAAGAGAACACCTCAAGCCTGGCCTTGAGCCCACCCAGCTGATGACACCGCACAGGGTCTTTGCAGAGTTGTCCCTGCACTGGTGGGCTTGCAAATCCTTCTATATGTGTACACTTTGGGCCACCCTTGAGTTCTAAAGTCAGAGTATACCCAGCAGGCACCCCGGTAGCCAACCTCACCCCCCTCTGACACCTCACAGGGCAGCCATGACAGTCCCCTCCACTTTGCCATTCCTCAAGCTCAGAGAACTTCCTTCCCAGCCAGCACCCTCCTCTCCAAAGGCTGCTCTGGGTCAGACACCTGGACGTGCCACTTTTCACTCATTCTTTAAATCATTATCGGGGGGCACCTGGGTGGCTCAGTAGGTTGAGCATTCGACTCTGGCTCAGGTCATGATCTCACGGTTCATGGGTTCGGGCCCCGCATCGGGCTCTGTGTCGACGGCTCAGAGCCTGAAGCCTGCTTTGCATTCTGTGTCTCTCCTTCTGTCCCTCCTCCGTTCACACTCTGTCTCCCTCTGAAAATAAATAAAACATTAATAAAATAAAATAAAATAAAATAAAATAAAAAACTCAAACAAAAAGTAAAAGCAAAGTGAAACTGTGGCTGCTTGAGGGAAACAAAAACAAGTAAGTAAGTAAATACATAAATAAGTCATTATCAAGCACCTACTGTGTGCAGACGGTTCAGCAGCTAACAGATTAGTCTCTGACCTCACGGCGCTTAATTCCTGGGGGTAAGAGAGAAGCAGTCCACACAAAAGCAAATAAGATGACTTTAGAGGAACCGGGGTGCTACGAAGACAGAGTCATGAGTGACCAGGGAGGTCACTTGGAGCAGGAAACTAAGGCCTCGAAGATAAGAAGGACGCAGAACTATGAAGACCGAGGAGAAGAAAAAAGCAACGCAAAGGCCCAGGGGCAGGATCACTGAGCTTCTGGGAGGCCATGCAGGGTCTGAACTTGTAGCTCCTGCTTGTGATGTGGTCGAGGGACAGAACGGAGTGTCCTATAGAAGGGGAGAGGGTACGGGTCATTTGGTGCCGCATATGTAGCTGTTGCCCATCTGAGGTTGTAAGTTGTGGGGGTTGTGTTTATTTTATTTATTTTTTTATTAAGTAAGCTCTACACCCAACGTGGAGCTTGAACTCCCAACCCCGAGATCAAGAGCTGCGTGTGTGCTCTACCGACTGAGTCAGCCAGGTGCCTGAGGTTGTAAGTTGCCCTGCCAAAAAACCCTTCATCCCGGCAGCCAGAGGGAGGGCAGTCACAGAGGGCCAGAGGGCACTACCAGTCTCTCCCGCCTAACCAGCTTGGCTGCAAGTTACCAAACTCTGTGCCTCAGTTCCCTCCTCCATAAAGCAGGAGTTCAGGCTCTTTCTGCAAATATGCCTCACAGGGAGGGGTTGAGTGGCCTCCAGAGACTGGCTTGGGCTGCTTCTGCTCCTTCAAGCTTCCCCCTCTGTGTCCCCAAGGTTCCAGAACAGAGAACCCAGATGGTGAGACAAAGCAGGGGGACTCTTACAACACAGCCCCGCAGGGCTTGCCAGGGAACTCAGGTTGCAGCCCGGTGCACCCCTTCCCTCTTTCCACATTTATCGCGGGGGTCATTCGTCACTCCTTCCAAAATAAAACTGTGTCCTCTTCCTGTTGACACTTGCTCGCTCTGTCCCTCTGACTTGCCCATTTTGTCAGAATCAGAAGAAGAGATATTTCACTTTCCCACTAGCCCCGCTATGAGCAAAACGACAGTGCAAACCCGACAATAAATGGCCTGTGACATTCAGACAGGCCATAGGGAGAGGTAGGGTCTGCGGCAAATCAGAGTACGCAGCCTCTATCTTGAGGGGCTAGGGGGCTACTTCTTGTTTCCAGCCAATTTGCAGTGAAAACGTCAGCCTGTGTAACCAGAGGTTCCGATGTTCCAACAAAAGCCAGACTTCCCAAAGTGCCTGGGAAATCTCCTAATTTCTTAATATGAGCAGCCAGTTGAGACATTGTACAGTCATCGCCCAGGCCAGAGAAAACGGTTGCGAAAGCAGGACCGGTTTCAGAGTACAGAAGGAAGGGTGAGCTCCCTGGGACCTAACAGGGAAGATTGAGGCTGGAAACCAAAGGTCGAGGGAGAGACTCTGGCTGGTAAGATGGCGTGTTGGGAGATGGGGACCAACCGAGCACAGGCCTGGTGGCCAGACCACATCTGCCGTGGCCAGGGCTGGCCAGCTGGCCATCAGTGTGGCTATGACACCGAGAGCGTGCCCAGAGGAACTGGCCCCAAAGACAGGCCCAGGAATCCAGAATTTACTCTGCCTGGCTTTTGCCTTCCCTGGGAGGGTTTCTAAATGTTTAGGTTTGAAGGAAAAAAAGCCTAGTGGACTTTTGCTAAACCCTTAGCCATGCCCCTCCTTTCTCCACCAGAAATCCAGGCACCCCTTCCCTCTGGTAATCTCCATAGCGCACTCATAAATTATGAGCACGTTCATTTGCATGTCAGAAGCTCCGCCAAGAAATTAGATAAAATTGATCCGCCACAATTTATTCTCTCTATTTTTCCAAGAAATGGCCTCCCTCCCATGTTTTATTCATGGAGACACCCAGCTCTCTCTTTTATCTCCAACTCTCAGTAACATTTTCAATTTACTCAATTTATAGCTTGCAAGACACCCTTGGGCTGGGCGGGAGGGGAGGCCACCCACAATGGGCGTTAGTGCTCCTGCTCCGGCAGCTCACTGCTCCGGGGTTGTGTCAGCCGGTGCGCTCTGAAGCGAGACGGAAGGGGGTTCCAGCAAGATCTCGCCAGCCCTGGGCTTGGAGGAAGGTTTCGGGGGGGGGGGGGGGGGGGGGGGGAGCAGCCTGTACAGACGGCTCTGAGCACTAATGAGGAGGACCTCTGCTCCGAGGTGAGCCGAGCAGGGAGCCTGGGTCCCTGCTGACTTCGGAAGAGTTTCCAGCAGCTGCTGGGGCCTCAGGGAGGTAGGCCCACCTTTGGCCTGATGCAGGGGTCATCTGCTGGGGAGAGAGAAACGCCTGCCTCTGACAGCCTTCCCTGTCTCCACAGGCCGCTGACGCCTTCACAAAGAAAGAAGTTGAAAAAGGATATATTCATATCTTCAGCGCCTCCTTTAGAGAAGAGCAGGTTTCCGGATGGCCTATGGGTTTGCTTTACTATCCCCTCCCCGAGGAGCACAAGGACAAGCGAGTTCACAACTATGAGTGGTTTCAGCAGTGTCAGCTTGCTGTCCACACAGAGTCCTCTGACACCTGTCCAGCGACACTCCCCACCCCTGCCTCGGCCAAACAGCAGGTTCCCTTCTTCTTTTTTTTTTGTTTTTTACTTTTTTAATGTTTATTTATTTTTGAGACAATGCGAGAGACAGAGTGCAAGCAGCGGAGGGGCAGACAGAGGCAGACACAGAATCGGAAGCGGGCTCCAGGCTCCGAGCTGTCAGCCCAGAGCCAGACACGGGGCTCAAACTCACGAACCGTGAGATCATGACCTGAGCTGAAGTCGGATGCTTAACTGATTGAG
This sequence comes from Panthera uncia, assembly GCF_023721935.1. Classification (NCBI taxonomy): domain Eukaryota; kingdom Metazoa; phylum Chordata; class Mammalia; order Carnivora; family Felidae; genus Panthera; species Panthera uncia. The sequence continues at coordinate 25,677,247 of NW_026057588.1, forward strand.
CCACCCAGGTGCCCCCCTTTCTTTTTTTTTTAATTTTTGCTTAAGTTTATTTATTTTGAGAGAGACAGAGACAGCACAAGTGAGGGAGGGGCAGAAAGAGAAGGAGAGAGAGAGGATCCCAAGGAGGCTCCGCACTGCCACCACAGAGTCCAACGTGGGTCTCGAACCCACAAAGCCACAAGATTTTGACCTGAGCCAAAACCAAGAGTTGGATGCTCAACTGACTGAGCCATCCATGCACCCCCAGCAGGTCCCCATCTGTAAGCAGAGGCTGCAAACCCAAATCCCCACCATGGCCATGCAGGAATGCATGGGGTGAGGCGACAGGGCCTGGTAGGGACTGTGGCGAACAGGAGAGGGGCCCTTCGAGAAGGACAGCCCCTTCTCCAGCCAACTGCTGCCAGGAGGAAATAATGCAGGCCCGGTGTTGTCAGAACATCAAGTGTTTCAAGAGACTCCAAAAGTCCAGATCATATGTGAATTTACCCAGGTTTCAAGGATGGCGATTTTTTTCTTGCTAAACATTCTGTTGCCAAAACAACTCTTAGCTCCAACTGCCATTTCTGCTATGGTCCACCATCCACACTAGGCTTGAAATAGACCATGTCCGGGGGCACCTGGGTGGCTCAGTCTGTTAAGCGTCCGACTTCAGCTGAGGTTGTGAGTTTGAGCCCCTCATCAGGTTCTGCCCTGTCAGCACGGAGCCTGCTTGGATTCTCTCTCTCTCTCTCTCTGTCCCTCCACCCCCTCAAAAATAAACATGTTTTTAAAATGCCATGCCTTATTTATCTCTGTGTGGCACAGCTTCGCTATGTGCCTGGTATACAACAGGTGTCCCCCTAAAAATAGTGTCAATGGAGGTTGAACTCCTTGTGGCAGAAGTTGCTCTTTACTTTCCCCAACATGGGTTCTTCCTTTAATCTTTGAAGTTATCAAAGCTTCATTTTTAGCTGGCCATAAAAATTGTGACCTAAAGGACACATTTCACAGCTTCTCAACCAGCGACTATGTTCCAACCAGTGAGAAGGGAGCATAACTGTTGAGTGGGGTTTCTGGGAAGGATATTTAAAAGGAACTGAGTGGCTCAGTTCTTTGAGCTCCCAACTCTTGATCTTGGCTTGGGTCTTGATCTCAAGGTCATGAGTTCAGGCCCCACTTTGGGGTCCATATTGGGCATGAAGCCTACTTAATTAAAAACAAAAAAGGAACTGATAGAGTTGGGAGGAACGCCTTTTTGCTCTTCTGCGTTTTCATCTTCCTATGGACCTGGCCACGATGACTGGAGCTCTGGCAGCCATGCTGGACCATGCAGTGACAGGACGATGCAGGCCCATGCCGAGGTTGGCAACGCAGAGGAGGAGAAGGAGTGTGGGTCACTCACTGATGGTAGAGCTGTTCTGCCACCACGGGCCGTTCACATTTGGACTTGTTTTACAAGAGAGACATCACCTTAATCGGCTTTAAGCCGCTATCATTTTGAGGTTTTGTATTATATGCAGTTAAGCCTAATCCTAGCTAATGTACTTGCTTCCCAGGTCTGACTGACTGCTGGGTACCACATCTGCAACCCCCACCTGGGGAAAGCAAGGGGGAATATAATCCTTTAGATTTACCCTTTGCAAGCAAATCCCACGGGATGGGCTGAAGACAAGGAGACTAAAGATAGTCTGTCGACCCTCTGGGATCCTTCTGGGTTCTCTGTTCACAGGAGGCATAGAGAAAGCACCGTCTTTGGTGGGAACGCTACGGTGACCTTAATTGCCTTAGGGATCTGCCCGGGGTGGTATGTGCCTACGTGCAGGCAGGGGGATGGACCAAATGGCTCTGGGCAGTCCAGGTTTGATGAGAATGGAGACAGTTGTTGGGCCAGACTGCCTTCATCTGTGGCATCCCCCTATGCTTAGGACAGAGCCATTGCATGGGCCCTCTTCCCCAGGGAGGTAATCAGAGGAAACTGGCCCAGCTTTCTGAGGCCCGAGCCTTCCCCCCGCAACGCACAGGGCTGGGGGTAGTGCTTCAGAAGAGCTGCTCCAGGATACAGCCCAGAGCCTATGTCTCTCTCCATTCTGGCTGGGCCCCGTGCATGGCTACCCTCCGTATGGCCTGGGACCGGAGAGCAGGAGGCTGATAGCCCATGCTCTGAAACAGCAAAGGCCCGCAGCACAAAGGCACCGCAAGACGCTCAGACCCAGAGTCTGGGGTCCCGTCCCCGTCTCTGCTCCACCACTTTCTAGCTGGGGGATCTTGGGCATGTGAGTGACTTTGGCTGCAAGTAACAGAAGATCCAACTGGCTTCCACAGTGAGAGCTTTGTTTCTTGAATAACTGTAAAGCTCCGAAGTAGAACGCTCCAGGCTTGGCTAATTCGGCAACTCAACCACACCATCAGGGAGCACATTCCTTTTCCCTTGCTGCTCTGCTTTTTGTGGTAGACGGGGGCAATGGCCCCATTCGCAGCCCCTTGTCCATGGCCTCTGCCCCGTGACCTGGCGGCAGCCATGTTCCCCAAGGAGTCACCGGCTCTGCCCCCTTTGACGCTGGGCTCAGCCAGGTGGCTTGCTCTGATAATAGCACATGGATGCAGGCACAGGCTTGAAATGGGCATGCACATTGGGGCATGTCCTTTGCAACTTTGCTGTGCCCCGAGAGCCTGTTGGAGGATGAGGGGTGAGGGGCAGATCTGATCCAGCTTAGAGCGGCCCACTCCGGTCACACGAGCAATAAACGTTTCTTGCTAAATGCCTCTGAGGCTTTGAGGTTGTTTGTTATGCAGCATTATTTTGGCCATAGATTACTGATACACATTCTCAACACATCTACTTGCACCTTATGCTGACTCTTTTCATGGCTCTAATGGCTACCATAGTTTCAGAAATTACATGTAGCCAACACAACCAGAGGCGAAAGATAAAAGGGAGTAACCCTAGCTTGGAGATTTTTTTAAACAGATTTTTTTTTAAGTTTTTTTTTTTTAACGTTTATTGATTTGAGAGAGAGAGAGGGAAAGAGAGAGAGAGAGAGAGAGGGAGACACAGAATCTGAAGCAGGCTCCAGGCTCCGAGCTGTCAGCACAGAGCCTGACATGGGGCTTGAACTCAAAAACCACAAGATTGTGACCTGAGCCTAAGTCGGATGGCCAACCAACTGAGCCACCCAGGAGCCCCTTAACCGATTTTTTAAAATGTTTTATTTATTTTTGAGAGAGTGCAAGTGGAGGAGGGGCTGAGAGAGGAAGACAGAGGTTCTGAAGCGGGCTCTGCCCTGCCAGCCTCAAGCCCGACGTGGGGCTTAAAGTCACAAACTGTGAGATCGTGATCTGAGCTGAAGTCAGACACTCAACCGACAGAGCCACCTAGGGCACCCCTTGGGTCTTTTTATCAAAGCAAGCAAAACCTCTTCACCAGCCCCCACCAGGCTTCTCTACCAGCCTGCATCTCATGCCCGGGCTGAATGCCGGGAAAGAGGAGGAGATGGACATGCCTTGGTCAGTCAGAAATCACTCCCCTGGCTGTGGAATGACCCACTTCCCTCGGGAGGAAGGATAAGCAAAACGGAGGTGAGGAAGGGTATGTGTTGGTATGAGGGGTGGGGATGGCTGTGGGACAGGCAACCAACAGCATCTCCCACACACAGTGTGTTGGAGACTCGGTTTTCCCATCTGTGAAATGGAAATAATACCTGCTCTACTACCTTGAGTGACATGTGAAAACAGCATAGCAGATACTATGATTGTGTCACTATAATAGAGATAACCTCTAAGTCCATCGAATATTAATCTTATCCCTTGAAAGAGTTCCTAATGGGGACTAGAACCATTTCCCCAGCCTTCCCCCCGCCCCAGTGGTGAAGACTCTCATTTGGTGACAGTCTGGTTGTGTTGCCCTGTGTCCAGCGGGACCTTGGGGGGGGGGGGGCAGGGGGTGAGGCCACACCCTCACTGGTGAGGCCCTTCTCCTTTGGGGAGGACAGCTCACTGCGGATCATCTGCAGAAGAGTCGAGGGCGCCCAGGGAGGAACCAAGAGCAGGCTGGCCTTGGCTGGTGGGGACTGGTCTGCAGACTGAGACCAGAAGAGGGCTCTTCTCCAGAAGAGGGCTCTGGTGGGGCAGAGCCCCGGAGGGAGCCCTTAGGAACTAGGCCCCTCCGGCATCCGTCCACAGTTTCCAAAGGAGAGGGAATCCCAGGCACGAATTCCCAGGAATTCTCTAGGCTCCAGCAACCCCACCCCACTGTCCCTCCGGTGTGGATCCTTGGGAATCCAGAAGTCTTTTCACTAGGGTGATGGCAAGGGCTGAATGTCTGCAAAATCCATTTTCGTAGGTGCTTCAGGTCACACCACGGTGCAAAATAAGGTTAGGGCTGAGGAAGATGATTCGTGGATATGTTCAGCAAAGCCGAGCCCTGAAACCATTGCTACAGGCCCCAGTCATTGCCCTACCCCCCCCCCCCCCCCCCCCCCCCCCACCTTCGTTATGGCTCAGTCAGGGACAAAGGCATAGGCTTTTCAGGCTGCGAGGGTTGTTTCTGCAGGTCCCTGAAGTAATACGTGAGTTTATGTGGTGATTTCCACCCTGTGAGCAAGTGCACACACGAACACTTTGGGGGCACTTAGATGTCGGTCGGTAGGGGAGTGGCTCACAGAGCACAGACCATCAGCACAATGGATTTTTTGTTAAAAAATAAAAGCTGCTGTCATCGTTATTATTCACAGTATAGCGTGTAAGGCTCCCTTTTCTCTCGTCCCAGCTCTGAAGGATCTACCTCTAGCGAGATAAACACAGAGAAGCCCTTCTTTTTCTTCCTCTCCTATCCACCTTGCCCTTTCCTTCCCGTCCCGTGCCGCCTGCGTTCCTTAGCCCCGCCCCTCCTTCTGGCCTCGCCTCTGGCCCCTCCCCTTCCCTTTGCTCCTCCCACGAGCCCTGTGGTGGCACAATCCTCCCTCTAGGTGGAGCTCTGTGGGTTGGTGGCGAAGCCCACGTGTTTGGGGGTAGGCACCGAAAAAGAAGAGGCCATGCTCTGGGAATGGACATGTTAGAGCTCCAAGGTGTAGACCTAACGGGGCAAAAAAAGAAAAAAAAAAGTCCAGAACAGTGCGTGTGCGGATGCGTGTGCGCGCCAGGAACATCTCTGGAAGGATACACGTAAGAAGTTGCTAGGAGTGGCTGCCTCTGGGGAGAGCAAAGAAGGAGCAAGGGTCCAAGGGCAGGAAGGAAACTTACTCTCTATCTTAGAGCCTGTTTTAGAAAAGGAATTATTTGAAAAATGTTGTCATGTGAGGATTTTCCGTGTTTAAAATAAATAGATTCACTTTCGAAGTGTTTTCACCACCCCTAATCTCATCAGACCCTCCCTGTGGGTACGTATGGTTATCCTTGTTTAAAAGAAAAGAAGGCTGAGTGCCCCAGGAGCGAAGAAGACTCCAGTCAGTCCTGGACCAGCACCAGCTGCCTCCCTCTCCTTCCGGAAGGGTTTCCAGTGAGAGCACGGCAGTTACCTCGGGCACAAGACCCTCTCTGGCCGGCTTCCCCAGCTGCCAGCAGCCTGGCTTGCAGGCGCCCTCCAGTCTGGGCATCAAGGGGCTGGGATGCCGAGCCAGGGACCATTGAGCCCCTAAGAGGGTCCACATCAGACCATACTGACCCAGCACAGTGGCAAGGCCTCAACTAGCCCGCCAACCCTGCTCCCATCACAGTGCATTGCTTATAAAATACATTCTTAAAACGCCTGTCACATTTTATCTGATGTTTAAAATTGATTTTCTTTTTGGATGACACACAATATGAACTGGCTGTTCAGTGATCTCTTTATCAGCCATAGACTCCAGCATGATGCTCATCATCCATGTCTGGACACTGGGAACAGGACTGGAACTGGCCCAGACATGGGGTTCCGGGAAGCCTTTGAACCTGGTGTAAGTGTGGGGCCCAGGAACTGCCCAGAGGGCTTTCCGATGACAAACAAGGCTCCCATCTGCTTGCTGAGGCTGCTGGAACATTCTTACTGTAACACTCACACAAGATAGGCAGCTCAGAGCCCTAACAGAGAACAAATTCAAATGTGTATTGAGCAGCTACTCAGAACCGGGGTCTGTGCTTGGCCCAGTCACCTGTCACTTTCTTTACTCTGCATGACAGCCAGTAAGCCAGTAAACTTCTTTTGATTGCTAGAATGAGTCTCCCGTAAGCTAGCACAGTCAACTGGCGGTGGGGGGGTTTGGGGAGGGACATCCAGGAGTGACAAGGAAGATAGACTGTCATGGGAACTCCCTGGTTCCTTCAACAAATATGTGGTGAAGGTCTGTGATGTGTCAGGCACCAATCTGGGTGCTGTGGATACATCAGAGAACAAAGTAAAAACGAAAAAAAAAATCTGCCCTGGAGTGGTGGGTACTTTGCTTTTTAAAATTTATTTATTTTGGGGGGCGCCTGGGCGGCTCAGTCGGTTGAGCGGCCGACTTTGGCTCAGGTCATGATCTCATGGTCCGTGAGTTCGAGCCCCCATCGGGCTCTGTGCTGACAGGTCAGAGCCTGGAGCCTGTTTCAGATTCTGTGTCTCCCTCTCTCTGACCCTCCCCTGTTCATGCTCTGTCTCTGTCTCAAAAATAAATAAACGTTAAAAAAAAATTTTTAATTAATTTATTTTTTTTAAATATCACAGCTGAATTTTACTTTTTTAATTGAAGTATAATTAACATACGGTGTGATGTTAGTGTCAGGTGTACAATTTAGTGATTCAACAATTTTATACATCACTCGGTGCTCATTGTGATAAGTGTACTCTTGCTTCCTCTTCATCAGTTCACCCGTCCCCTCCCCCCGCTTTTCTCGTTGTATTTAAGAGTTTTGGTTTTCTGTTTGTCTCTTTTTTTCTGTTCATTTGTTCTGTTTCTTAAATTCCACATATGAATGAAATCATACGGTTTTTTTCTTTCTCTGTCTGACTTATTTCCCTCAGCATTATACCCTCAAGGTCCATCCATGTTGTCACAGATGACAAGATTTCATTTATTTTTGTGGCTGAGTAATATTCCATTGTGTGTGTGTGTGTGCGTGTGTGTATCACATCTTCTGTATCCATTCATCTACCAATGGACATGCGGGTTACTTCTATATCTTGGCTATTGTAAATAATGCTGCAATAAACACCGGGGTGCGTCTCTTTTCGAGTTAGTGTTTTCATTTTCTTTGCGTAAATACCCAGTAGTGGAATTACTGGATCTTATGGTAACTGTATTTTTAATCTTTTGAGGAACCTCCACATGTTTTCAACGGTGGCTGCACCAGCTTGCATTTCCACCAATACAGCAGGAGAGGGTTCCTCCTTCTCCGCATCCTCACCAACACTTGTTATTTCTTGTGTTTTGATTTTGGCCATTCTGATATCTCACTGTGGCTTTGATTTGCATTTCAAGTGGTGGGCGCTTTAAACAGGCTGCTCACAGAAGGAGGCAGTGTCAGATCTGAAGGACAGCAGGGGCCAGGCTGAGAAGACCTGGAGCTTCAGCAGTGGAGATGGCAGGGCCAAGACAGTATTGTCCCCAAGTCACAGCATAAATTGTTGCCGGCCTGTGACTGGCTGCCCTGCATCAGGAGTCCATCTCCGATCCAATCAGCAATGGCCTGGGGGCGTGTCCCCATTGGGAGAGGCTATGGTGCCCCCCTCCCCCCAAGTCAGGAAAAACCACCTTCCTTTACAAGTGGACCCTCCTAGGGCTTAACTCAGAGCTGGCCCCATCAAATGTGGCCCACGGAAACATTTTCCTCGCCTTTCTTGTGTGTTACTTGAACCAACACTTAAAATGGGAATCTCGGTGGTTACGCGTTGGACTTTGGATTTCGGCTCAGGCCGTGATCTCACAGTTCGTGAGATGAAGCCTCGAGTCTGGCTCCGTTCTCACAGCGAGGAGCCTACTTGGGATTCTTTCTCTCCCCCTCTCTCTCTGCCGGAGACAGCCCGTTTTCTGTCTCAAATAATATATATTTTTTTTTAAATGAGAAATCTCATCTAACGATTCAGATTTAAAAAAAACTCTCCTGAAAATAGCGCCTGGGTGGCTCAGTCGGTTGAGCACCTGACTCTTGATTTCTGCTCAGGTCACGATGTCGCAGTTGGTGAGTTCGAGCCCCATGTCTGGTTCTACACCGGCAGTGCAGAGCCTGCTTGGGATTCTCTCTCCCTTCCTTTCTGTGCCTCCCCTGCTTGCATTCTTGCTCTCTCACAATAAATACATAAACTTAAAAAATATTCCCCTAAAAATAATCACCAGATGTGACAATTCTGGCAGCTTGTTTTTCTGCCAGGTACCAAGAGGCTGAAGAAGCCAACCCTTCAGGTGGGGCTTCAGGTGGGGCTTCAGGTGGGGCTCTCTCCGTGCTACACAAGGGACTCGTTTATGCTGCCTTCTGCCCCCTGTGGCCATTTGATCTGCAACGTTGACCCAACGGTTTGTCCAGGGTAACCGAGGGGCTGCCGGGAGCCAGGACAGGGCCTCTGATCTCCTGGGGCCATGTTTGGCTGCTACATCCTGCCGCTGCTCCCTGTCAGCTCTGGCCGCCAATCCAGGGTGCCCTGACTTGGTCCTGCCACCAGAGGATGCCCTCAACAGACAGCAAAAGGACAGGCTCCCTTTGGGCTCCCCACCCGCTTCTGCCGGTGACATGTCATTCTTGCTGGCTTGGAGTTGTTTTGAGCCCTCGAATCCCTTCTCCTGAGCCACTAAAAAACTTCTTCAGAAGTTTTTCTGAGCAGAAGGCCTACAAACTCTTGGGATAAGCTTGGGATTTGGAGAGCAGGACTATGTTTATTCCTCCTCTTGGTATCCCCCAAGTCTGAGCACCGTGCATGGCTCAAAGGACCAGTCTGAATGGTGACCGGGTAATGGGCCATTGCGACATGCCAAGTGCAGAGACCTCACCGCGGGCCCCAGGCCTTGTCCAGAAGGGACATCCTTCCCTGGAGCAAAGGGCTTCCAGCAAAAGGCTAGAGGTGGAGTTCAGGGGAATGGTGGGCTTGGGGCGGGGGGTTGACGAAGGGGGTGTGGGTGAGGTCAGAGAAGCAAAGCCTGCCTCTGTCAGGCACGCTCCTGACTATGACCATGGCAGCTCCCTGCCCGGGAATTTGCAGGCAGCCGAACAGCTCAGTTCCCGCGGGAGGCCCTGGATCTGTGGTAAATGAGCAAGGTGACTTTCCAGGGGAGAAAGGAGCAAGTCATGGGTAGGTGGCATGGCCTCAGCTGCCGCTCGGATGCCCGCCTGTGCACCCTTGGGTTTAGAGCCGAGCCTCGCACTCAGCAAGCCTCTCCTTGAAGGAGCAGACACCTCAGGGCCCATATGTGCCCCTCATTCCTTTCTGCTTGCCCTCAGGTATCATTTGTTAAAGCACCTATTAGGGATTTGGCCCTGAGCTGGGCTAGGGGACTCAGAATTGCCCGTGACCGGTGGTGACACCAACAGCAATGAGATTTAGAACAGAATAGAGCTGGGGACACGACCGAGTGTCCTGGTGGTCAGGGAAGGCCTCACGGAAGTCGCATGGAAGCTGACGCATGGAAGCTGACACGAAGGTTGAAGAGGGGTTGGCTGCAGAGTAGAGGAGGATCAGGTCAGGCAGAGGCACAGCAACACACAATGGTCCAAAGGCAAGGCAAGGGTTCAGGAGACCTGGAAGCAGTCCAGGCGGCTGGCCGCACAGGGGAAGGGGGAGGGGGAAGCAGCTGACCACAGGCCAGGGAGGGGGGCGGGGCCTCACCGAGGTAAAGGCCCGGACTCTGTCCGGAGACAGCAGGAGTCGTGGAAAGCCTTCTTGCTGGGGGGGCTAGCCTGGTGGGACTGGAAAAAGGCCCCGGCACTGCAGGTGGAGGACGGGCTGGAGGAGGCCAGCGTGGGGTCAGGATCCTCAACACAGAAACCACTCGGGGACTCCAACATTTGTGCCACCACCTGGGGCAGCATGTGCAGTGAGGATGTGAGAAATAATCAGGTGTCCCCGCAGCCCCAGGGGACACAGTGAGCCCTGTCCCAGCGGATGAGTCAGGGTTGGTGGGGCTTTTCCTAATTCTGTTGTGAAAATCCATCATCACCCCAGGAAATCAAGGGCCCTTCAAAGGCCCAAGCTGGAGCTCGCCTTAATCTGGGCAGACACCCTCTCGTGGCTGCGTGTCCAGCTCGTGTCACTTTAAAATTCTCTTTGTTTGAGCCATCTGAGAGCCTGGGCTGCTGGGCTCAGGGAATTCACAATGGACTCAATGCAGGCAGGCACTGAGGTCTGGGACGCTGGCTGCTGGGCCCAGAGAGAACCTGCTTCTGAAGGGCCGGTCCACAAGGAACACCTAGCACGTCCCTGGCCCTCAGTGGCCTGCTGACCACCAGCACTGGTGGTGGTGGCTGTGGAGCAGGGGGCGGTCATTTTGGGGAGGGGAGGGAGGCACTACATCTCCCAGCACTGCCTGCCTGGAACCACAAGGCACAAGGACATTTCAGAGATTTGCCTCTGGTCCTTCCACATAGGGCAGCGTGGTGGCTCCAGAGGTTTCTAAGGTCTGAGGGGTTTCCCTGAGCAGCGGCGAGGCTTAGGGATGGCTTGAGGGAACTTTAACTCCCTCAAAAATCTCCAGCAGTCCCTCCAGCCACCTCGACTAAATACACAATCCAGGTAAAGATAGTGTCTGCGTTCTCCAGCTTCAAGACAAGCCCCCAGCCCCCACTCAGTCACATGGCCAACCCCAAGCCTGTTCTGGCTGCTCTTTGCTGGATGATCTGACCCAAGACATGGGGTTGGGTGGGTTCCTCTGAGCCAGACCACACCTGAAGTTTTTATGGAGTCAGGCCCAGCCTTCGGGTTCCTGGCTTGTCCTGAGGTGGTCACAGTCATGGTGGCAGCCTGGCACTTCCGTCCCCCCCCCCCCACCAATGTCCTCATACACCCATTGTGTCCTGGCTTCAGAAATCACAGTCTGCCCCCTTCTGGTGGCTGGGAATTCTCAGGAAGCTGCCGGCGGGCAGGGGCTCCAACACAGGTGATGCTGGTGAAGGTGTTGGGCTGAACCCGCCTTCGCATTGCCTCCTGGGTGCCCCTGCGACGCTCTGAGGGGAAGGGGGCTTGGGGCCATGACGAGGGTCTCGAACGTGTGCCTTTGACCTTCCTTCCAGATGCTGTTATGCATGGGTCACAGGAACGGGATGGAAAGGAGTGGCATTCTCCATCTTGAAACTTGTGTCCCATTACGAGGCCAGGCTGTCTTCAGTGACCTATAAATTAATTTTCAAAAAGAAATATGCTAATTACCCTGGCACAGTTAGATTGCACAGTCATGTGTGTGTGTTAGGAGCATTCATTTGTTAAATCTATCCATATTAAGCAGACTACGGTGGCAGAGATTTGTTTCCAGGCTTTCCCACTTCGTAACATACGGAAGCCACAACCCGGTACAACCGGGTAGTACATTGCGTGGGACCAAATACCAACCGAGCCGTCTGGATGAGGACTTATATCTCAGGAAGGTCTGGAGCCCGGGGCAGGGTCCCATTTGTCTCAGAGACACCAGTGCTCTGGGGTCCACAGATCTGGGCTCAAGTGAAATCTTCCTGCTGACCAGCCGTGTGGCTTTCGCACTGTGCCTCAGTTTCCTCACCTGTAAATGGGGCTAATAAAGCAGCCTTATCGATGCAGTAGCAGAGCAGATTAGATGAAACTGCCCACATAAAGCAGCATGAGGCGACTGTCCAGCGAACAGGGCCCACGTTGGCTCCGTGTGCTAACCCGACCAGTGCTTTCACTGAGGGCCAGGCTTCTGATCTTGCCACAGGCGAGGCAGCTGGAGCTCAAAGAGGCCCAAGCAAATTGCTGGATAATTGCAGTGCCACAGCGCCTTCCTTTATTTCTGGACTCCAAGCCCAGTGCTCTCTCCCTGTCCCAAGCCTTCCCATGTCCAGATCTCCAGGTGATCCTGTCGCCTTTTTCCATTCAGCTCAGTGAGCACCTGGCGAGTGGCAGGCAGGCCCCAGCTCCCCCAGGACCCTCATTCTCCTGAAGGAGACTGACGGACAGACAGATGCCCAAGCAGCTACACACTTGGTGGGTGCTGCTCTGTGGTAGGAGGCAGAGCTACGGGCAGTGAATGGGGCTCAGAGGGCTTTAAGGCAGCCCCAGGTATGAATGTTGGGAGTTAGGAGGGAGTAAGGGGAAAGGCTCAGGTTTTAGGAAAGAAAGAGAAAGGCACAGACCCAGCTTGTCTCCTGAGAGTGTAGAGTCTGTCTTTCCAGAACCAGGTCTGCTGCATACAGCCCCCTGCTCTGCACAGTTCTTAGAGGATGACAGTTCGGGCTCTTCCAATTTTTTTTAATTTTTAAAAATTTATTTGAGAGAGAGAGAGCAAGCAGGGGAGAGGTGCAGAGGGAGGGAGGGAGGGAGAGAGAGAGAGAGAGAGAGAGAGAGAATCCCAAGCAGACTGTATGCTCAGCATGGAGCCCAACGCCAGCTCAATCCCAAGACCCTGGCATCATGACCTGAGCGGAAACCAAGAGTCAGAGGCCCAACCGACTGAGCCATCCAGGTGCCCCATGGGCTGTTTCACTTTTAAGTGACACACTCAAACTGAATGAAGTATAAAAGGGGATTTATGGGCTCATGTAACTGAGAGATGCCAGGGCATGGTTGCCTTCCAGCCCGGTACCACCCAGGCCCTCAGACAATCACATCAGACCCCACTTTCTCTGCCACCTCTTGCCTGTGGCTTCTGTGGTGGCTTCCTTCTCAAGCAGGCTCCCCATGTCCTCCTTCCAGTGCCTACTTCCCAATCCCAGCTCCAGGATGACATCCTACCTTGGGCAACTCCACCAGAAAGGCCACTCCATCCTGGTTCCCAATAAGAGCTCGTGAGGTCCTGGGAAGGACTCCCATTGGACAAGCTGGAGTCTCAGGCCTGCCCTTGAACCAATCACAGAGACCAGGCCAATGGGATATGCTGATTGGTCAGGCCCAGGTCCACATGACCCTCACCTGTGGTGCCCTACGCTTGGGAAGTCAGCCCCTTGGGCTGGGAGTTGGGAAGGGGTTAACCTCAAAGGGTTTTCAAGGCACTGTAAGCAGATCTCCCAGGTCAAGGTAACAGATGCCTCCTACAAAGGTGATGCTTTTGTTATCCCAGGGCTTTGTTTTTTTGTTTTTGTTTTTGTTTTCTCTATCTCTCTCTTTTCATGCCTGAAAGCTGCTATTGTATGCCAAACAGAGAAAAGGTACCAGTCCCAGTTTGGAAACCTGGTGGACTGAGGCTACCCATGGCCCTTGTGTTGGCTGCTGGGAAGAGGCCCCAGAGTGGAGAGGAGCTGTCACTGCTGAATCTCCAGTCCTAGATTACCAGGGTTTTATCTCACACAGATCTGAGGCAGCCATGACACCCCCAGTTCCCCAGACAGTGGAGGTCTTAGCTCCCAGTACCCACCCTTGGCAACCTGAGACCAAGCCCCAACATGGATATATCTTCTACTCCAAGAAGCAATTCAGGGCACACCATGCTTCTAGGAAAAAGAATGATCTAAGATGCATGTCTTCTCACAAGACACATTAAGTATATTAAGTTAGGATATGTTTTACATCATCATGTACCTTTCATAGGGTGATGGTTCCTTCCCTCCTCAGACACTCCTCTCTCCAAATCTCTCACAAGGTAGATGAGCAAAGTAGGGTATAATTTTTTTTAAGTGTTTGTTCTGATTGTCTATGTGGAAAATCTAAAAGAATCACCAACACAAAAAACCTCCTGGAACTAATAAACAATTATAGCAAGGTTATAGGATACGAGGTTAACATACAGGTCAATTGTCGTCTTCTGTATCAGCAATAAACAAGTAGAATGTGAAATTAAAAACACAATAGCAATTTGTTAGCAATCCCCAAATGTGAAATATTTTAATATTTTTTAAACGTTTCTATTTATTTTGAGAGAGAGAGAGAGAGCGAGTGAGCAGGGGAGGGGCAGAGAGAGAGGGAGTAGAGAGAATCCCAAGCAGGCTCCACGCTGTCGGCACAGAGCCCAACACGGGGCTTGAACTCACAAATCAGATCATGACGTGAGCAGAAATCAAGTGGGATGCTTAGCCAACTGAGCCACGCAGGTGCCCCCAAAAGTGAAACATTTTGGGGCGCCTGGGTGGCTCGGTCGGTTAAGCGTCCGACTTCGGCTCAGGTCATGATCTCACGGTCCGTGAGTTCGAGCCCCGCATCGGGCTCTGTGCTGACAGCTCAGAGCCTGGAGCCTGTTTCAGATTCTGTGTCTCCCTCTCTCTCTGCTCCTCCCCTGTTCATGCTCTGTCTCTCTCTGTCTCAAAAATAAATAAACATTAAAAAAAAAAAAGTGAAACATTTTAATATAAATCTAACAAAATATGTACAAGATCTATATGAGGAAAACTACAAAACTCTGATGAAAGAAATCAAAGAAGGTCTAAATAAATGGAAAGACAGTCCATGTTCGTGACCAGAAAGACCCAATATTTTCCAGATATCAATTCTTCCCAACTTGATCTATTTAATTCAATCCAATACCAAAAAGCATTTCTCTGGATATCAACAAACTGATCCAGTTTAAATGGAGAGGCAAAAGATCCGGATCTTTTGATCTGTTTCTCTTGAAACAGATGTTTTGATCTTTTGAACTGTATCTTTTGATATTGAAGGAAGAACAAAATTGGAGGACACTGCTCACCTTCAAGATGTACCACGAAGCAGCAGTAATCCAGCCAGTGTGGGATTGGTGACAGAACAAACAGATCAATGGAACAGAATAGACTAGACCCACATAAATATAGCCAACTGACCTTTGGCAAAGGAATAATACAATGAAGAAAAGATAGTCTTTTCAACAAACGCTTCTGGAATAACTATATATCTATGTGCAGAGAAATGCAACACAGACCTTAACCATTCACAAAAATTAACTAAAAATGGATCACCAATTTAAGTGTAAAATGCAGGGGCTCCTGGGTGGCTCAGTCAGTTAAGTGTCCAACTCTTGATTTCCGCTCAGGTCATGATTTAACATTTAGTGAGTTTGAGCCCCACATCTGGCTCCATGTTGACAGTGCAGAGCCTGTTTGGGATTCTCTCTCTCTCAAAAATAAACCTAAAAAAAAAGTCATTAAAAAAATGGGGGAGGGGCAGAGAGAGAGGATCCAAAGCAGGCTGTGCATTGTCAGTGCAGAGCCCGAGGCGGGGCTCAAACTCACAATCATGATATCATGACCTGAGCCAAATTCAGACACTTAACAACTGAACCACCCAGGTGCCCCAAGCATCTGACTCTTAATCTTGGCTCAGGTCATGATCTCACAATTTGTGAGTTCGAGCCCCATGTCAGGCTCCGCACTAACAATGCAGAGTCTGCTTGGAATTCTCTCTCACTCTCTCTCTGCCCCTACCCCATTCGTGCTCACTCTAATAATAATAAAAATAAATAATTAGAATAAATAATTAAAAATAAATAAATAAGGTACAATCCATGAGAGAAATAATTTATAAGCTAGATTTCATTAAAATTAAAAATTTCTGCTCTGTGAAGGGCAATGTCAAGAGAATGAGAAAACCAGGCAAAGACTGGGAGAAAATCTTTGTAAATGACACATCTGATAAAGACTGTTATGAAAAATGTGCAAAGAACCTTTAAAAGTCAACAAGGAAACGTACAACCCAATTAACAAGTTGGCCGGAGACCTTACCAGACCTCTCGCCAAAGAAGCAAATGGGAAATAAACACATGAAAAGATGCTCTATCACACTTCCTGATTTTGGACTATATCACAAAGCTGTAGTCATCAAAACAATATGGTACTGTCATAACTACTGACACACAGACCAATGGAACAGGATAAAGAGCCCCCCAATAGACACATGTGTACATGGTCAACTAATATTTGACAAAGGGGCCAAGAATATTGAATAAGGAAAGGATAGTCTCTTCAATAAATGGTGTTGGGAAAACTGGATATTTACATGCAAAAGAATGAAATTGGACTACTCACAAAAAGTAACTCAAGATGCATGAAAGACTTAAAAGTAAGACCTGAAGCCATCAAACCCCTAGAAGAAAACATAAGGGAAAAACTCCTTGACGTTGGTCTTGGAAACAAGTTTTTTGGACATGACATCAAAAGCACAGGCAACAAAAGCAAAAATAAACAAGTGAGACTACATCACATTGTAAAGCTTCTGCACAGCAAAAGAAACAATCAACAAAATGAAATGACAATCTACAGAAGGAGAGGAAACATTTGTAAACCACATATTTGATGAGAAGATAATATTCAAAATATATAAGGAATTCATATAACTCAAACTCAAACACAAAAACAAAAATCCAATTTAAAAATGGGCAAAGAACTGGAATAGGCAATTTTCCAAAAGACACACAAATGGCCAATAGGTACATGAAAGGTGCTCAACATGACTCATCATCAGGGAAGTACAAATCAAAACCACAACGAGAGGCACCTGAGTGGCTCAGTCAGTTAAGCGGTTAAACATCTGACTCTTGGGGCGCCTGGGTGGCTCAGTCGGTTAAGCATCCGACTTCGGCTCAGGTCATGATCTCACGGTCCGTGAGTTCGAGCCCCGCGTTGGGCTCTGTGCTGACAGCTCAGAGCCTGGAGCCCGTTTCAGATTCTGTGCCTCCCTCTCTCTCTGACCCTCCCCCATTCATGCTCTGTCTCTCTCTGTCTCAAAAATAAATAAACGTTAAAAATTTAAAAAAAAAAAAAAACAAAAAAAAAAACATCTGACTCTTGATTTCAGCTCAGGTCATGATCTCTTGGTTTGTGGGTTTGAACCCCTCATCAGGCTCTGTGCTGACTGCATGGAGCCTGCTTGGGATTCTTGGTCTCCCTCTCTCTCTCTGCCCCTCCCCCATTTGCATGCACACTCTCTCTCTCTCTCTCAAAAGTAAATAACTATTTAAAAACTACAATGAGATATTGCCTCACACCTGTTAGAATGGCTTTTTTTTTTTATCAAAAAAGTAGGAAATAACAAATGTTGACAGGATGTGGAGAAAAGAGATCCCTTGTGCCCCGCTGGCGGAATGTAAATTGGCGCAACCGCTATGGAAAACAGTATGGAGGTTCCTTAAAACATTAAAAATAGAACAGCCATGGGATCCAGCAATCCCTCTTTGGGTATTTATCTGAAGGAAATGAAATCACTCATCTCCAAGAAGCATCTGCACCCCCATTTTCATTGCACTGTTATTCACACTAGCCAGTAGCCAAGACATGAAAACAACATGTCCCTGGCAAATGACCAGATAAAGATATAATGTAATATTCCATATTCTATATATATTGGAATATTCCACATAGATAATGGATACTACTCAGACATAAAAAAGAAGGGAAAACCTGCAATTTGCAACAATATGGATGAAACTTGAGGGTGTTATGCTAAATGAAATCAATCAAAGACTATACAATCTCACTTATAATATGAACTGTAAAAATGCCAGATTCAGGACAAGAGAGGAGATTGGTGGTTGCCAGGGTCTGACAGCTGAAGGAAATGGAAGATCTTGGTCAAAGGGTACAAACTTCTACATATAAGACGAGTAAGTTTTGGATATACGATGTATAGCATGCTGACTATAATTAACAATACTGTATCGAAAGTTGCTAAGAGAATAGATCTTAAATGTTCTCACCACACAACACTCACACACACACACACACACACACACACACACACACAAAGGTAACTGCGGGAGATGATGGATGTGCTAAATAATCTTATTATGGTAAATATTTCACAATATAATGCATGTATCAAATCATCATGTTATACATCTTAAATTTACACAGTGTTATATGTCAATTATATCTCAGTAAAGCTGGGAGAAAAGAACAGATGTCCTACATCATAAGGCATTAGGGGAATGCAAATTAAAACAATGAGATACCACTACACATTTATAAGAATGATGGAGCACAGTGGAGGAAGAGAACTCTCTTTCATTGCTTGTGGGAATGCAAAATGGCACAGCCACTTTGGAAGGTAGTTTGGCAGTTTCTTACCAAACTAAACATACGCTTACCATAAAATCCAGCAGTCACGCTCCTTAGTATTACCCAAAGGAGATGAAAACTCTTGTCCATACAAAACACACACAGATGTTCACAGCAACTTTATTCAGAATTACTAAAACTTAGAAGCAACCAAGATGTCCTTTAGAAGGTGAATGGATAAATCAACATCCAGACAATGGAGTACTATTGAGCACTTCAAAGAAATGAGCTATCAAGCCATGAAAAGACAAGGAGGAAACTTAACGGAGGAAACTTACCAAATGAAAGAAGGTGAAAGAAGGAAACTTACCAAGTGAAAGAAGCCAATCTGAAAGGCTACATAGTGTATGAATCCAACTACATGAAATTCTGGAAAATGGCAAAATTAGGGAGATAGTAAAAGGACCAGTGGTGGTCAGGGGTTGGGAGGATGGAGGGAGGGATGAATGGGCAGAGCACAGATTTTTAGGGCAGTGAAACTACTCTGTATGATACTATAATGGCAGATACATGCCATTATATATTTGTCCCAACTCATATAATGTACAACATCAAGAGTGAGCCCTCGGGGCGATTGGGTGGCTCAGTCGGTTGAGTCGGTTGACTTAAACTCAGGTCATGATTTCATGGTTCGTGGGTTAAAGCCCCTGCATAGGGGGCTCACTGCTGTCAGCACGGAACCCACTTCAGATCCTCTGTCCCCCTCTGTCTGCCCCTTCCCCACTCTCACTCTCTCTCTGTCTCAAAAATAAACATTTAAAAAAAGTGAGCCCTAATGTAAACTATGGATTTTGGGTGATAATTATGTGCCAGTATAGGTTCATCAGTGTTATTCACCCTGTACTATAACAAATGTACCACTCTGGTCAGGATTTTGATAGTGGGGGAGGCTGAATATATGTGGGGGCAGGAGGTATATGAGAAATAAATCTTCTGCTCAGTTTTGCTATGAGCCTAACATTGCTCTAAAAACTGAAGTCTATTTAAAACAACAACAGGCATTTGTGTTACTTAGTCCTGGGCTCAGCCAGGCAGTTTTCAGGATCTCACGAGTGGTTGCAGTCAGATGGCAATGGACTGGAGTCATCTCTGGGGCTTCCTCATGCTTGACACCTTAGGTTAGCCGGAACTCAGCAGGGGCTGGCAGGCCACACAGCCACATGTGGCCTCTCCATCGATCCTGGGCTTCCTTGAAGTATGGTGGCCCAGTTTCAAGAGTATCCCTAGACAGGGAGGGAGGGAGGAAGAGGGACCAGAGGGGAGTTGGCAGAAGCTTCCTGACCTACCTCCGGAAGGCATGCAGAGTGACAAGGTCATATTACAAGAGCACACAGGATGGGAGACTGTCATGGCTCTCTTTAGAAAATAAAACCTGCCACACCGACCTACCTTCTGGTCTGACTCCAAGGGCAGCTGGGAATTGGTCACATGCACGCTTCCTGCCTGCCTCCTGAGAAATGTGCATGTACTGTCTACCTGCCTCCAGCCCAGGCACGTCAGTTCACCAGCACTGATCTCATGGCACTCCCTAAGGAGGACCCCTTCTTTTCCAGATGAGGACACTGGAGCTGGCCCAGGCCAGGGCTCAGGCGTGTCTGCTGCCTTATTAGGAAAGCTGGCTCCTGAGCAGGAGGCCACTCTCCCCTAACTGCTGGGCTGCTCTCTGCCTCACCTGCTCTGAACAGGGGTCAGCCACCTCCCCTGAGCTGCCCACCTCCCTGGGTCTCTGTGCCCCCTTCAGCTTTGTCTGGGCTCCCCCCCACCCCACCCTGGCCACCAGCCAGGTGCTCATTTCCGTCTAGGGCCTGGTAACCACAGCCCCTCGCTCAGAGCCAGGGGGGCGGCGCTCAGGCTTATTGCCCGGCACGTTCTCCCATGCCATGCCAGGCGTGATCCCAGCCCGCGCTCAGCTCACATGCAGAGGCCCCACCGCCCCTCCCTCTGCAGGAGCTGCTGTGTTCTCACCACGAGCTGGCTTCCTCTCAAAAACTCTTCTGCCAATGACTACGTATCAGCCAGGCCCACAATACATGGTAAGGCAGAGGTAAGCCATCTTCGTGTGTGCGTGTCCTCATGCAGGACTGCGAGCCTCAGGGGGGCAGGGACATGCTGTTGCCTGCCGCATCTCCTGGCACGTGCGGGCACTCACCTACTGAATTAACGGGCGGTGGATGAATGAGCAAACGAACGGACAAAGGTCTTAAGAGTTGAGCCTCCTCAGTCTGCCCGGTAAGGCAACTAAGGGTTACCTCCAACCCCAAGCACACCTCCCACAGGTCCTTTCCAACTGGGCCAAAACCTGCGTGCAGCTTCCTTTAAGGTTTAAAACTGTGGACTTGGCAGAGCTGCCTCCCTCCTCACCACCCCCACCCCCGTCTCCACGTCCCCCCCATTGTCATCCCCACCTGGCTACAGCACAGCCACGCGGTGGTCAAGCGGGTCATCTTGCAACTCGGATTTTAAAAGTTAATGTTTGCTTCTTAGGTATGCATATAATGGGCACTTTAAAATTAAAAGAGAGAGCAAGAGAAAGGAGAAAAAGAAGAAAATATACAGAATGAAATTCACCCATATCGCCATGACATAATTACTATGAACATTTCTGTAGTTTTCTTTCAGCGTTTTTCAAAGCATAAATATTTTACAGTGTAAAGCGTACTACATATGTACGTTGTAACCTATTTTTTTGAAAGCATTCTAGCACAAATACGCTCATTAAATTGTCTCCACAAACTTAATTCTAACATATGTTTTAATGGCTGCCTAATATTCCATCTTATGAATAAGCCACAATTTAAGCCATTCTTCCAGAGCGGGTCATTTGTTTGACAGCTCACTCTTTCATATGACGCTGTGAGCAAGTCATAAGATTTGCAGTCTGCAAAGCCAAAACAACCCAAATCCCCGGGAGTCCCTCCTGCCTCCCACCACAGCACAGGGGTGGACGGCGTCGGCCCCAGCTCCGGGAGAGGACATGGGACTGAGGTCTGACCAATCAGCGTCTTCATCCCTCTGGGCCGTAGTGATTGGGTCCACAGTGAGCCTGTGACCCAATCAGAGCGCCTGAGACTCAGGTCTGGACAGCGTGGATTCTTGCGGAGAGGCTTCCTCTTTCGCTGGTGTTTCTGATAGGTTAAGGTGAAAGTCAGGGAGCAACCGGCGCGCATCTTGCCACGAAGAGAAGCGCAAAATGCAGCACATGGGCCCCTGGATCCAGCTGTGCCTAATGCTGGCATTTCTTTTTTTTCTTTCTTTCCTTTTTTAATCACAGGAGCTGGCTAATAAATTCCCATTCAGTCCATTTGAGTTGGGTTTCTAACCTTAAGTCCAATTGCAGATTTGTCAGCTTTTTGGGGGAGGGGGGGTGTCCAACGGTGTCAAGCCTTCATTTTCTTTTCTTTTCTTTTTTTTTTTAAATGTTTATTTATTCTTGAGAGAGTGCAAGCATGGGCAGGGGCAGACAAACACCCACACCCACACCCACACCCACCATCCAAAGTAGGCTCCAGGCTAGGAGCTGTCAGCAAAGAGTCCAATGCGGGGCTGGAACTCAGGAACCACCAGATCGTGACCTGAGCTGAAGTTGGACGCTTAACTGACTGAGCCACCCAGGGGCCCCAGTCCTTCATTTTCTTAAGAGATGGACCCAAACGTGGAAATTGTGGATCAAAGCACAGTGTTTTTTATTTTTTTGTAATGATTTTTTAAATGTTTACTTATTTTGAGAGAGAGAGAGCGGGGAGGGGCAGAGAAATAGGGAGATAGAATCCCAAGCAGACCCCATGGTGTCAGTGCAGAGCCTGACACAGGGCTCAATCTCACCATTCCTGAGATCATGACTGAAGCGGAAATCAAGAGTCTGATAACCGACAGAGCCACCCAGGGGCCCCTGAAAATGCAGTATTTTTAAAGCTCCTAATGTGCATTGAAGATTATTTTCCAAGCAACCTGATGATTGATCCTCCCTTCCCGAGTAGGAAGACATGCCCCACTGAGCTCCCAGCGTGCCCTCTGCATGTTTGGAAACAACCACGTTGGAATGCCAGTTGCCAAGGGGCCTGGGCAAGACACTCAGCGTCCAACCGTCCAGCATGTAGGTGATGCACTGTGGACACATGGGGCTGGGTATGGAGGGACCCTGCAGCCCTGGAGGTTGCTTCCAGGTGGACCTTGAAGCAATGCCTGGTTCACAGTATAATAAGAGAGACACAAAAGGCAGGCAAGCAGGGTCTGTACCAGAAGGTGACATCTCCCAGAAGCCATTCACCAAGTCATCCTGGGCTAACACTCCCAACATGGTTATTTCTCTTTTTCTACTAACCCCTCTCGCTTGTTTGGAGTGGCCCAGAATCCTTTTCTCCCTAGAATGGAGAGCCTAAGATGAATTCTCCATGAGCAAGGACATTTATTTCTAGGGAATTTCTAGATGCAGTAGTCATTCCACCAAATGTATCATGAAGGCAAGGATCCCAAGAAACGCTGAATGTGATTCAGAAACATCAGAACTACCCACATGAGTCAGAGGACTGAGCCGGATCGCTTCTCTGCCTGTTTTGAAAAGAAAAACCTGGGACATGGGGTGCCTGCTGCTCCCTTGGTCCTGGGGCGGGCAGCAGGGGGAGTTCTTACTGCTCTATCACCACTCAGCAGGTGCCCATCATTGTAATTGTACCCCTCCCTTACAGGACAGGCCCCGAGTCCAGCAAAATCCCTAAGTTGGTTATTCTCTGCTTGGCTCCTACACACGCCAGCCTGCTCTGAGCCCTGGGAAGTGAACACTGCATCCCTCCCCCAGATGTTCAAGTGCCCAGCCGCCATTCCTAGCTGTACGGTGCAGAGAAGACACGCAGAGCTGGGTGGGAGGGCCAGGGGCCGCTTCTGGGTTCTGATAGCAGCTGCCTCTCTCTTGAGGGCCACAGCCCCCAGCCATTTCTCCCCCACTGCTCCATCTTTGGCTGAGCTCCATTAACTCCACTGCCTCTCCTGGACCCTCCAGGCTGTGTGGCAGTAATGGCTTTGTGTGTTCCTAGTCCCTGAGCCCTCACTATGCTTTACTGGATCCCCACATCTCGGTAACTAGTCCCTTCATTAGATGCCCTTCAGTTAAAACCCTTTCAATATGCCCCAGATGTGTCTCCTGACATCAAAATAGCTCAAACACCCCAGAATTCTAACATGAAGGGCTCTGAAAGTCTCAGAGATGATATCTTCCCTCCATGTTCAAACAGGAAAACTGCAGACCAGAGAAGGGACCAGCCCCTGGTCAGGCAGTATAATTTATAGGTAAAGCCAAAGTGAGAAGTGAATCTAGCCCCTCACAAAAGCTCCTTTCCCATGGCACAGGAGTGACACAGTGGGTTCGGTGTGTGACCTTGCCCAAGTGACCTAACCTCTCTGATAACATGTACCCACTTTAGAAAGTAATTGTGGGGATTCAGTGAAATGATACATGTAAGCACTTAACACCATTTATACACATAAGTAGTAGCTGTCCTTGCCTCTCGAGTTTGGTAATGAGGTCTGACAGTTGCAGGGTGACAATGACCAGGCACCTCCTCTGGCATTAGAATGGGCCACGCAACAAACAAACAATGAAGATAACATAAACTAGCCAGCCTGCTGCTGTGGAAGAACAGAATGGACTCTGAGGAGGCCTCCCTTCCTGGATCTGTCAGTGACCATGAACTCCATGAAGTTAGGGGCCGCTATCGTGGCAGAGTCCAGGTCAAGGACTTGTGGAAGGACTCTGCATCTGGTGGAGATGACAGAGAGAACAGAGGGGTGCTGGAGCTGGAAGGGAGCAGGTATTCACCAGTCTTCTGTGTTCTGGGGCCTTCTAGAAGGGGGATACAGTGGGGAACAAGACGAGGCGTTGACCTTGAAAGGCATGCCTGAGATCCTATAATTCTGCATTTTAAAAAAGAGGAAACTGGGGCCCAGAACAGAGACTGCCTCCCTTCAGTGACCCATAGCCAGTCAGCCAAGCCACCAAAATCTATCTTAAAATGTCACGTCCACCACATTCTGTTCCGGGTTGGGTCTGCATTTAGTGATGGGTACGAGACAAAGGTAATGGTTTCATTTAACATTTGTAGAACTTTGTTAGGATTGGCAGCTGGCTGGAAAATAACTGCCCCCTAAACGTTAGGAGAATCATATAGCTCAATCATATAGTCACCTGCTCTTTCACCACTGAAGTATAAATGCCAAATATCCATCAGAAGGTGGGAAAAATGAAAACCTTTTGTGCTGTTATGTGAAAAAAGCAAAGCACAGAACAGTGCTATAGGACACACTGATTCCTAGAAAAGCAGTAAAGACACAGCTATATGTTTGCACAGCCGTAGACTATTTCTAGAAGAACACATACACACAAAAACTGGTAACATTGGGTGACTCCGGGAGGAAGACTAGGGTCTGGGGGAGGAGGGAGATATATTTTTCATTCTGAACCATTTTTTACCAGGTGCAGAATTTTTCCGTGAATTGTATTTCCTGTTTAAACACAGCAGGGTGGGCCTAGGTGGCTCAGTCAGTTAAATGTCTAACTCTTGGTTTCAGCTCAGTTTGTGATCTCACAGTTCATGAGTTCAAGCCCCACATCAAGCTCCATGCTGACAGTGTGGATCCTGCTTGGGATTCTCTCTCTCTCCTTCTCTCTCTGCCCCTGCTCATGCATGCTCTCTTTCAAAAATAAATAAACTTAAAAAAATTTTTTTAATAAAAATAAAATATAAAACAGGGAAAATTAGGACAGAAACAAGCAAAAGCAATAAACAGAGCAACCCCTTTGAATTTGAGTATAAGAGAGGCCAAGGTGGTGACAGGGACAAGGCTGTTTTGGAATTCCTGGCGATTGACAATGCATTTTGGCCTCTAATGGAGGCAGCTTTTCATGACAGCTGTGCGGTCTCACGTTCAAGTGTAACAATAAAGTCCACGGTCTCCATTGTTCTCCCAATTGTGTTTATGTCCAGGTGACAAGATGGAGCGGCACAGCAAAGCATGACATTCTTTTAGACCCAGTCCCAGTAAACACAGCCTTCACTGCTGGGCATGCTGGCTCCCCTTTCTGAAGATACAATTTGGAAATATATATACATATATCTAAAAGCCTTTAAAAATGAGGCCCCACAGGGGCACCTAGGTGGCTCAATCAGTTAAGCCTCTGACTCTGGCTCAGGGCATGATCTCATGGTTCGTGAGTTCAAGCCCCACGTTAGGCTGTGCTGACCGCACAGAGCCTGGAGCCTGCTTTGGATTCTGTCTTCATCTCTCTCTCTGCCCCTCCCCCACTCACGCTCTGTCTCTGTCTCTCAAAAATAAATTAAAAATGTTAAAAAAAAAAAAAAAAGAGCCCCCATTAACTCTGGCTCTATGAATTTATCACAAGGAGATAATTAGTGGGGAGCTTGGCCAAGTTGGTGGAGCATGCGACGCTTTTATCTGGGGGTTGTGGGTTGGAGCCCCGTGTTGGGTATAGACATTACTTAAAAAATAAAATCTCCTGGGGTGCCTGGGAGGCTCAGTCGGTTAAGCATCCCACTTCGGTTCAGGTCATGATCTCACAGTTCGGGGGTTCGAGCCCTGCATCGGGCTCTGTGCCGACAGCTTGGAGCCTGGAGCCTGCTTTGGATTCTGTGTCTCCCTCTCTCTCTGCTCCTCCCCCGCTCCTGCTCTGTCTCTCTCTCCCTCTCTCAAAAATAAATAAACATTAAAAAAACTTAAAAAACAAAATGAAATCTCTCTCTAAAAAAAAAAAAAAAAAAAGGTGATAACTAGCAAGAACACAAGACTGGTTAAACATACAGGTACATTCTTACAATGGAATACTCTTATAGTCACCAAAAAGAAAAATAGGATTTTTATTCACTGATACACAGAGTGACTTGTTAAGTAAAAAACTAGATAATAAAATAATAGCAAATATTTACATGGCACTTGCTATGTGCCAGGGCTATTCTAAGCACTTTACATATAGTAATTCATTTAAAAAAATTTTTTGTAATGTTTATTTTTGAGAGGGAGAGAGAGACAGAGTGTGAGTCAAGGGAGGGGCAGAGAGAGAGGGAGACACAGAATCCGAAGCAGGCTCCAGACTCTGAGCTGTCGGCACAGAGCCTGACACGGGGCTCGAACTCACAGGCTGTGAGCTGAAGTCAGACACTTAACCGACTGAGCCACCCAGGTGCCCCTAATTCATTTTTTATTATGACTTTGAGATGGGTACTTTTATTGTCCCTATTATATAGATAAGGAAATCTTAATGACAAATCTAAAGAAAGAGCTATAGTGACTTGCCGAGGTCACATAACTGGGAAGCAGTGGGACACAGATCAGAACCCCAGCCATGTGGCCCCAAACTTTGTGTTCTTAACTTCCCACTCCATGCAACACCCCATCCACAGCAAAGCAGAAAGCAATTTTACGGAGAGTTGCCCAGCTATTAACATTGCTTGTGCGACTGTAGATCAATCTTTCATTTTCTATATGAACGACATTTGATAAGTCAATCTATTCTTATTATGGCATTAAAGAATGTATATTTTTTAGAGTTCTGTTTCTCAGAATATATCCTCAGGACATGATAAAAGAAATGCCAGCTAAGACGCAGGACTAAAGATGCTTATCACAAGATAACTATAATAATAGAAAATTAGAATCAAACCAAATGTCCAACAAGGGACTGGTTAAGTAAAATGTGCTATCTACATATGGTAAAAGAATAAATATTGACATAGTGAGAGGTTTATGCTCTGTTGAGGAGCAGAAGAAACAGAAAGCTACATTTGTGAAATACAGCCATAAACGTACAGAGAAAAAGCGTGGGAGCCACCTCAGGGTGTTGAAACTGTGCCTTTTTTATTTGTGGTATTTCTGAATCTTCCAACTTTTCAGCCTAGAGTGTATATCACCCCTGTAATAGTAAAAAATGTTATTTTTATAAAATGGTTGTCACTATTACCCTGCTCAAGTATCAGATCTGAGACAACAGAATCCCCAGAGGGGGTTACAGTGCCTTCACTGTAATTCTCAGGAGAGATGGTGCAGGGTTCCACCAGTGAAAAAAATACCAATAAATGAAATTAATTTCTACCTAAACAGCCAGCTTCTGCCAGAGTAACAGGAAACAGTCAAGATACAGAAGGTGCTGTGGTGCCTTTTCAAGTAAGTACCTTCCACGTCTCTCCCTGCAGCAAGCCAGCCAGCAGCCCTCGCTGGTCTGACAGTGCTGGGGAGTGCAAAAGGTCGATCAAATAAGGATGCGCAATTCAAACATTTACTTTTCAAACATCTTCGGAAAGTTTATCATACACAAACAAGCGCCAGAGAGAAGAAGGGTTCAAGTTCAAGCCAATTCATTTGCCCAGCAGCCCCAGGGAACACGAGCATCATACAGTGAGTGGACCACGAAGGGCCACAGGGGTGGTTCCCCTGGCAAGTTGAAGAGCTTGGCTGGCAGAACAAACATCAGCAGATTTGGTGGTTGGCTGTGAAAAATACTGTCGAATAAGCCTAACCAGAGTCGTCACCATCAAAAAGAGTAAGATGCCAAGTGAGCAAGAGAGTAGTCCATACTGGGAAAATAATTCAGGGAAAACGTCAGTGTGTCCAGAATAGTCCATAAGCAGCTCATGCAGTGTGTTTCAACAAACACTCTGATGTATAGCCAAGTGAGGCAGAGTTTAAGGCAAACTGCAAAATAATATGCGAGCAATCCTTCTTTGGAATCTTAATTGACAGATCCTATTTTCATTTTTTTCTTCTGCAAAACATTTGCTCAAAGGGGAAGAAAATTACCCTCAATCCATCTTGAGCAGAGAAATCACGGAATGTTAATTGAGCTTCCACTAAATGCATGGCAGGATGCTAGACAACAGCAAACGTCCCAGCAGCTTAGGACACATGCTCCAAGGCTAACCCGGGAAGAGAGCTAAAAGGAGATTTGGTGTGACCACAGCTCTTGGGCCTAGACAAAACCAGGTGACAGTATGTATTAAGCGCCTGTTGGGTTCTAGGCACAGGGAGGCAGAGAGCTCGGTCCTGTCTCCTGGGGGCTCATAATTCTGCTGTGGAGACAGCCAGGTGGGCCCTTGATGGCAGCAAGGAGATAAATGCCATCACCAAGGGCATTCCTAGAACAGAAACTAGGGAGGAGAGGTCACCTCTGGGATGTCTGAGGATGGAACATAGGGTTGAGTCAGGAAGGTGGAAAGGAATTCAGCAGGTACATTAAAGACTCCGGGTGGGGGGCTAGGGAGGGAGCCATGGCACAGGATTCACATGGGCAGAGACTGTGAAGGGGAACATGAGCCTGCACACAGAGGTCCCTGTGAGCTGGATGTAGGAGTCTGGCTTTAGCTCATTACCCAGTGCTTCTCGAAGTTCATACAGCTACACACACACACTCTCTCCCTCTCTCAAAAACACCACATGAACAGTTAAACCCCTAACACTTTGGATGTTCTCTTGGCACCAAAGCAAGCCAAACAGAAATGCAGGCACTTAAATCGCACAACAGGATCAGTTATAAAGTAGTGATCCAGATAATCTAGTGTAAGCTTATATTAAAAATGTCTTGAAGAATATCATTAAAACTGAAACACGAAATCAAAATATCCTCATGGAACTCATAGTCATCTTGGTACAATTTTAAAGACCCCCAGGGGGTCTGTGTCCCTAATTTGAAAAATACTCCTGTAGGCAATGAAAGGTTTTAAGTATATATTCGGGGTGGGGGAAAGCACAAGGGGGCCTGGATTAGATTTATGCCACTTCCCTAACACGGACTCAGCGTTACAGAAAACTGCACCTGACAGCAGGCAGGAGGACCTGGACTGAGGGCACCACTGTGGGGGTGCCTGCAGCCCCACAGGCAACGAGAATGGGGAGGAGAGACTACATTTCCTACACACCTTCTATGTTCAAGGCCAGGAGCTCCACACGTGGAGACTCTGAAGGAGAATGCGTCCCCCCGACTACTGGAACATGGACCCTAGCTGGAGATCTGAGACAGGAGCCTCACCAAAGAAAAGAGCTGAAAAATCATTAAAAAACAAAACACTTAAATGTCCATCCATGGACCAATGGGCAGATAAAATGTGGCATGTACATATATATTTTTTTCCTTAAAAAAGGAAATTTTTTTTGCTACGATAGGGATGCTACATTTTTTTTGCTACAATAGGGATGAACTTGGAAGACACTGTGCAAAGCGAAACAAGCCAGACACGGAAGAGCAAAGACTACAAGATCCCACTTGTATGACAAATCTAAAATCGTGAAACTCCTAGAAGCAGAAAGTTGAATGGTGGCAACCATGGGCCGGGGGTGGGGGGCAAGGATCAGAGAGATGTTGGTCCAAGGGTACAAAGTTTCACTTAGGCAAGAAGAGAAAGTCCCAGAGACTTACTGCACAGCACAGACCGTGTAGTGAAGAACACTGTGTTGTATACTTACAAACTTGTTAAGAGGGTAGATCTTATGTTAAACTTCCATACCCAAAAGACAAAAAAAAGAGGGAAGGAGGAAACTTCTAGAGGTGCAGGGCATTGTACATGGTGACAATTTCATGAGCATATACTTATATAGTTACCTTCAGACGCACTGAGATACGCACATAAATATACACAAATGTTTTGTATGTCAGTCACACCTCAGTGTAAATATATATACAAACACATACATATAAAAACAACACCAAAAAGTAAAAAGCCCATCAGAAAAAGGTAGGATTCTACTAAGGGCAGATTGTCCTTCAGACGACGAGCCCGCTCCCCATAGGAAAGACTTCAAGGCGAATGAGAACTTGATTTTTTTAAACGTTTATTTATTTTTGAGAGAGAGAGGAGAGACAGAGGATCTGCGCTGAGAGCACAGAGCCCAATGCCGGGCTCAAACTCACAAACGGTGAGATCATGATCTGAGCCAAAGTTGGGCATCTAATTGACCGAGCCACCCAGGTGCTCCAGAACTTAAGACTTTATTTTTTTTTTTAATTTTTTTTTTTAACGTTTTTATTTATTTTTGAGACAGAGAGAGACAGAGCATGAATGGGGGAGGGGCAGAGAGAGGGAGACACAGAATCGGAAGCAGGCTCCAGGCTCTGAGCCATCAGCCCAGAGCCCGACGCGGGGCTCGAACTCACAGACTGCGAGATGTGACCTGAGCCAAAGTCGGACGCTTAACCGACTGAGCCACCCAGGCGCCCCAAGAACTTAAGACTTTAAAGCTTGGAGAACTGGGGCAAGAAAATGGCATCTGTGGAGACAGGAAAACACCATCCATGGAATGTGCTGGAAACCTAAGGAGCAGGTCCGGCTTGCAGAGGCCAGTCTCTTTTCCTGTCCTCCCGGGAGCTCCCAGAGCAGCACAGTGCATTCCATCAGACACCCAGACGGACCCAAAGAAATCACAGTGCACCTGTTTGTCACCGCCCTCCCCAGGGACAGGCTTCTAATCCCAGACAAGCTGCACCTCCTCTAAAAGCAGAAATCAGGATGAAGCTCAGCGCCATGGGACTCAAAGGTGGTTCTGCCATGTGCACTTTTTCTCAATTCAGAAAAGCAAACTCAACTGCTTTTAAAGGTTGATGACTGGGGCGCCTGGGTGATTTGGTTGGTTAAGCGTCCGACTTCAGCTCAGGTCATGATCTCCTAGCTGGTGAGTTCGAGCCTCGCATCAGGCTGCGTGCTGACAGCTCAGAGCCTGGAGCCTGCTTCGGATTCTGTGTGTGTCTCCCTCTCTCTCTGCCCCTCCTTCACTTGTGCTCTCTCAAAAATAAATAAATAAACATTAAAAAAAAAAAGGTTGATTACTTCCCTCTGGCTGGACGCTGAATAATAAATATTACCCTTAGGAAACCACCCTCAACTTTCAGTAAAACAGGAGGCTTTTTCCAGTTGCACTTTCTCACCTGAAACTGAACTTCACTGCCCAGCGTCCTTCCTTTAGGGCATCATAACCATGCTCCAGTTTCCCTTTGGCAACTCTGGTCAGATCTGAGCCCCAAGCACAAGTTCAGAGGTGGTTCGTACAGACTAATAGAAAGGGCTTTCCCCACACCAGCCCCCAAAACGAGATTCCCTAACACCTATGAAAGCAGTGGAGTTAAGAGATGAGAACATTCCAGACGGTGGGGCACCTGGGTGGCTCAGTCATTCAGCAGCCGACTCGTGGTTTCCTCTTGGGTCGTGGCCTCACGGTTCATGGGATTGAGCCCCGTGTCAGGTTCTGCGCTGGGCATGGAGCCTGCTTGGGAATCTCTCTCTCCTTCTCCCTCTGCCGCTCCCCTATTCTCTCTGAATGAATAAATAAATAAATAAATAAACAAATAAACAAACATTAAAAAAAAAAATGGAATTCCAGAGGGCACACGAGGATGGTGGTGGAAGGAAACACTTCTCCAGCACAATGATTCTTCCTGTCTTACATAGTGGTAAAAAGACTCCTGCTATTAGACAACAGTATTGAGAACGATTAGCAGCCCAGGGAGTTGGCCTGTAATGAAATAACATGATGTTTTAGGGTTGAAGGAAAGAAACAGAGAAGACTCTGACAAGAGAGATCCCTTCTGAAAAGCCAATGGTTTTGACTAGGATGCAATTAAGGTAGGGACGAGCGGAACTACTCACCTGTCCATTGTGATTTAGGGACTGTCTTACATAAAAGGTAAAGAGTAATAATTGTCCAGGGGCGCCTGGGTGGCTCGTTAGTTGAGCGTCCAACTTTGGCTCAGGTCATGATCTCACGGTTCATGAGTTCGAGCCCCGCATCGGGCTCTGTGCTGACAGCTCAGAGCCTGAAGCCTGCTTCGGATTCTGTGTCTCCCTCTCTCTCTCTCTCAAGAATAAGTAAACATTGAAAAAAAAATTTTTTTTAATAAGATAAAAAAACATTTAAAAAATTTATTAAAAAATATTAATAATTGTCCAATTACTAAGTCTTCATAAAGAAAAGGTGTAACAATTCTAGCTTGTCCCCCTATGGCTGCAGCACTTAAAACTCCAAAGCATGCACCGAGGGAGCCAGAAACCTAAGACGACCCCCAAGATTCCTGCCCCCTGGTGTACATGCCTTGCATAATCCCCTCTCTTTGGGTGTAGGTGAAACCAATTAATATTATGGGAGAACGCTTTGAGTCCACCAAATGGGAGACTATCCTAGGTGGGTGGGCCTGACCTAATCAGTTGAGCACTTTAAAAGGTGAAGCCTCGGAGTCACTCAGTTTTTGTGGGTAGACCTCGGGTATACATGCGGTATTCATGTTATTAAACTTATTTATTTTTCTCCTTTAAAAACAAACCGTGTCTCCTTTGCTGTCCTGCCTTCCCCTCCCTTGCGGTGTATTCAATAAACTACTATCTTCTCTATTCTGCCTTGGGTGAATTCTTTAATCGCCCTGTGCTGTGGGCCTCCACCCAATCCGATCACCCCACATTTGGTGTACCCTGCACGGGGAGCATTTGCTGACCCTGGGGCTCTCCCGGGTTCTCTGGGGATTTCTCAGGGCTTTCCCTGAGATGACTCTAGCACGCCTTGGGGAGCTGACGACCTCCAGGGGCGGAGGTTACTCCTTGGTGAGGATCTGAAGCCCCAGGGGGAACCCACCAGACCACCCTTGCCTGAAAGAATGAGGGACTTCCCCTCTTGCTCTCTGGAGGGATCTTTCCCTCTCCCTTCTCTTTACGGCCCTCCGGCGGCCTAAACCTAGTACTCCTCAGACCATGAAGGTCCCTGGCCAGGGCGGTTTCCAGGCGCGGTGTGAGGGCGATGGACCCCTTTCCTCTCCTCTCCTACTCCATCTGCAGCTCATCCAAGGCCAATCTGCACACTTGGTTGGGAACCTTTCCTGATGCTGCCAGACTCCCAGCCACCTTGCCTCTTTCAGCTTCTCTCCTCTCCTTTGTTCCCACGGTCCAGCCACCACCTTGATCTATAGGCAGAATACATTCTCAGGCATCTGAGTGAATCCAACAACTCCATATACAAATGATGGTTCAGCAAGGAGTCCAGCCCATACCATGGGAGGGTCCCCTCCCCCTAAATGCCATGCATCTGGCCACCAAGGAGTTCCATTCAAATTGTCTATCAGCACGTTAACCTAATACCATGCTCTGGTCTGTAACTGCACAGAACCCCTGATGGGTGACAAGTTTAGGTAGGGACCGCGTCCCCACCCCCACCAATCTAGTATGAAGCAGCTACTGAACACAAGACCTCCACCCAAACGCAAAGATTTGTCATCGTCCATTGTCAGGGGGGAATGGAGGCCAATTTTAGGCAACAGACTTGAGCAATGGAAGCCTGAGTTAAGTAAAAGGGCCCACGGTGACCACCAGGCTGAATGCAAATAGGCCCATTAGATGACCCACCTCGAAATATCCACAAACCCTAGCTGATCAATGGGCTACTTGCAACCAGGCACAAGTACCAAAAAAGGAAAATTCCATATGTTCTCATACTTCTTCACCTTCCCCCCTTAAGTACAGCACCCGCCTCCCCACCACTGTCTCCTGGAAGACAGTCTGTTTTGCTGTCCTGCCCACTGCTCCCTTGCATCTCCTTAAATAAAAAAAGGTGAAGCCTCAGAGGCTCTCCTGGTGGCCTAGAAGAAAGCAAAATGCCATGTTATCTGAAGAAGCAGCCACATGGCAAATACCTGAGAAAGGTCTCCAGATGGGCGTCTCCAGCTGACAGCCAGTAAGAAGATGGGGCCCTCAGTCATACAGCCACAGGGTGATTAATTCTGTCAACAACCTGTGAGCTTGGAAGTGGACCCTGAGCCTCAGAAGAGACCCACCTCTGCCCATCACTGCTCTTCAGGCTGGTGGCACTGAGGACCCAGCTAACCTGTACCCAGACTCCTGCCCTATGGACACTGCAAGACAATAAATATGAGTAGTTTCAAGCTACTAAGTTGGTGGTAATTTGTTACATAACAATAGGAAACTAATATAACCACATATCAACAGGCCCTTAAAAATCTGGACAAAGGGGGTGCCTGGTGGCCCAGTCAGTTGGGTGTATGACTTCGGCTCAGGTCACAACCTCATGGCTTATGAGCTTGAGCCCCGTGTTGGGCTTTGTGCTGACAACTTGGAGCCTGGAGCCTGCTTTGGATTCTGTGTCTCCCTCTCTCTCTGCCCTTCCCCCACTCATATCCTCTCTCTCTCTCTCTTTCTCTCAAAAATAAACATTAAAAAAAATCTGGACAAAGGCTTCAGCCTGGTTCTTGTCTTCACTCACATAACAGCTCAGACAGACCTGCTTTGCTCCCAAGGCATTTAAAACAAAAATCACAGACTTAAGTGGAAAATAAAAATATATTTAGCAAACTATAGAAAAAATAGTATTAGAAGTTTGTCTAGCAAACATTTTTATCCAAAATCCATATGGGATAAATCAGTGTTGATCATTATACCCCAAATTTCCTACTGTAATGCCAGAAAGTATACCTCATTGGACCTCCTTTCCAAATATTACCCTAGCCTACTAATTTATGGCCTGAAGATAGGCATACGTTTGGCCAAAGTGATATACTTTTATTTGTAAAATTCACAACACGAGTTTTCTTTACACTCCTAATAGCAGAAATCACTTTTGTCATTTCTTATTGAGTAATAATTAGGAATATTTGAAACCAGCTTCAAAACTTGTTGCTTAAAGCAGAAAAAGATTAGAAACGACCTAAACTGTCTGTCAGTAAGATCTGATGAATTAAGGCAAATCTATACTCCAGAATGATGTGTAATCATTAAAAAAGAGGCAGTAATATGTTTGACGTTAAAATCATTTTCAAGATACAATGAAAAGCCTACCTAAAGAGGCAGAACAGTGTTCACAGGATGTTACCATCTGAGCATAAGTCTGTATACGTTTGCATATGGATAAATATCTATACAAATATCTGTGAGAAACCATTACTAGAAAACAGAAATGGGACAACTATTTTTTACTGTTTACTTTTTGATTTTTTGAATTTCGTATTGTGTATATGTATCATCTACTTTTTAAAAAAGAATAAACCAACATCAGAAAAATCTGTGTTTTTAAGAAATATACAAACTATCTTCAAAACCTTAACACAAGTTACTGTTCTAATCTTGTTCTACTAAATTATTTATATCCCTATAAGAAAATAAAGTCTTTTCCCTGTAGATGCTAGTGATTCATCCCACAACTCTGTCTCCAGAAAGAGACAGATGTATATTTGTCTCTTATGTATATTTATGTGCAAAGGAGGGCTCAGACGCCCCTCAGGAAGTCTCTTGAAGGCCGGCAGAGAGCAGAGAGCTTGGTGACTAACACCAGCATCATCTGAGGGCAGACTCGCAGGACAGGACTTGATGGCTCCATTGGGATGAGTTTCTTAACCTCCTATCCCTCTACAACTTGGTATATGACCACCAACCAGGGCCTCCACCTTGCCCCATGTCACCCACTTGGCAGGGCAGGACACTAAATGTCAATAGAGCAAGCCAGAGAACTCCCAGCCAGATGTAAGCCTTCCCAGTATGCAGGAAAAGACCTACAAGTTTGTGTCATCTAAGGAGATGCCTTGAGGTAAAGGGGAAAAGGTTTCTTTTTAAAGCTGTTGAAGGAAAAAAAAAAAAAACCATGCATAGGGTACAGCCAACATAGAGACATACGAGGAATGATGGCCATGTGACAACAGAGGCAGAGATGGGAGCGGTGCTTCCACAAGCCGAAAACCACCAAAGATCCCTGGCAAACGCCAAGAGCTAGAAGAATCAGGAAAGGGTTCCCCCGGACAGGTTTCAGTAGGAAGCAAGGCCTGGCTGACACTTTGATGTCACACTTCTAGCCTCCAGAACTGTGGGACAATTTCTGTTGTTTTAAGCCACCCCGTTTGTGGCACTTTGTTACTACAGGTGGTGCTCAGAAACACAGAGAAAAAAAGCCTTTCTAAGTCTTCACTAGCCTGTTCCCGAAACATAAACAGTGAAAAAGAAAAAGGTGCTCCACATCCTTAGTCATCAAGGAAACGCAAACTAAAACAAAAATGACAAACATTTCATGCTCGTGGCAAGACTGACGGGACCAAAAGCGAGGCAGGGTGTGGAGACACCAGAGCTCTCAGACACTGCTGGCAGCTTTATCAAATGGTGGTGCCACTTTGGCAATTCTTATTAAATTCAACAATTCTGTCCCTAGGTATTTACCCAAGAGAAATGAAAATGTATGTCTACAAAAGGACCTGAATAAGCAATCTTATAATAGCCCAAACCTGGAAACAACCCCAAAGTCTATCATCAGGGGAATGGATGGCCTGTGGTATATCCATACGATGACCTTCCCTATAGCAACAAAAAGGAACAATCTATGCACTCAGGCAACAATAAGGGTGAACTTCTACAGCATTCTATGAAGCAAAATAAGATAGTCTCCATAAAATATATACTGCAGGATTCCACTTAAAAACATTTTTTTTAATGTTTATTTATTTTTGAGACAGAGACAGAGTGTGAGTGGGGGAGGAGCAGAGAGAGAGGGAGACACAGATCCAAAGCAGGCTCCAGGCTCCCAGCTGTCAGCACAGAGCCCAACGTGGGGCTCAAACTCACGAACCACGAGATCATGACCTGAGCCGAAGTTGGACGCTTCCGACTGAGCCACCCAGGTGCTCTCCCCCCGCTTTTTAAAAAAATTTTTAATGTTTATTTATTTTTGAGAGAGAGACAGAGTGTGAGTGGGGGAGGAACAGAGAGAGGGAGACACAGAATCCAAAGCAGTGGATTCCACTTTTTAAAAATAAACATGCATTAAAAATTTTATTTAAATCACTATTAAAGAGGCAACCAGTAAAGTGTCACAACCAGTTTAAAGAACAATGCAAGCAAAGTCACACTTTTATTTTTATTTTATTTTTTAAGTAATCTCTCCACCCAACATGGGGCTTGAACTCACAAACACAAGATCAAGAGTCATACACTCCACCAACTGAGCCAGCTAGGCGCCCCCAAAGTCACATTTTTAAATCAGAAGTATTGAAATGAATGTACAAATCAAAACAAAACTGAACTCTTCTATACTGGAGAAGGGAAGTCAATAAAACCTCCACTGGAAAGAGTTTATTTGCATATCTATAAAAATTATCTTTAATCTTTTTTGTTGTTCAGGTATAAAGCACATACATTATTAGTTTCAGGTGTACAACACAATTGGGTATTTGTATATATTGTGAAATGATCACCACAATAAATATATACAATTCCATTTACATAACCTATAAAAACAGACAAAACTAAGGTGATAGAAGTCAGAAAGGGCTGGCGGGAGGAAGGGGAATGCCTGGAATATTCTGAAGTGACAGAAATGTCTATACCTTCTTTTGGGTGCTGGAACCTTGGTTTGTACAATTTTTTAAAATTCAGTAAACTGAACACTTAAGATGTTATACTTCAGTTAAAAGAAGGGACGGAGTTCCTGAGTGGCTCAGTTGGTTAAGCATCTGACTTCGGCTCAGGTCACGATCTCGTGGTTCGTGAGTTCAAGCCCCATGTCGGGGTCTCTGCTGTCAGCATGGAGCCCACCTCGGATCCTCTGTCTCCCTCTCTCTCTCTTTCTCTCTCTCTCTCTCAAAATAAATAAACTTAAAAAAAAAGGGGGGGAGGGCCCAATATAGTAATTGAATCAGGCAAGAATCATCAGTGGACACTGAAACAATTAGGTCAAAGTTGTTGGGGAACAGGTATTTGCTTGATGCCAAAGCATCAAGCCTCAAGGGAGAAACCTACCTGCTCCAAGGCAGTAACCACCTCACCTTAAGGGACCAAGCCCAGCAGCATTCCCAGCAGGACAACTGTTACGTGCCTTCTGATGCAATGCAATAGGAATTAGCACCATCTGTGAAATATCCTTGCCAAAATATAGGACTTGAATCTAATCAAGCCTCTAGACCAAACTTCGAGGATACACAAAATATAAGGAATAGAAGAACAGTTACATGATGCCCTGAAGAAACAATCAGACAAATGCAGAAAAAGGTAAGTGGCTTAGATTCAAAGTCAGTATCACTGGGGGGGGGGGGGGGGGGGGGGGGTATTCTAGATTAAAATAAACTAAGCACACATAAAAACCAAATGCAGGAGGCGCCTGGGTGGCTCAATCAGTTAAGCATCCCATGATTCTTGAATTTGGCTCAGGTCATGATCTCAGGGATCAAGTCCTGGTATCAGGCTGTGTGCTGAGGATGGAGCCTGCTTCAGATTCTCTCTCCCTCTCTCTGTGCCCTGCTTCCCCCTCCTCACCCCCCACAGCTCATGTAGTCTCTCTCAAAAATAAAAACTAAAATAAAATAAAAACGAAATGCGGCGCCTGGATGGGTCAGTCGATAAAGCAGGAGACTCTTGGAATCATGAGTTCAAGCCCCACATTGGGCATAAAGCTTGCTTAATTTTTAAAAAGGTGGAGAGAGGGGTGCCTGGGTGGCT
Source organism: Panthera uncia (assembly GCF_023721935.1). Lineage (NCBI taxonomy): Eukaryota > Metazoa > Chordata > Mammalia > Carnivora > Felidae > Panthera > Panthera uncia. The sequence goes on from NW_026057588.1 coordinate 25,715,742, forward strand.
CAGTCATTTAGGTGTCTGACTTCAGCTCAGGTCATGATCTCACAGTTTGTGAGTTCAAGCCCTGCATCAGGCTGTCAGTGTGGAGCCTGCTTTGGATCCTCTGTCCCCCTTTCTCTCTGACCCGCCCCACTTGTGCTCTCTCTCTCTCTCTCTCAAAAAGTAAACTTCAAAAAAAAAATAAAATAAAATTGGGGGCAGATTATTTTTAAAAATGCAATATAGAAACCAATTAAATCCTGGTGTTTTTTTTTGTTTTTTTTTTAAATTTTTTTTTTTTTCAACGTTTATTTATTTTTGGGACAGAGAGAGACAGAGCATGAACGGGGGAGGGACAGAGAGAGAGGGAGACACACAGAATCGGAAACAGGCTCCAGGCTCTGAGCCATCAGCCCAGAGCCTGACGCGGGCTGGAACTCACGGACCGTGAGATCGTGACCTGGCTGAAGTCGGACACTTAACCGACTGCGCCACCCAGGCACTCCTAAATCCTGGTTTTTAAAAAAGGCCATGTAGGGGTGCCTGGCTGGCTCAGTCAATGGAGTATACAACTCTTAATCTCAGGGATATAGGTTTCAGCCCCACACTGGGTAAAATAAAATCTTAAAAAAAAAAAAAAAAAAACGTCATAAAAGCTTCTGGGGGACAAATGAGAAAATTCAAATCAGGAAACCAGATATTAGATATTATAGAATTATTATTAATTTTTAAGGTGTGAAACTTTATCATAATTATACAGGAGAACATTCCCAGTTTTAGAGATGCATGCTACAGGCTTAAGTATTTAAAGGTAGGGTGTCATGAACTCTGCAACTTACTTTCATGGTTGAGAAAAAAAAATTTATTTACACAGACATATGCACAACTTAAGAAATGGCAGAATGTTAACAATTCTTGATACAGAGTATATGGGTGTTCATTGTACTCATCATTCAAATTTTCTACACATTTAAATGTTTCATAAAAAAAAACTGGAACATAATAAAGTTAAAGGAGTATAAATGCAATGTGGTACCCAAAATAGTTCCTGAAACAGAAAAATGACACTAGCTGAAAAGCTAGTAAAACAAAAGTCTATAATACAGTTAACATTATTGTACTAATGCAAATTTCCCAGTAAAGGTACCATGGTTATATAAGATGTTAACATTAGGGGAAGCTAGATAAGGGAACTCACTGTACTATCTTTGGGAATTTTCTGTAAATCTAAAATTATTCCAAAATAACAAGTCCTTAAAAAGTGGCAACCAGTATGTGAAAGCTAGAAGTTTTTATTATTTTAATATGTATATAATCAAACAACTTTGAGATCCAGTATCTGTAACAATGATCTTCCACAAACCTCCAGTTTGGAACAAAGAACCTCCAAACATGAAACACGTTGCCAGGGACCGTGTACTAGACAGAAAGGAAACACGTTCCACCCACTGCCTGGACACCAGGATCAGACAGGCACCCGGTCCTCCAAGGAGGGCGAAGCTGCCATCTGGGCCGCAGCCACCTTGTTTTCCTAGCCCCAGGGAGCTTTCCTTAGTTCAGCAAAGACGTGGATTGAGCTGCCTGCCTGAGCAGCACTGACTGGAGATCTATAAAGAGGAGGGACATGACAGCATCAGTATGTGTCCCTCTTCCTGGTCTGCAGAGCCCCCAGGTGACCGACGCCTTCCAGCCACACCCACCTCTGCAGGAAGAGTCTAACTGACCTAGCTGCAGCCCCAGCAGACAGACATACGTGTAATTCTTGGGGCGTCTTAAAAGCTGTTCATTAGGGGTGCCTGGGTGGCTCAGTCAGTTAAGCATCCAACTTCTGCTCGGGTTATGAGCTCCCAATTCGTGAGTTTAAGCCCCGTGTCAGGCTCTGTGCTGACAGCTCAGAGCCTGCAGCCTACTTCCTATTCTGTCTCCCTCTCTCTGCCCTTCCCCCACCTTAAAAGATAAATAAACATTAAAAAAAAAAAGCTGTTCATTCATATTATCTCATTTAATCCTGGCACCTGGTGCTAGCCCTCATCTTACAAAGGGCTAGAGGACACCTAGTCCCATCCCCACCTGTGCTGTTATAAACACTTCACCCAAAGGTCCCTCTCGATCAGCAGGAGACCTGGGTGCCTCTCCCTTTCAGGTACCTAATACCTGACTTCCGCCAAGGCTGCCCCACATTGACCACAGCCACTCTTTCCTCAAAATCTCTGCAGCCCTTACACTGTGACTAGAAGGATGTGGTTGAAATCCAAGCAAAAGTCTACGACCTTTTGGATCGTGTGGTGAGTGAGAACACAGAGTGTGGAGCTTCACGGCTGGTGTGCAGTCGCCACTCCATCACGTACCACTACGTGACCTCATCCAGGCTAATCACCCTCTGAGCCTTGGGTGACTCATGTAGAAAACAGATAATCTCACTATTAACCCACAAGGTTACTTGAAGACTAAATGAAATTACCTCAATGCCTGAGACGGAACAGGAATTCAATACATGGTAACTATTACGGTTATACCTTGCAATGGCATGCTTCCTGTTTTCCTTTTTGTTTTTTTAAAAACTTTTTCTCCAGGGCACCTGGGTGGCTCAGTCAGTTAAAGCATCTGACTTCAGCTCAGGTCATAATTTCACGGTTCATGAGTTCAAGCCCCCGCATCCGGCTCTCTGCTGTCAGCGTGCAGCCTGCTTTGGATTCTCTGTCCCCCACCCCCACCTCTCTCTGCCCCTCCCCTGCTCGCTCTCAAATAAATAAGCATTAAAAAATATATACATTAAAAAAATGTTTTCTCTAACTATTAGTCCTGGAATTTGGGGATGAGCCGGCCTTCAGAAGCCAAAGAGGGCCATCTTAGGGGTAAGGAAAATTCTCGAAATTTCCCTAAATGTGGTCTGTCAGATGAGGAACTTCAGAATTAGACAGATTGTCTGGGTTCCCAGAAGGGTGGGAATCACTGACCTATGTCTATTCCATGTCTTGCTACCATTGTATAAAGATATATCCTTTATACCACAACCACAGCAATGTATATCTTGCAGAGCCATGTTTGACTAAAACACAGAGGACTGAAACTTAACTTACTTTTTTTAAGTATACTCTACCCCCAACGTGGGGCTCAAACTCACAACCCTGAGTTCAAGAGTCCCATGCTCTATCAACTGAAACAGCCAGGTGACCCAAGGATTAAAACTTTAAAATGGCAGGGGCGCTGGGTGGCTCAGTCGGTTAAGCGGCCGACTTCGGCTCAGGTCATGATCTCGTGGTCCGTGAGTTCGAGCCCCGCGTCGGGCTCTGTGCTGACAGCTCAGAGCCTGGAGCCTGTTTCAGATTCTGTGTCTCCCTCTCTCTGACCCTCCCCCGTTCATGCTCTCTCTCTGTCTCAAAAATAAATAAACGTTAAAAAAAAAAATTAAAAAAAAAAAAAAGATTCTGTGTCTCCCTCTCTCTCTGCCCTTCCCCTGCTTCTGCTCTCTCTCTCTCTCTCTCTCTTAAAAACAAATGTGAAAAAAAAAATTTTAAATGGCAGTACGTTTCAAGAAAAATGTTTCTTGCAGGGCACCTGGGTGGCTCAGTTGGTTAAGCATCTGACTCTTGATCTTGGCTCAGGTCATGATATCATACAGTGTGTGAGTTCGAGCCCCGTGTCGGGCTCTGCACTGGCAGCAGGGAGCCTTCTTGGGATTCTGTCTCTCCTTCTCTCTGCCCCTCCCCTGCTCATGCTGTCTCTCTCAAAATAAATAAATAAACTTAAAAAAAAAAAAAAGGGAAAGAAAAATGTCTCTTGTATAAGGAACAAAGAGGGACAAAGGCTTGTTTTCCTAAGACCTGGGGCTTCAGCACCAAATCTCAGGAGAGAACTCAAACATAACAGTGAACTAAGAGGAACTCTGGGCAGCGCCTTTACTTAGGCTTGGTAAGCCTGAATGACTAGAAATGAAGTCAGCAAAATGCCTCCTTGGCTGCCTTCCACCTAACCCAGAGTGCATCTCAGCTCTTACCACCACCTTTGGGCCTTAGTGGGGTTGGGGGCAACTTGAGGGCCTCTGGCCTCATGTCTCCCAGCCATACAGGAGGGAAGGCAGCATCAGAGAAGAGCTGGCCAGGCCTGCACTGAGAAGGAAGACAGAGAAAAAGCTGTTCTTCCTGTGCAGCCTCTGGGCTGGGTATCAATCAGTCAGTACCTTAAATATGACCGGTCAGGTTCCTGTCCTTCTGCCAGGCAGCAGAGAGGCTGTGCGTCTCCTTGAGCCAAGCAGAAACAAAGCGCACACCTCTGAACGATGTCAGGGATACTCAGGCGCACAATTACACGACACTCAACCTCATTAGAAGATACTCCCTTTGCCAGCTTCTTGTAATCCTTCTGAATAGTCATAGTCAAGGACAGTTTCTAGCAGTGCTGGTGTCCCATTAACACCTCTCTGACCCTTAGTAATCTCCTTTCTTAATGTTTATTTATTTTTGAGAGAGAGAGAGAGAGAGAGAGAGAGAGATGGAACATGAGCGGGGGAGGGGCAGAGAGAGATGGAGACACAGAATCAGAAACAGGCTCCAGGCTCTGAGCCGTCAGCACAGAACCCAACACGGGGCTCGAACTCACAGACCATGAGACCATGACCTGAGCCAGAGTCGGACACTCAACCGACTGAGCCACCCAGGCGCCCCAAGTAATCTCCTTTCTTAACCACAGAGCAAGTCTTAAGCATAGAGACTGAGACAGGCATTAGTTTCTAGCAGGAATTTAGTGACACTCTTTTCCCTCTTGACATGTCCAATAGCCTAGAACTATTCTGACCATTACAGTAGCCACTAGCCGCATGTGACTACTATGTAATTATACATGACTACAGTCATTTAAACTACTTAAAATCAAACAAAATTAAAAATTCAGTTCTTCAGTCTTACCAGCCACACTTCAATAGTCACATGTGGCCACACGGCTGTAGAACATTTCCTCTGTCGCAGAAAGTTCCCACCGGACAGCATGACCTCAGAATGCCACTCACAGCTCACCTGCCTACTCACCTGGCGGTGGTGCTAGAAGGCCTGGCTTCTCCCCAAGTAGTGGGCGCTTCGCACGCTTGGGATGGGGGCATCGCAAAGGAACAGGTCTCCTGGAGGGGGCTGCTGGAAGCAGGGGAGGGACAAACAGACCTTTGGGGCTGACCAATCCTGCAGAGCACAGACACCAAAACATAAACAGGAAGATACAGGGTGAACCTGGTTCCAGCTGCTCTTCCCACAGGGACTTTTCCTTAATCATTAGAAAGGGCCGGAGGACGGAGCACCTGCCACACACACAAACCTCAGCTCCTCCGAGCTCTACCAAGTCCTCTCTGGGACCAGACTGTGCCTCAGTGGTTGTGCAGGGGTCAGCAAACTAGTGTCTGGGGGCCAAATCCAGCCTGCTGTTTGTTTTGGTACAAACTGTGAGCTGAGATAGTTTTTTCATTTTTAAATGGTTATATAAGTATGTACATAATATCCTTGATTTTTACTTCTTGGCCTGCACTAAATATAACCTATAACACTAAAAATAACCTATTTCTATCTGGCCCTTTAAGATGTTTGCAAACCGGGGGCGCCTGGGTGGCTCAGTCGGTTAAGCGACCGACTTCAGCTCAGGTCGTGATCTCACAGTCCATGAGTTCAAGTCCCACATCGGGCTCTGTGCTGACAGCTCAGAGCCTGGAGCCTGCTTCGGATTCTGTGTCTCCCTCTCTCTCTGCCCCTCCCCTGCTCATGCTCTGTCTCTCTCTGTCTCAAAAATAAATAAAAACATTAAAAAAAAATAAAGAAAGAAGTTTGCAAACCCGTAGTCTAGTCCACGCGTGTCTTGACATCCTGGTCCTCTACCCTCACCTTTTCACAAGTGGGTTTAGTTTCAAATGTTCTGTTTTGACACTTGGAATATATTTTCTCAAACATCCGAAGCAGTGAGGTTCACAGGTCATAAAGGCAGATCTATAACGTACCTGAAGCACTCTGTTCCTGAGGATCGAACATCCATCCGCCCAGAACACTGGCCCGGACACAGTCACAGGGATCTAACATATGGTCTAGCACCCTGTCTCTTCTCTCTTGGGCAGTTGGTCTGCCTTGCCCAGTCCTCACCCTATCAAACAGGGCTTTTTTTTTCCCACAGTTCACACCAAACCATTTCTGAGGGTCTGAAAGAATTTTGTTTTGAAACTTTTGGCAAGGATGAGAAGCAATTCAGAGCAAAAGATCTCCTCCTAAGCCCTTCCTTCTCTTCTTAATTCACTCACTTCTCACAGGAGCCAGGTGGTAAGAATGCCCAGAGGTGGACCAAGGGCTGGCCGAGGCACAGGGAGGCATGGTAAGAGTAGCAGAAGGAAAGAAGGAACAAACACAGGACAGCAAGAAAGCCCAGGCTGTGTCAGGAATGAAGAACACCTGAAACTATACTCTCAATCATCCTGAAAGTTGCCAGGTCAGAAAGGGAGGGGTGCACAGAAATATTCGTCCCTAGGGGCTGTGGATCTTCAACAGAGACTGACTTTGCCAATAACAGATGTACATGAGTACCGCTACCAAAGCAAGAGGGCACATTCCCTCTATTCTGAGCCACAATAATACTCAAGGTGGAATAATACTATGCTTGTAAGAAAAATCTGGGGCTAAAATAATCCCTGCTCACATAAAAGACCAAAGCAATATTTGACTCATGCCCAAATGCATCCCAGGTCCAAGTTTTATTCGAGGCCCAAGAGAAAAGCCACCGTTCCACAGACTTCTCTGCCAACTTTGTCTTTAACATGGCAGACTTTCATCCATTCCTTCCCTGCTGCCACTGCTAACACACAAGGAGAACACGAGAGGAGACAAAAGCATCCAAACATGAGGAACAGAGAAGGAAGTGACTAATTAGAGGTAGCTGCATCCCAGGTGCCTGCAGAGGAGTTAAAACTCTTTATCTTCAAGAAACAGGAAAGGCTCAGACACTTGGGGCCCCAGGAACCAGGGCCAGACACTGGGCTTGACTGGTAGTCTGTACCCCAAGTGGCTAGTCCCACACCCCGTGTCCTCCCAGAGGAAGAGATGCACGTCTGATGAGCGTGCTTGAGCAGCAGGATCCAGTTCGGCCAGAAGTTAGTCAACTCTGGGGCTTTTCGGTTATGGAAGCTAGTCAGGTCTCCTTGTTTGAAGCTAACTGAGTTAGGTCCCTGTCACTTACGATGGAAAAAGTCCACAGTAATACAACCTCATTTTAGGCAGATGTCAGATACTATTTAGCACCAAGGGCTCAGAAAAGCCTCGAAAACACTATGGAATTCAGAGTGCTTCTTAAGAGAACTGCGTGTAAGCCATTCTAAATGTGGCCACCAACCCTGACAAGAGAGCTCCCTGTGTTAAAACTTGAACTTCGGCAACTCATTCAAGAGGAATTGCATCCACTGAAGCCCCAGGTGTCTCCCCCAGGCCTCTGAAATCTTAACACTCAGACTATGACAACAAACATGGCAATGGCTCTAAGCTGTCCTGCTCTCTCAGGGCGATGCCTGGAAAGGCAGCAGAGCTACCGCTATCTCTTATTCCTAGAGGGACGCACTGACCTGGTAGTGAAAGGAGGGCCCCTCCTGGTCTGTCCCCTAACAATGGGGGCCTGGCAGGAAAGGGGGGATGAGGGCCTGAGAAGGATCCCTTTCCAGGGGTTGGAAGAAGTGGAGGCGGCTTGCCCACCACTGGGGTATTCCTGCCTTGAAATGAGGGATGATCACTGCCAGCCAAAGACTTGGGCGTCTCAAAGCCTGGAAAAATGAAGAAAACAAGTGGTCACCAGAAGTCTGCTACAGAGGCCAGCAAGCTATACAAACAACACTCGGGAATTTAAGGAAGACCTTCACTTGCCCTGATTGAGAGGTTTCTACGATCAAAGAGAAGCAGGATGTTAACTAGACTCACTGTGGTCATTAGACAATATATACAAATATCAAATCACTATGTGTACACCTGAAAGTAACAGAACATTAGTATGCTTCTGTCAATCAATTAATCAATTACATAGGCACCCAGAGGGAAAAAAAAACCTATTGTGTTATAAGTTTATGAGCCCCCCCCACCCCTGAGAAAGTACAATAAAAAATGTACAAAAGTAAAATACACTGCGAATTTTATAAGATGAAGGATTTCTTTAAAGTTTTAACATGGTCCTAGAACCTCAGCTGTGTTTTCCCACAGGGGACACGTGGTTATTATCTTCTTCTCATACTTAACTCAAAACAAGTAAACTGGGGGCACCTGGGTGGCTCAATTGGTTGGGTGTCCGACTTTGGCTTAGGTCATGATTTCACAGTTTGTCAGTTTGAGCCCCACGTCGGGCTCTGTGCCGACAGTTCAGAGTCTGGAGCCTGCTTATGTGTCTCTCTTTCTCCCTGCCCCTCCCTCACTCACACTCTGTCTCTCTCTCAAAAATAAATAAACATTAAAAAAAATTTAAAAAACAACAACTAAAAAGTCTCCATTTTAAGGAGTTTGGCTCATAACTGAAATGCACTTTACAATCTTCAAGATTAGGAACTGCTTCTTCGTGTTTACCATACACTTAATAATAACCTACAAATGTCGCAGTTAACAAGCTGAAACTTCGAATCACAAAAGTAAACCAACAGAGAAGAGAAATTATTTCCCACATGTCCACCTATATAGAGAAGTCATCCTATTTATATATTAAAAATCTGATGCAAAAGGAAATTTAGCTTGAGAAAAAGCATGTTAGCCTATAAAAGTTAAACATTAACATAGTGTAATTCCTATGCGGAACATGTTCATATCAGACACCTTTATATTACAGAGGTATATTCTCTCAATTAAATTAAAAAGTCCCTAGTTTTTTTCACATAGCAATTTGCAGAAAAGGATTTTCTGGGGTTTAAAATGGGGAAGGGGGAGAGACAGTGCCAAATACCTTTCAGTTGCCCTTTCCTGGTCTTCAGGTAGTCAATGAGCAGGTTTAACTCATTCCCACGCAAATGCTTTCCCTCAGTCAACAGGAAGACAAGGTGCTGAATGCCCAAAGGGACAGAGTAGCTGGGAAGGCACTCCCGAGCCAAGAAGTCGTCCAGGAGATCTCCAGCCCGCAGAGCAATTCCAGCATGTTCCTGCTGCTCCCGTTTAGAGAAATATCTCCTGTATTCTTTAGCTACCAGCACCAGGGCATCTTCCAGAGGCATATGACGATGTACTGAGGACAAGAAAGAGCCGGCTTTACATCAAATGGCTGCCCTGATTTCGTTTAAAATCAGAAAATAACGTTAATCCAACTACATGTCGTCTAAACTGTGTCAGCTTTCAGTACGATGTGATTGCCTATTGACCCGACGGTCTGGGACCCTCGGCAGCAGGTGCCCGGTCAGATTTCAAAATCAAACATTACATTCTATTTCAAAATTATAACATGTGTTGCTTAGTTTACCATTTCCACACAAACCCTCTTTTCACAATTGGACAGCTTCCTGCTACGCTGATGAGAGAGAGACAGACAGACAGAAGGAAAGAGAGAGCAAACAGGTGGCGTGTGTATCAATGGGAATTCTTAACGCTAAGCAAATCTAGCCTAAAAAAAAGACAGGATGTAACTTCAACCACTGCTGGCTACTAGGAAGTTAATTAAGGGCAAAAAAATCCTAGAAGTGAAGGTGTCTGATTTGGTTTCAGTGATCAGGGTGGATGACTTGAGAGGAGTGTGATCCACAGAAGAAACAAGTAGAAGCAGAGAACAGAGCCTTTAGGGAGGAGAGCAAGTGTGAAATGGGGCTGCTGGTTTTCACTGCAAACCTTTTAGTGTTTATCTTTTAACTCTGTGTATGTAACACTTTGATAAAAGGCAGACAGACAGACACAGACAGACCTGCGGTGCAGGGCTTCTAGGCTCTGTCACTGTAGCCTGGGGAGAAACCCACCATCGTCTATGTGGTTCTGCAGTCTGGCTCAGGCCCATGGGATCTTAAATCATGTTAAAAGCCTTTCCAGGTCAGGTCACATATATATCACATATAAAATAAGTTCTAGATACCAGGAATGGCTTTTATGTAACTTAATGGCTACAGTCAATGCATAGGTGTTTTCTGATCTCTCCTAGGTTTACCTATGGAGAATATGACTTCCTCAAAGTTTAATTTTAGATGGAAGGCCCCACCCTGTCTTGCCACGTATCACCAACTTCTGAAAAATTTAGGGCCCAAGGGGCACTAAAGAGCTACAATGGAGATTATGGTATTTGGCTAAATCCTAAGCAGTGTTTATGAAGGTTACATTTAGGACGAGATATGAATACATATTTGCCTTCACATGCTAAAGTTTCATTGTCTGTCTTAAATGTTTGTCTCGGCACAGGAGCAGCTCCACGGGCTTCTGAATAACGGCTACACGTGAGGTATAAAACAAACTGTCAGCTCTAAAGCAATGTGAAAGAGAGGCCAGCAAAGACTAATTTTGCTAAAACAGATGTAGCTTATAACAGAAAACAGGGTGTTCTTTTTACATATCATCTGAGTTCAATAATTAAATCCATGGATAGGAAATGAAATATGAACCTATTAATACTATTGTGGACATGAAAAAGAAACCCTTCTCTGAATGTGTAACATGGTAAAAATAGATCACATGCTTTTTTAAGTAGTGCTGGCTTTGTAAAAGTGTTTTCGTATCCGACCAATGATTCAACCTACTTACTTTAGTGAGGATTTCCTAAACCATCTTGCATGAACATAACACACGTGATTAGTCCTCTACACAACCTATTCAGATCAAGCCGTTCCCCACTCCCACCCCTCGGAGATGGGGATTCGTAATTTTCCGAACCTAAGTGTGGTTTAGTCTTATTATTTGTTTAACATAAATTAGACATTTTCTATGTTTAAAAAAAACCATAGTGGGAACAGTATTCTGCAAGAGCTGGCTAGGTGGGTGTGGGTTGCGACACAGCGTAAAAGTAAATGGAATGGTCAGAAAAAAAGACGTCCTAGCAGCCTCAAAACTATGGGAAGCCAAGTGTTCCTCACTGTTGTTTTTTCAGACTCAACATTACAGCTGGATTTTAGGACACCAATCTGACACCGACTTCTCTGAAGGCTCCAGAAGTCACAGGCAGGATATAAATCCAGCTCCCATACTCCACTAGGTCTCTGCCGAGGGGAAAGGTCTCCTGACTTAGCAGTGAAAACCCTACGCTGCTATGGAGACACAGCTGGGATGGGAGAAGCCTGCCTGGCTGCTGCTCACCTGGGCACAGGAAGGAAGCAGGGTTGACAGTGCCTGGCACACATGAGGAACTCAGTAAGTGAGTGTGGACTGCACAGAATGGTGCCAAGAGCTTCTAGAAAGACGAGGACTAGAGCACCTAGGCTCGTCTGGATCTGACTCCAGAGAAGCTGTCAAGGGGCCCTTCACAAGGCAGATGCCTCTCTGGGAGCAGCAGCTCTGACCAGGAGGGAAAGGTGAGGGTGGTCTAGGACGTGTGCATCTGCCTAAGTCTATGTGTTTTAGGGAGGAAAAGAGAGTTCATTTTTGTGCACTCTCATGAGCCTCAGAGTAAAGAAATGTTTGAGATATCACAGGAAAGGCAGAATCAGCAGAAAAATAGTCTAAGAGAATGCACAGGACGATAAACATAACATCCTTTAGACTTACCATTGAGCATAGAAAAGACGGTGGTGAGATTTGGTCAAAAAGTTTTACGTAAGAAAACTGACTTGTGGGGGTGCCTGGGTGGCTCAGTAGGTTGAACGTCTGATTCTTAATTTCAGCTTAGGTCATGATCTCACGGTTCATGGGCTCGAGCCCCATTGCTTTGGGATTCCCCCCTCCCTCTGTCCCTCACCTGCTCGCGCGCTCTCTCTCTCAAAATAAATAAACATTAAAAAAAGAGAGAGAGAATTGGCTTTTTACACAATATTTTGCACAATATATCCTGACAAGGAGCAATGAAGATGATTTGTTTCAATCACCTCTGATACACAGGAGAGTATTTTGTGATACCTATTCAAGTCACTTTTTCCTCAACTAGATCCAGTTTAGTTACTGACAAATGTGAACCTTCAAAGTGTACTAGCATACAAAGAAAAACTATTATATTTTTAAAGCAGGATCTATTTTAAGTGATAGTTCTAGATTAAGCTTAACTTACTTTTGATAGACTCATCAAGTATAATTACGGTGCAAGAGGAAAGTTCTACATTAGACTGTTCGACAAGAATGCAAAACGGGGACCCATCATCTTTAACTTCCTGGAGTGCTCGCGTAAGACTCGATTCCGAGGAGAGGTGAATCATTTCCACCATAAGGCCATGATCCTGCAACTGATGACCTATGCCTGTTGCGTAGTCCCTTAAAAACAAACAAAACGTCACACACACAAGAAACAGGTAGGTTATTTTCAATCAAACAAAAGGGAAAAAAATACGTCACCAAGCAGGTGTTCCATAGATATTTTGATGACAAATTTAAGCAAGTGAAGTGTAAGATACTATATTTTTACTGAACTTGGATAAGTGAAGTGAAAGATGCTGTAGTTTTTCAAAAATCATGCATGCTGTACAACTTGTTTTCATTCTTAGACACACTTGAAAACAACCAATAGTACATTATCTGTCTGATGGGATCAGTTAAGAGAACTGGAGGCAACTCTACCCAAAGGAAACTTTCCTTTCCGAAAATGTGGTATCCTCAAATGGTTGACTATGTACAGAATTTTATAAAGAAAGCTAAGTATGTCAAAGTCGTGTTTTTGTATGACATGATACACTGCATACACACCACAAATGTGGTCAGCATTTTTCACAATGGAATCATTCCAGGGTTATTTGATGAAGTCATTTCAATTTAAGTACATGAAAGAAAAATTAGGATTTATTGTAAAGAAGAGATAAGACTATTATCTTCAGAAAAATAACAGAATGCTCAATTACAATTAGTTCCTGGGACAGACCAGTATTTCTTAAGATCACTACCACTGAGACAACTCCTTGCTGAAGAGTAAACAGATGAGGGTGCCTGGCTGGCTCAGATGGTGGAACATGTGACACTTGATCATGAGGTTTGAGCCCCACATTGGGGGTAGAGTTTACTTAAATAAATAAGCAAATAAACAAATAAATGCATGTAAACAAACAAATAAATGCATGGCAAAGAAAAAAAAAAAGAGAGAGAATAAATGGATAATGCTGGAGTTAACCATCTCAGTTAATATCAAGCATCCCATAACCAACCTGGGATCAAACCCCAGAGTCATCTCATCTCCCATTTTCTCAGCCTCAGTCTTCAAGTCATAAAGAATCTACCCCAGACCTCTCCTTCAGGTTTATGCTTCCCTTGTGCCCGATACTTGCTCAGAAACCTGAATAGAGGGGTGCCTGGGTGGCTCAGTCGGTTGAGCACCTGACTCTTAATTTCTGCTCAGGTCATGATCTCACAGGAGTGAGACTGAGCCCTGCGTCAGACCCCTGGTTGAGTGTGGAGCCTGCTTGGGATTCTCTCTCTCTCCCTCTGCCCCTCCCCGCAGCTCGTGCGCTTGGTCGAGTGCTCTCTCTCTCTAAAAAAAAAAATCAAGATTAATAAAAATTTAAAGATTAAAAAAAAAGAGAAAGAAACCTGAATGAAAACTTAGAAACCTCAAATGACACTAATCCCTGAAACCAAGGACCCTGCAATGGTAGTATACTCCTCCTCTTACGTATCCTCTGCTTAGAGCAGGAACAACTCTTAACATACTCCATCTTCCACTTGTTATTTAAGCACATGTTTTATCTTATTAGGTTGCATGAGGTAGAAAAGAGGAATTGCCACTTAATTATCTGTATGTTCCTCACTGTGCTTTAGCACAGAGTTTTACATAGAACAGGTACACATTAAATGCATGTTCTGTGAATTAAAAATTAAAATGAGGGGCTCCTGGGTGGCTCAGTCGGTTAAGCGTCTGACTCTTGATTTCAGCTCAGGTCACGTCATGGTTCATGAGTTCAAGCCCCACATCGGGCTCTGCGCTGATAGTGTGGAGCCTGCTTGGGCTTCTCTCCCTCTCCCTCTTCCTCTCTCCCTCTGCCTCTCTCACTACCCCTCCCCTCCTCACACTGTCTCTGTCTTTCTGAAAATAAATAAACTTTAAAAAATTAAAAAACAATTAAAATGATGGCAGGAAAAAATGCTTTCCAGGCGATTTAGCAGAGTATAGATGATTGCAGAAAGTAAATTCAAGAGGAAAACAAGAACAACAAGACATGGTTCATATTTACAGAGTGAGAGCCTATGAGTTAAAACTATCACAATAATAACTCATGCTGGAGGGTATCATTTGAAAATTAATTACTGTTTTGGAGTATAAAAGAATGAATTTAGCCAACCAATATATCACTGCAAATCTTTCCAACATCAGAGTGACAACAGAGCAGGCAGCGTGGCCTAGTTCTCGGACTCCCTGGCAGATGCAGCCTGCGTGCGGCCGAGGAGTCCCTAAGCTGCACCCACTGAGGGTCCTAATCCATGGCTAGCTGCCAGAACTGCAGGATGCCGGGCGGAGGAGCGGTTTCTGAATACCACCCCAGACGGAGGGGGAGAAGAAAAGCAATCTCGAGGACTCCTCTCCACCACACAGTGCTGCACTCCAACCAACACCCAGCAGGCCTAGCTCTGAAGACGGGAGAGCAGCAAGGGCATCCGGGTTCGGGAGTCGAACAGCGCTGGAGCCCACAATTCTGAAAACGGTACAAGGCGCTACAGGTCAGACGTGACGCTTGCTACAAGTTCCGAGAAAACTGATTTAGTCAAAGATTAACGCAGTTTCCCTGGCTGATCCAAACTATTGTACCACAGTTGCTAAATGTTGAGGGAAAACCAAGCTACTGTGCATGCTGAGCTCTTACTGCCTCTTGTTCAAAACTGGTTTGAATTACCAGATGATCAGCTTAATTCAGGCCATGTCTGGTTGTCTTTCAATTATTAAAGGGAAATCCTATAATTTTCTAATGTAAAAGGAACTGGCCTCTCCCACCCTCCCCATGCTATGACTGACCTCACTTCTTCCAGGATGCTGTCCCTCAAGATCCAACCCAAATACCCTCTAAACGAGATGAAGCTGTAAGTTTGCTTTCACAAACTTCACCAGTAAAGATCCTATCTCTACAAATAAGTTAGATTTCTGTAAAGCAGATATCACAGAATAAGCAAGAATTCTGAGTCATTTTAAGATTGCCAATTTTCTCATAAAGAAAACCAATGCTGCCTTATGCTGAGTTATGTTTTGTGCATGCCTGGTCTCCTGGTCAGGAATGATTAGTTATCATGTCTGGGGTGTGCAGTTTCACTCACTCAGTACCTGGCCTGGAGTTAAGTGTGTATGCTTCCAACCAATCATTTGTCTACATGCTCCTTGCCAAGCACTACGAAACCCGACATAATCCAGAGACACAATTACCATCACACACTAAGTCCCCTGTCTGCCTTCGAGTGCCAGCCAATGGTGCGCAAGGTCAGGGCACTACACGGACCCAAAGGACAAGCTGGAGAGAGCCAAGAGAGCAGGTGACCAGGCCACAACTGCGCTTAAGTGGGCTGCCTGAGTTACAGGTATTAGGTGGCCTACACAAGTAACAAGTGTTAGTTGGCCTGCATGAGTTTCAGGTGGAGAAGAAGGATAAGGCATCCCACATTGAAGGGAAAACAGCAAGGATGCAGGCTGAAAGGAATTCAACAAGCAGCTAAGAAATGAGGAACCCTTGTCTGAAATTTCAGTGAGGCCAATTTGTGGCATCCTACACTAGACTGTCTGTGCCCCAAGGCAAACATTTGTCTGTTATGTTCATTAAAGTATCCCCAGAGCCTAGAATAGCGCCTGGCACACGGAACCCAGCCCTGAAAATAGCCTTGGTTTTTTTGTTTTTGTTTTTGTTTTCTTGATTATAAAATTGATAGATATTCATTACAGAAAAGTCAAGCAATACAGAAAACTGAGTAAGACAGTCATTGTCAGAAACCTCCCCATCCAGATGCCTCTGTCACCAGTTTGGTAAACCCAGCAGCACATTCTTGTAATTCATAGAGCAGTGTTCTAGCGACATTTTGAAAGTCTTGCAACTCTCAGTGACTTATGTATTGTAAGGCTGACTACTTAATAATTCCATTTGTACACATTCTCATTCGACAGGATAAAAAGAAATAAATGTACACCTCTGTTCGTTGTTGATAGAAACAATAACGCAATCTGAAGGCTTCTCTCGATCACGGGCTTTCTGAACCACTTGATAAAAGTGCTGGAAAAGCTCTTCTTTCCATGTGTTCCTGCCGCTGGCATCCCCTAAAAAATATTGACGTATTCATGTTTTCGCAAGGGCAAAGGCAATCACTGAAGGTTCTCAGGGTTTTTTACAAAAGTGGAAGTGAATGGCAACCCCTCTAGAAGGAACAGATGAGGAAAAGGGAAGTAGCTTCTCAGCAAGACTCTTACCTAACTGAGTGGACTGGTATCGCTCATGGTTCTCTTCATTCCTTTTTGAATAATCAGCCACATTCTGCCATAATTCTTTAATGCTATTGGATGCATGAAAATAGAATAGTTTGTGCAAACGTAGTTTCCCTCTATAAGTGTGTCCCCAAAAGCCAAAAAAATAAATACCAGGCCACTTAGCACAATCTGTATGCACCAAAATAAAGGCTGTGTCTACACAGAGGTAAAAAGTCACTCAATAATCTGTGCTCATTTTAGAATACTGTGAGTTTCTGGGATTTTTCTGCTCCCTCCCATTCACTTCCTCTTGCCTGTTACGATGAAAAGTACTATATGGAGCCACCGATCTTTGTCAAGTCAGACCTATACAGAAAAGAGACAGACTCAGACTTTAAGGTGTTTATTTTAAAGGAGAAGAGACCATTTTACCAGATGTGTGTATCCTTTGAGGTGCTTATCTCTGAAGGTCTTCATTGGATATGGGTAAAAAAATGAGTCAACAAGATCTGCTCACTTTACTCCTAAACAGTCTACGGCTCCTGTGAGCAAGCTATTTTCCCATGCTAAAGGCATGCAAAATAGTGCACAGATGCTGGGTAATCTATTAGCCATCTAAAGTAGTCCCCTTTGCTGTGATTTAACAGAAGAAAGGGGGAATTCGGTGCACTCTACACCCTAAATCAGGCATTTTTACTGCGGCTCTCCAGCATCCAGACACCAATGTGTCTGTCCACAAGGAATGTCCTGCCAGGGAGAGAACCACCTCGGCAGGCAGCAATTAGTTCCTTTCTCACCAGGGGCATCACGCCGCATGGCAAAGCAGCCATGGAACACGCTCAGTCGAACCATGACTATTCAGCAAGCTGCCAGCAAACGTCAATCCCTTTGCTCTGCCCCTGTACGATTTTCATTCGGGTTCTTGTCCACATCCAATTTCCTGACACAGCAGAGACGTAGCTCCAGACTTTTAGAGGCAAAGCTTTTGCTTGAATCCATGCCTCTCCTACTGCTTGAGAATCCTGAGCTAGACAAGAGTGTTTCCTCCCCTCAAGCAGGCTTTATCTTTGTCTACTATCTCTGACAAACACTAACCATTGACTCCAGAGGCCATTTCTTAAGCTGCCTGCTTTCTCCAACCCTTGCTAGGGTGTGTTCTTGCCGGCTTTCCCTCAAACTTCATACACTTTCTTTTAACGAAGTGGTATGTAAACTGCCCACCGCCACGCTAAGTAATTAGACGGGGTTGGGGAGTGCCCCAGAAGCTGGTACGTGGCCATCCAGGAAAGGCAGTATGATGTTGAAATTTGCAACTGCCTAGGTAGGAGTCTCAGTGCTGTCACTTACTAATTGGGTAAGCTTGAACGAGTTACTTAACACCATCATGTCTCAGTTTCCCCACCTGGAAAATGGGGCTATTAGAACCTACCTGGAAGCACTGCTATGAAGATTAAATGAGTTAATGCAGGTAAATCCCTTAGAACAGTGTCTGATGCAGAGCAGGCCCTCAATAGATGTGAGCCACTATCACCCATTTCTGCCTTCAGGTTTCCTTCACACCAGAGCTAAGAAAACCAGTCCTTCCAAAGATCACCTACCAGTGCAAGTATTCTGAGCCTCACTGTCAGGAAATGTTACCTGAGAGAGACTGACCCCCAATTAATAGTCACTCCTGAATTCTACACTTCCAAGTGCTTCCGCAGTCAAGGAAGGCATTTTTCAATTTTGAATTATTAATCTAATCTGACACAAATCTCATCTTTAATGCAGGCAAGAGAGAGGCCCTGTCAAGGTTCGTACATATAAAAATCAATTCAAATACAGTTCAAGGAAAACTGCTTTTACCAAAACTAGAGGTAGATCCAAAGCGAAAATCCTGAAGTGCCATGTTGATTTACCTACTTAGTTACTTAGAGAATCCACAGCTGAATATAAAAGACACAGGAAACTAAGTAAGACCACCTTCAAAACTGGTTTACATACTTTGGAATACTACACAGTGGTCAAAAACAACGAGGATGTATAATCCTCCCTCACATACTGTTATGTGAAAGAAACGAATTCCAGAACAATATAGCACTGTGAGCCATTTCAGGTTAAAAATAAGGGGGAAAAAGCCAGGGAGGGTTCTGAAAGGGATTTTCACTTTTTACTATCAAACACTTTTACATCTGTTTATCTATTCCTTGGGGGGGGGGGGGGGATAAGCCATTTTTATGTGACTTTATATTATACGAGAATACTGATTCATCTCATAATAAAGTAAATTTCCATATTCGGAGCACAGTTAGATGGTAGCAGAAAAAAGGTGGGGCGGTGTGGAAGAAGGGAGTGGAGGGCCAGCCAGTCACCCAAATGAGGCTCCCCTGAGTGGCTCGGGTGGCCGAGTCCCATCAGCCTGCAGGTCTATTTTAGTTACTAGAGTCCAAACGACTATGGAGAGGGAGAAGTTAAAGCAGAATGGCTTAATATGATCAAGCTGACCTGAGGGACTTCCCAAAAAGCAAATATTAATAGCATCAATTTTAACAAACACATAAGTCTGCACAGTAAGAACACATCTAAATTACTACTAAAGCTTTTAGCAAATTGAGCCACAACAATAAAACTTTACCTTAGCATGTCTTCACCCTCCTCTAAGTAGCCCTCTTGGGGAGAATAAGAAGTCGGCAGCAAAGGTTTATACGGCTTGCTGCTAAAAAACCAACAAAGACAAAATTACACTTAAGAAGAAATTATTTCCCATAGCCCACACATTAGTTTCCACAGTCCTGGTACACTCAGAGGTGATTAAATCTTCAGTTAAACTGAATTTCAAAAACTCAAACAATGCTTTCCTCAAGACTTTTTTTTTTTTTTCCCAGAGCCTCTATTCTAGTTTGTAATGTTTATTTCTATTTTTGTCTAGTTTGTTTGCACAACTGCTTTTCCAGAGTGGACCACTGAAGGCACAGTTCTGTCACAAGAAAAGAAGACCATTATAAATTTACCAGCAGAAAGGGGCTTCAACATAATGAATGTGATTTGCCCCAGTGAACTGAATTAAAACTAAAAGCAAAAAAAACAACAAAAAAAAGTAAGAATGTAATGTTGGTGGTGTTTGGTAATTAAAAAAAAAATCTCTGTGGGTTTGTTTTTTTTTTTTTTTAAGATTCTCTTTGGTAGATGTTCCCACCAACATCACCATAAATTTTCATGAATTATCTGCCACCTTTAATATATCTGGCACTAACTCCACAATGATGCTTATGAAAGAACATGCTTGAATGATTTGTGTGCATCAATTCTAAGTACTAAAGGTCCTCTATTAAGACCACTGTTATGTTTACATACCAAACGCATTTGACACACGTCGACACTGTCCCCCTCATTTAAAAGTCATGTGGTTAACAAATAACATAAATCTAAATCTAAGACAAAAATAAGGGGCAAAACCTAAGAAGAAAATGCCTGTTCCCAATTGTAGCTGAAAGAAACAAGGGGCTAAACAAGATTTAACTATTATGAATTTGGACCGAGAGGGTTAAAGAGTTATTAGAAAGCTTTCCTTTTCCAAAAAGGATCAGGAGCACAGATGCTCCACTCGACCCTCTTCTCAATGATCCTAGCCAAGTTTGAAGGCCATGAGAAGGAATAAGCAGATGGTTCAATGTGAGTAAGTCAAAAGGAAGTTGCATTTGCCTTATTCGGCTTCCTAGCAACTAGACTGAATGATGCCAAGAAAGCCAGCCGGCTCTAAGGAGAAACGCTGCAGGACACTTGGAACCCAGCGGTCGGGCAGGGGAGAGAAGCCCCCCAGACACCCTCACCTGGCAAAACAAATCCAGTGCCTACTGACACCCACATTTCCCGCCTCGCTGGGACCATCCCCTCCCCTTGCAGTTCCCACCCCAGCCTATCCCGGCCACACTAATGCCAACCACTTGACTACCAGGACAACCTTTCAAACTCCAGTAACATCAGATGAGCAGTCTGGCCCAGCCATCAAAGAATAACTTCCCACTTCTCCACGGGAGGGAAGGCCCCAAGCACTCAACGCACCTCAGCCAGCTGGACAAAGGATTCCGCAGGCCAAAAGGCCTGCGCTCAAACACTGAAGCCCAAGCACTGAGAGAGGCAGACGCGTACGCTGGCTGGGATCCCAGAGGCCTGAGAAACATCCGTCCCAGAGCCACGGTATGTTCCTTTTCTCCTCCTTAAAAACATCCCCTAAGTAGCGTGGAAGCTGGGGGTTCCCAAATGGACTGCTTAAAGGAATCACACTCAGGCAGGAATTGTCTTTGTGTAAGCACATAAACAGGCATGTGAAATATATTCACAATACAATGGCCAAAGGAAGGCTTGGATGTTATTAAATATGGCAAGGTTACACCAAGTCCTGGCAATGCCACTGTATTTCGCCATCTCCTCAGGGCCTCCCGCTAATTGGTGGCACCCATTAAAACTTCAATTCCTCTCCTACTCAGTGGGTAGAAGGTCAAATAGAAAATGGAACTTCTAATTACACATATATCTTGGGAAATGAATACAGTTTCCAACATGCTCAACGAAGATGCTTTCAAATGCATTATATTTAAGCCTTATAACAACCACACAAGCTGGATAATGTCAACCTCCCCACACTTTTTAGAAACAGATGAGAAAACTGAGAGTCAGGCTACATAACTTGCCACACACAGCTTAGCAATAAAGTCCAAATTCAAACCCAGGTGTGTCTGACACTAAAACCCAGGCTCCCTCTAATATCCCATAGCCCAGAAACTCTGGGATTAACCCAGGAGGTCTGCAAGTAAAGAAAACAAGACAGAACAAAAACAAACAGCAATAAAAGAAGGACAAATATAAGGGATAAAGATATTAAGTCATTCTATATTTTTATGGAAAGTAAATTCATGTAGGCATAAAAAATTCTCATTCGAGAACATAACAAATATGGCAGAGGGTTCCACAGTGACACGGCTGATTTCTTTCCTTTCCATGTCTCTCCTGGCCATGTCTCAGCAGGCCATCCAGGTCTACCTTTGGATGGACCACCTAAGTAAGAGCAAAGACTGACGTGGAAGAACCAGAGTTCTCATACGCCAACAGTCCGAAAGCAAAATGGTATAATCACTTCAGAAAATCGTCTGGCAGCTTTTTAAAAAGTGAAACACATAATCCAGCCAGTCCATTCCTAGACCCAATAAAAATGAAAGCACATGTCTACACAAAAATTTGTGTATGAATGTTCACAGCATCTTCATTTGTGATAGCCCAAAATGGGAAATGTCCAACAAGAGGATGGGAAAACAAACTGTGTATCCATAGTCTTAGCCTGCTTAGGCCACTGTAGCAAAACACCATCAGCTGGATGGCTAAAACCACAGAAATTTATTCATCAGAGTCCTGGAGGCTGGAAGTCTAGGACCAGAATGTCAGCATGGTCCAGGCCTAGTGAGAGTTCTCTTCCTGGCTTACTGGGGCCACCTCCTTGCTATGTCCTCACATAGCCCTGCCTCAGTGCATACACATGGAGAGAGAGATCACTATTCCTCTTTTTTTTTTTTTTTAATGTTTATTTATTGGGGGGGGGGGGGGGGGTGCAGAGAAAGAGGGAAACACAGAATCCGAAGCAGGCTCCAGGCTCCGAGCTGTCAACACAGAGCCTGATATGGAGCTTGAACTCACAAACCACGGGCTTGAACTCACAGCTGTGAGATCATGACTTGAGCTGAAGTCAGACACCCAACCCACTGAGCCACCCAAGCACCCCCACTATTCCTCTTCCTTTATAAGGCCAACAAACCTACCAGATTAGGACCCCACCCTTTTGACCTCATTTAACCTTAATCAGCTCCTAAAAGCCCTATCTCCAAATACAGTCAAGTTGGGGGTTAGGCTTCAACGTACGATTATAGAGAACACAGTCCATAGCACCATAAAATGGAATACTAATCATCAACAAAGAAATGATATACTGATCCGCCCACAGATATGGATGTATCTCAAAATAATTATTCTGAAAGAAACAAAAAAAAAAGAAACCAGAAACTTCTCCTCCATAAAAATATACTATATGATTCCATTTAAATAATTTATATAAATTATATAATATATAATTCATATAAATTCCTGAAAAGTACAAATTAATCTGTCGTGATAAAAGTGACAGATCAGTTGTTGCCAAGAGAAGGGGGACTTATAGCTGCAAATAAGGAAACTTTGGGGGATGACAGTTGTGTTCATTATCTTGATTGTAGTTGCTGGTCTGACATCCACATGTCAAAACTCAAGTTGTACATTTAAAACTTTTTTTTAATGTTTATTTTTGAGAAAGAGAGAGAGAGAGAGAGAGAGAATGCAAATGGGGTAGGGGCAGAAAGAGAGGGAGACACAGAATCTAAAGCAGGCTCCAGGCTCTGAGCTGTCAACACAGAGCCCGATGCGGGACTCGAACCTGCAAACCATGAGATCATGACCTGAGCTAAAGTCTGGTGCTTAACCATCTGAGCCACCCAGGTGCCCCTCAAGTTGTACATTTTAAATATGTGCAGTGTATTATTATACATCACTATTATGCATCAACAGTCATATATCAATAAAGCTGAAAAAAATCCAAGCCTCTTTTCGGCTTCATTTTTTTCCTTCTTTAACATCACTGTTTTTTTTCTCTCTCTCTTTTTAAGTTTACTTACTTATTTAAATGTTTATTTACTTTTGAAAGAGAGAGAGAGCAGGGGAGGGGAGGGGAAGGGGACAGAGGATGGAAAGCTGGCTCTGTGCTGATGCAAGGATTGAACCACCAGCTGTGAGATCAAGACCTGAGCCTAAGTCGAACGTTTAACTGACTGAGCCACCCAGGTGCCCTTACTTATTTATTTTTAAGTAATCCCTATGCCCAATGGGGGGCTCAAACTCACAACCCCAAGATCAAGAGTCGCACACCATTCCACCTGAGCCAGCCTGGTGCCCCAACATCAGTGTGTTTTCAATGTGTTTCAAGTTTTGGTGCTGGTCAGAAATCATGCAGATTCTGATGTCTTTATATGGAGAGAACTTTACACATCTATGGAAAGAGAATCTGTGGAAACACTTCCTCACTGTTTCAAATTAAATGTACATGTCACTCCCAAAGCCTCCAGGAATGCTGGTACGATTATTTTTAACTTGTTACTATTGTATCTCAATTACTTCAACTTATTAGACAGCTGATCTATTAAGTTCTCAGGGTAGGACCCACTGGGGATAAATTTTAAAATTAAAAAGATTTTTAAGAATCTACTCTTAGAAGTTCCATCATAATTTCAAATTTCACTGAAAACAATTTGAATTTTAACACTCCTCTGGAGAAATTTCAATCAAGCCTCCAGAAATAGGAAGAGAGTAGTACCATGGCACTGTCAAAGGACCCAAACCAAAAAAAGTCATAGGCTTCTTTTATGATAGTCTCAAAAGCAGAGTGAATACACAGCTAAACACAGCGTTACCTTGTGATTCAGCAATCACACCCAACTGATTTGAAAACGTATGTCCACACAAAAACCTCCACATGAATGTTTATAGCAGCTTTATTCATAACGGTCCAAAACTGGAAGCAACCAAGACGCCCTTCAATAGGTGAAACAGATAAGCAAACTGTGGCACATCCAGACAATGAGTATTATTAAGTGATCAAAAGAAAAGAGCTACCAAGCCACAAAAAGACTTGGAAAAATCTTAAATGCATACTGCTAAGTGAAAGAAGCCAGTCTAAACAGGCTACATACTATATGGTTCCAATTATATGACACGCTGGAAAAGGAAAAACCATAGAGATGGGTGAAAGGATCAGTGGTTGCCGGAGGTTTGACAGCATGGAGTTGAATAGGTGAAGCACGGGGTTTTTTTCCAGGCAGTGAAATTATTCTGCACGATACAGTGATGGTGGATACGTGACACTATGCATTTGTCAAAACCCACTGAACTTCACAGCATGAAGACTGAACCTTAATGTATGCAGATTTTAACAAATCATTTAGTAAGTCGAGAGGATCCCAGGATGGAATACAAAATGTGAGAAAACAATTACAAATTGTCTATGAATGTATGAAACAACCTCACGGAGAGGAGGGAGGGAAAAGGTACAAGCTCACCTTTGTACAGCTTTGCAGAGAACCCAGTGGGATAGGATTTGGCCCACGGCTGTAGTTTCCAAACCTTGCTCTAAAGCCTAACGAGGCCCTCAAGTGGTAACTTTCAGAAGCCTGTGAAAGGAGGGCCATGTGATGTGGGATCCATGCCACAGGGAAGAAGGCCAGGCCCATGGCTTTGCCCGCATCTGGTCCAGAGTCGATGCCAAAGTCCTGACTCGGACTTAAAAGATTCCTAATGCCCAGCCCCCACCCTTCCGACCTAATTCTCTGTTTCCACCTCCACTCCTGGGGGGTTCCCCCCATGGCAACCAGCATGCCTTTTACTTGCTCCTTCCAGGAGGCCCTTGCCCCTTGCAGGTCCCTCTGTCTTACACATCCCCTCACCCCAGATACCCAATGGCTACTCCCTCACTTCCATCCAGGGCTTTGCCCGATTGTCACTGCCTCTGGTGGGGCCCCCCATCACTTTCCCCACAACCTGTGCTCCCTGCCCCTCTGACCAAGCTTCACTTTTCTCCATGTCACTCACACACACACACACACACACACACACACGCACGCACACACACGCGCGTTTTAAAAACAAACTTTATTTTTGTTTCTCGGACAGTTCTAGATTTTCAGAAAAATTATAAAGACGGTCCTATGTAAGATAGTTCCCATATAACCTACATTGAGTCTCTCCTATTACTAACATCTTACACTTGAGGTACATCTGTTATAACCAGTGAACCAATACTGATATGCTATTATTGAAAGAAGTCCATACTTTATTCTGATTTCCTCAGTTTTTACTACTGTCTTTTTTTCTGGTCTAGGATCCCATTCAGGATACCACATTCCATTTTGTCTTCAGGTCTCCCTAGGCTCCTCTTGGCTGGGCCAGTTTCTCAGACTTTCCTTGTTTTTGATGACCCAACAGTGTTGAGGAGCACTGGTCACATACTACATATTTTTACTTATTTGTGTCAACTCATCCCAAGCAGGAAGGTAAGCTTCTAGAAGACAGAGATTTTTATCTGTCTGTTTACCATTTCCCCAGCAATCAGAACAGAACTTGCCACACCATGAGTGTTTAATGAATAACTATAGAATGAATTTGCTAAAATGAATGATTTTTTAACTCTAAAACTCCACAGACCTTCAGGTTTCATAGAGCCCAACCCTTCTCATTTAGCACATGAAAACAATGAAGTCTTGAGGGGTTAGGTAACTTTCCAGGTCTTCCAGTTACAGGAACCAGAACTAGAACGTCCTCTGCGTTTTGTGACCACCATACCCAGAAGCCAGGATCCATCAACCACTGTCATCCAACACTTCAAGTTGCCCACAAGGAACCTGGGAGCCCATACTCATTCTCAGCAACCTCCACAGCTTTTTCTGAATAACAATGTTTATTTGGGTCAACAACTTGAATATTTTATTGCATCTTTATATACATCCTTTCTATAAACATAAGTGAAAAAAATAAAAGGACAAAATGTTGACACCAGTAATCAAAAGTCATCTAGCAGGTGACAAACAGGAGTGAGATCTTTTAGGTCAAATCAGATACTTTTTAGGCTTTAACTGATCACCTGAAACCAGCCCCAAGTGCTAGAAAACCCTATGAATGGTTGTGTGTAAATGGAGAGACATGAATACCCTGCCACATCAGATAGATGACACTATTTTTTTTTTTTTTTTTTTGAGAGAGACAGCAAGCAGAGTGCAAGAAGGAGAATCTTAAGCAGGCTCTACGCCCAACTCAGAGCCCAACAGGGGGCTCGATCTCCCTACCCTAGGATCATGACCTGACCTGAAATCAAGAGTCAGATGCTCAACAGACTGAGCCACCCAAGCACCCCTAGATGGTTCTGTTTTTAACTCAATCCTTCCTCTTTAGTATCTTTTCAGCTAAAGATATCAGGGATTCCCTACTCATTATACCTGTTTGGCAACCTTTCAACATGTGCTCAGGGACAACTAAATAAGAATCCAATTTCATTTATTGATAAGTAACTGTTGAGCACCTAAAATCTGCTAAGCATGAACTTCAAAATGTGTCCTTTCTCAATTCACCCAGAGCCCAGTAAATAGCATGCTCTAAATACTTACACACTTTAGAAGGCTTCAATTCCTCAAATAAGAGAGTCCATCAATACTAACCCCACAGGCCTAAGGATAAGTTGACATAAGATTTTAAAATTCTAGCCCTCATGGGGTGTCTGGGTTGCTCAGTCAGTTAGGCATCTGACTCTTGGTTTTGGCTTAGGTCATGGTCTCACGGTTTGTGAAATCGAGCCCGTGTTGGGCTTATAGCCCTCAAAAAAGCACACAACTAAGAAAACAATCAAAGTTACAAAGGCAACCCAGATCTTGAACTCATTTATACCATATACCATCTTTAAGAGGCATTCTTAGTGGGAATTAAGGACATTCCCAAAAAACAAACACAAATGGTAAAAACTGCTATAAACAGGTTTAAAAAAAATTTTTTTTAAGATTTTATTTTTAAGCAATCTCTACACCAAACATGGGGCTCAAACTCACAACCCTGAGATCAGGAGTCACATGCTCCACTGACTGAGCTAGCCGGGTACCCTGAAAGTTTTAATTTTTTAAGGAAAAAAAACGAAGTGATTCAAAACTTTATCAGAAATGAACAATATGGGGGTGCCTGGGTGGCTCAGTCGGTTGAGCATCAGACTTCAGCTCAGGTCATCATCTTACAGTTCATGGGTTCAAGCCCCACATCTGGCTCAGTGCAGACAGCTCAGAATCTGGAACCTGCTTCGGAATCTGTCTCCCTCTCTCTCTGCCCTTCCCCAGCTCACACTCTGTCTTTCTCTCTCTCAAAAATATATAAACATTTAAAAAATTAAAAAAAAAAAAAAAAAGAAATTAACAAAATGGAAAGTACTCAGTGCTTTCAGATTCCTCTTCTGTGGTAAAAAGAGCATGACCTTAAACTTCAAGAACTATCTATTGTACCGTCCCCTGCTCCCCAAAACTCAAACACAATATGACAACAGGATATGTGACCTGAGTCTTCAGTAAGAATGTTACTTCCTCCAAGGTAAAACAATTTCAAAGTGCCACTTTAAACATTCAGTTTACTCTCTGTTGCGGGCTGAATTGTGTGCCCTGGTACCCATGACTATGACTTTATTTGAAAAGAGGGTCTTTGTAGATGTAATCCAGATGAGGTCATGCTGGATTAGGGTAGATCCTAATCCAAACACCAGTCTCATTGGGAAATTTGGGCATAAAAGGAAAATTTGACACAAAGACCCAGGGAGAGAACACCATGTGACTACAGAGGCAGAGACTGGAATGATGCAGCTCCAAGCCAAGAAATGCCCAGCACTGACTACACCAGCCAGAAGCTAGAAGAGAGGCATGGAACAGGTTCTCCCTCAGAGCCTCCAGAAGGAACCAACCCTGCTGACACCTTGATTTCAGACTTCTGGCCTCCAGAACTGTGAGAGTAAATGTCTATCATTTTGAGCTACTTAGTTTGTGGTTCTTTGTTATGGAGGTCCTAGAAAACGAATATATTCTAATTCTTTCAGGGTCCTGTGGGCATTTGCAAAAAGAACCTAAGATCATACTGGAGGAAGTACTGAACCCTGGTTCCAGTACTGGAAGTACTGGAGTGAGTGCCACACTCTTCAAAGCAGTTGCACGGTCATGCTTAACTCGTGGAAACTACTTTCATGAATTAATGTAACTAGAAACGTCATATATACACATAAACATGTGTGCAGGTATGCACATCCTCTACCATATTCAGATTATACTAATGATGGGGGTGCCTGGGTGGCTCAGTTGGTTGAGCGTGCGACTTCGGCCCAGGGCATGATCTCACAGTCTGTGAGTTCGAGCCCCAGCATCAGGCTCTGTGCTGACAGCTCGGAGCCTGGAGCCTGCTTCAGATTCTGTGTCTCCCTCTCTCTCTGACCCTCCCCTGCTCATGCTTTGTCTTTCTCTCTCTCTCTCTCTCTCTCTCTCAATAATAAATGAACGTTAAGAAAAAAAAAAAGCATCCAAGTCTTGATTTTGGCTCAGGTCATGACCTCACAGTTCGTGAGATCAAGCCCCTTGTCAGGGTCCATGCTGCAGCACGGAGCCTGCTTGGGATTCTCTCTGCCTCTCCCTTGCTCATGTGTGCTCACTTGCTCTCTCAAAATTAAATAAATAAACATAAAAAAAAAAGGAGAGAGGTTACACTAATGAAGAAAATGTCATCCCAAGACACTAAAAAATATTTCGGGAATATAAAATAGGGAATTTATCTTCATAAGCAATTTCTGATTTTATAACTTCTGATTTTGTAACTTTTCCAGGACTTCCCCAGGAAAAATCTAATCGCAACAGTTTTCAGATGGTTGGCAGTAAAGCCCAGGTTAGCTAAAAGGCCCCATGAGGTAATCTTGACTTTGGTAAAGGTCTGCATAGGTCTTCAGCTTTGCAGGTTCAGAAGCCAGATAGTCTCCCAAATCACACAGGTGTGATCAGGTCCAGGAAACAAGTTCACAACAATCCAACCCACAGATCCCAATTTCCAAGTCCAAGGACCAATTCATTAATTTTCAACGTATCTTTCAGTGACCGGAACACTTAGACCTCCCTCACTCCTGATAACAAGTAACCAAAAAACTAAAATGGAAATCCAAAGACTGTTTGGCTAACATGTAATAAGGAGTCAGACATCCAATCTAGAACCTAGAACATTTGACTTCTTCCACCATAGAACATTTGACTCCCCCCCCCCCCCCCGCCACCAATACAACACCTGCACAGAACAGTACAATCTTTATATCCACTATGCCATCTGTACCGGCTACACTCAGTAGAGTAGACAGAGACCTCTGTATTTTATAGGGAAGTAAACTAATGCTAAGGAAGCAAAGAGGGTGGTTTATCCATTCATTCAACACACGCTGACAAAACTCAACGTAACAAGGTCAACAGTAGGTAGCACTTAACTCCAATATCCTGACCCTCAGTCAAATGCTCTCTTCACTACATACCAGTCACTTCTGGAATGTACCTCCCCAGCAATGCATTCATATCTGCCAGATCATGTGTCTCTCTTCCTTAGAATATGCTGCATAAACATGGAAAAATTACTTCTAGTGCTTTTACTCTTCTATATATTCCATGTAAATCCCAATATATTGATATATTACCAATAAACAAAACATATTACATGTTAGATATGTAAGATATCTTACATATCATACAGGTAACATATAAGATAGTTCACATACACACATAGTGTCAAAGATTTCACTTTAAGCTTTTCCTTTTTAAAGTTTATTTTGATAGAGAGAGAGAGAGAGAAAGAGAGAGAACGTACACACATGGGGAAGGGCAGAGAGAGGGAGAGGAAAAAAAATCCCAAATAGGCTCCACACCATCAGCATGGAGCCCAATGGGGGGGCTCCAACTCACAAACCGTGAGATTATGACCTGAGCCAAAGTTGGACACTTAACCAACTGAGCCACTCAGACACCCCCACTTCAAGCTTTTTCCAATAAGCCTTTGTAAATAAAATGTACTAGACCCATCCCGTCCTTCTTTAATAACTGAAATAGTTTTTCATCATTTGTCTGTTTCTTGGCTACTCAAGGTCAATTATGACCACCACTACTGTATTTTTCTCAAATGTAAAACTTGCACTTTTGCATATCTGAAATTAGGGAACCTTCTTACAATAATATATACATTTAATGTTGTGCATTTTCCTTTTAAAAGGGACTATAAAGGGGCACCTGGGTGGCTCAGTCGGTTAAACATCTGACTGTAGCTCAGGTCACGATCTTGTGGTACACGGTTTGTGAGTTCGAGCCCAGCATTGGGCTCTGTGCTGACAGCTCAGAGGCTGGAGCCTGCTTGGGATACTGTATCTCCCTCTATCTGCCCCTCTTCCATTTGCATTGTGTCCCTTTCTCTCTCTCAAAAATAAACATTAAAAAATTTTTTTAATTAAAAGGGACTCTACAGATGAATGATTTTTCTTTCCAATTGGAACCATATCTGAGAATAACCAAACTGTTTATAAGGGGGTATTATATAAGTAGTCCACCTAATAAATAATGAGAGAATAATCAAATAATAAATTATCAAACATCCTGCAACAACCAGTAAATGAATGGACACAGATAAAAATCAATGGTTGCTGGGGTGCCTGCATGGCTCGGTCAGTTGAGTGCCTGACTCTTGGTTTCAGCTCGGGTCACAATCTCTCAGTTCATGAGTTCAAGCCCCACGTTGGGCTCTGCACTGACAGTATGGAGCCTGCCTGGGATTCTCTCTCTCCCCCTCTCTCTACCCTTTCCTTGATTGTGCTCTCTTTCTCTCTCAAAATAAATAAAATGAACTTTAAAAGTTAAAAAAAATTTTTTTTTTAAATCAATGGTTGCTAACAACATATATAGGACAACTAGGCATTAGGTTCTTTTCAATAGAAGTGTATATCACCTATGGAATTATGTTGCCAAAAAAGAACCTGAATCCTGTCACACATCTATATCTGCCTATAATTTATAGGAAATACAAGAGGCAGAAAGACAAGTTAAATGACACCATAAGAGGCAACTGGCATAGCCTGTGGAAAACCCTAGAAAACAAAGCACCTGCTTCTTCAATAACAACAAAATATTAGAAAAAAAAAAAAAAAGATGAGGGAACATATAGATTTAAGAATTAAGAGGCATCAACCACTATAGAACACTCAACCCAACAATAGCAGAATATGCATTTTTCAAGTACCCGTTGAATATTCTTAAGGATATACCATGTTAGGTCACAAAACAAGTCTTAATAAATTTAAAAACATGGAGATCAGGGACACCTGGGTGGCTCAGTCGGTTAAGCAACTGACTCCGGCTCAGGTCATGATCTCACCGTTTGTGAGTTCGAGCCCCGCGTGGCGCTCTGTGCTGACAGCTCAGAGTCTGGAGCCTGCTTCGGATTCTGTGTCTCCCTCTCTCTCTGTTCCTCCCCTGCTTGTTCTCTGTCTCTGTCTCTCAAAAATAAATGTTAAGAAAAAAATTAAAGAAAGAAAGAAAAACTGAAAAATCCATAAAAATGGGGAAATTCCCCCCCCCTTTTAAACACCAAAAGGTCAAAGAAACTACAGTGAAAATCAGAAAATACCTGAGACAAATGAAGATGAAAACTTCTGAAATGCAGTGAAAGTAATGCTAAGAGAAAAAAGGAGAGCTGTAAACATTTAATTTAAAAAGATCTCAAATCAACAACCTAACTTTACCACTTAAGAACTAGAAAAAGAAGGGGCACCTAGGTGGCTCAGTCAGTTAGTATCCCACTCTTGATTTCAGATCAGGTCATGATCTTATGGTTCGTGAGTTTGAGCCCCATATCAGGTTCTGGGCTCCCAGCGTGGAGTCTGCTTGGAATTCTCTCTCTCTCTCTCTCTCTCTCTCTCTCTCTCTCTGTCTCTCAAAATAAACATTAAAAAAAAAAAGGAACTAGAAAAAAGAACAAATAACCCAAAGCTAGGAGGAAGGAAATAATAAAGATTAGATCAGAGATAAATAAAATAAAGACTAGAAAAACAATTGTGGAAAAAAAAATCAATAAAACCAAGAGTTGGTTCTTTGAAAAGATCAACAAAATTAATAAGCCTTTAGCTAAAAGACAAAAAAGAAAGAACATAAATAACTAAAATCAGATATAAAAGAGAGGACACTACTACCAGTTTTACATTAAAAAAAAAAAAAAAAGGATTATAAGAGAGTACTATGAGCAATTATATACCACAAATGGATAACCTAGAAGAATTGGACAAATTCCTAGAAACGCACAACCTACCAAGACTGAATCATGAACAAATAAAAAATCTGAAAAGACATGTAATGAGTAAGAAGATTGAATCATTAATTTAAAACCTCCACAAAAGACTATACTTTCAGGGATCATTCCTAGAATTTGTTACTACAGAAGTTTCTCTGAATGTGTAGAGTACCCAAAACCATGAGAAGGAGGTATAGCATTCTCTCCTGAGGATGAAGGTGGCTCTGGGTGTTGCTTCTGCAGCTGTCTTTTGCTGTTGATGACCATTCTTCTCTTCCTTTGGGAGAGCAAGAGGGAGAAAACAAAAACAAACAAACAAAAAACTCCCATAAAGAAGAGCCCAAAACCAGAGGGCTTCACCAGTGAATTCCACCAAAGCTTTAAAGAATTAACACAGATCTTTCTCAAACTCTTCCAAAAAATTGAAGAGCAGGGAACAATTTCTCACTCATTCTATAAAGCCAGCATTACCCTGATACCAAAACCAGATAAAGACACTACAACTGTAAATCAATGTCCTTTATAAACACTGATGGAAAAATCTTCAAAAAAATATTAACAAGCAGGATTAAAATGATTATATACAGAACATTAAAATGATTATACACTGGGGCACCTGGGTGGCTCAGTCGGTTAAGTGTCCGACTTCAGCTCAAGTCATGATCTCACAGCTCATGAGTTCGAGCCCCGTGTCGGGCTCTGTGCTGACAGCTCAGAGCCTGGAGCCTGCTTCAGATTCTGTGTCTCTCTCTCTCTGCCCCTTCCCTGCTCACATTCTGTCTGTCTGTCTGTCTGTCTCTCTCTCTCAAAAATAAACATTAAAAAAAATTTTTTTAATAAATAAAATGATTATACACCATAACCTCAATGCAAGGATGGTTCAACATATGAAAATCTATCAGTGTGATACTCTGCACTAACAGGATGAAGGAAAAATTCACATGATCGTCTCAACTGATGAAGAAAGCATTTTGACAAAATTCAACACTCTTTCATAATTAAAAACAAAGAAACCACTCTACAAACTAGGAATACAAGAAAACAACCTCAACATAATAAAGGCTATATAGAAAGAGACCAAAGCTAATATGTTTAATGGTAAGATTGCAGGCTTTCCCTCTAAGGTCAGGAACAAGACAAAGAGGTCCACTCTCACCATCTCTTCCCAGTATAAGACTGCAAGTCCTAGTCACAACAATTAAGCAAGAGAAAGAAATAAAAGGCACCCAAATAGGAAAAGAAGAAGTAAAATTATTTCTGTTAATGGAATGATGTTATATATGTAGGGAAAACCCTATAGAGATTGCACCAAAAATAACTTAAAAAAAAAACTATTAGAAGGGGTGCCTAGGTGGTTCAGTCAGTTGAGCGTCTGACTCTTGATTTCAACTTAGGTAATGATCTCTCCTGTGAGAACTAATAAATTAAGCTAAATTCCAAGACACAAAATCAGCTTGCAAAAACTAGTTGCAATTCTATATACTAACAATTAACAATATGAGAGGAAATTAAGAGAACAATTCCATTTACAATATCAACAAAAAAATAGGCTACTTAGGAATAAACTTCAACAAGGAGGTAAAAGACTTGTACACTGAAAACTATGAAGTATTTTTGAAAGAAATTAAAGAAGACACCAATAGGAAAGATATCCCATGTTAATTTATTGGAATATTTAGTATTATTAAGATGTCAATACTACCTGAAGCAATCTACAGATTCAAAGCAATTCCTACCAAAATCCCAATGACTTTTTATACATGAAAATTCCATCCTAAAATTCATATGGAATTCCAAGGGACCCAAAACAACCAAAATAATCTTGAACCAACTTGGAAGTTTCACACTTCCTGATTTCAAAACTTATTACAAAGCACTATAATAAAAACAATGTGATACTGGGGCGCCTGGGTGGCTTGGTCGGTTAAGCGTCCGACTTCGGCTCAGGTCACGATCTCGCGGTCCATGAGTTCAAGCCCCGCGTCGGGCTCTGTGCCGACAGCTCAGAGCCTGGAGCCTGTTTCAGATTCTGTGTCTCCCTCTCTCTGTGACCCTCCCCCGTTCATGCTCTGTCTCTCTCTGTCTCAAAAATAAATAAACGTTAAAAAAAAAATTAAAAAAAAAAAAACAACGTGATACTGGCATAGAAATAGACATGTAGACCAAAAGAACAGAACAGAAAGCCTAGTAATATACCTTCACATGTAAGGCTTAGATAATTTTTAGAAAGTGCTAAGACCATTCAATGGGAAAAGGACAGTCTTTTCAACAAATTGTGCTGGGAAAACTAGCATCCATTTACAAGGGAATGAAGTTGGACCCTTTGATCTTACACCATATACAAAAATTAACTCAAAGTGCATCAAAGATTTATTCATTTTTTAAAAATTTGTTTTAAGTTTATTTACTTATTTTTGAGAGAGAGACAGAGAGAGCGAGAAGGGGAAGGCAGAAAGAGAAGGAGAGAAAGAATCCCAAGCAGGCTCCACACTATCAGCATGGAGCCCAATGTGGGACTCAAACTCAGGAACCGTGAGATCATAACCTGAGCTGAAACCAAGAGTCAGAGTCTTAACCGACTGAGCCACCCAGATGCCCCAAAGTGGATCAAAGATTTAAATATAAGACCTGAAGCTATAAAACTCTCAGAGGGAAAGCTTTATGTCACTGGATTTGGCAATGATTTCTTGGATGTGATACTAAAAGCAAGGATGACAAAAGAAAAAAATAGATAAATTAGATTATACCAAAATAAAAAAAACTTGTGCAAATAAAAAAAACTTGTGCAAACAGGGTGAAAAGGCAACACACAAAATGGAGGAAAATATCTACAAATCATATATCCAATAAGGGATTTATATGCTGAATATATAAAGAAATCCTACAACCCAACAACAAAAAAGAAATAACCCAATCCAAAAATGGGCAAAGGACCTGAATAGACATTTCTCCAACAATATATACAAATAGGCAATCAGCACCTGAAAAGACACTCAATTTCACTAATCATCAAAGAAATGCAAATCAAAACCACAATAAGGTGCGCCTGTCTGGATAGTTCAGTAGAACATGTGAATCTTTATCTCCGGGTTGTGAGTTCAAGCCCCACATTGGGCCTAGAGCTTACACACACACACACACACACACACACACGATATCACTTCATATCCTTTAAGATGGCTACTATCAAAAAAACAGAAACAAGTATTAGCGAGGTTGTGAAGCAGTTGGAACCTTTGTGTACTGTTGGCGGGATTATGAAATGGTGCAAGAGCTAATAGGAAAATAGTCTGGCAGCTCTTCAAAAAATTAAAATTAGAACTACCATATGATCCAGAAATCCCACTTCTGAGTATATATCCAAAAGAACTGCAGTATCTCTCTAAGAGATATTTGCACATTCATGTGCATTGCAGCATTATTCATAATTAGCAAGAAGTGGAAACAATCCAAATGTCCATCAGTGGAAGAATGGAGAACTTAACATACCATATTTGTTAGTTCTCCAGAAAAACACAACCAATAGGATGTATACCTAGAGATTTATCATAAAGAATTAGTTCATTTGACTACAGCGGCTGGCACATCTAAAATCTGCAGGACAGACTGGCAGGGTAGAGACCCAAGAGGGCCAGTGTTCCAGTTTGAGTCTGAAGGCAGTGTGCTGAAGAACCAGCAAGAGGTGATGTGGTAAATGAAGTCCAAAGGCAGTCTTTTGGAGAATTCTCAATTGCTAAAGAAGGTGGATCTTCTTTATTCTATCAGGCCTTTAACTTATTGGATGAGGCCATTCACATTTTGGAGGGCTCCTTATTCAGAGCCCACCAATTTAAATGTTAATCTCATCCAATATCACACTCACAGAAGTATCCAGAATAATGTTTGACCAAATATCTGGGCACCCCATGATCCAGCCAAGTTAATATACAAAATTAACCCTCACACATACAGTGGAATATCACGCTGCTTTAAAAGGAAGGAAATTCTGTCATATGCTACAACATGGATGAATCTTGAGGACCTTATACTAAGTGAATTAAGTCGGTCCCAAAAGTACAAATATTATATGATTTCACTTATATGAGGTAACTAAATGTAGATTAAATGTCTGACATTAAACTTCTGATTGCCAAGGTACCCATTTTAAAAGATAGCCATCTTGAATAAACACATTGCCAGGTATATGACACAGCCACTAGGTAAAACAATCAGATTAGGAACCAGGTCACCCACACCCATTTAGTTCCCCTTACAGAAAGTCCTGGGTGACTTAGATAACTGACCACTTGAGTGACCCTGCTTCCACTTTCCCATGCCCTAATTTCTGCTCTTGTGTTTCAAATTAGCCAATAATGAGTGACCCCACAAATCGCCAGACATTCCACCCTTGGACTTTAATAAAATCATAGCCCCAGCTCCCCTCTCTATCCCTCTCTCTAATTGCAACCTCACTTGTACCATGTACCCTCCAAGACTTGTGAGTAATAAATTCTGTTCCTCAAATTCCCTAATTATTTTTGAAGTGCATCCTGCAGTCATAAGAACCATAAGGATTAGTCCAGTCACATCACTGGCCCCTGTGGGGGAAATATCAGTGGGGCTCACTGCGGTTAAGACAGGCCCAGGCAACTGCCTCAGGCATTCCTAGCTGAGAGCATCACCATCAATAGGTTGGGCAGGACTCAACACCAGAGTAGTCAAATTTATAGAAATAGCAAGAATGATGGTTATTTAAGGCTGGGGTAGAGGCGCCTGGGTGGCTCAGTTGATTGAGTGTCTGAATCTTGATTTTGGCTCAGGTCATGATCTCACAGTGGTAGGATTGAGCCCCAACACAAGCTCCTTACTGGGCCTGGAGCCTGTTTGGGATTCTCTATCTCCCTATCTCTCTGCCCTTCCCCTGTTTGCATGCATGCTCTCGCTCTCTCTCTCTCTAAAATACATGCATACATACATACATTTTTTAAAAATAAAAAAAATAAAAGGTACTGTTTAAATTCTGTAGGATGAAGAAGTTCTGGCAATGCACATATACTTAGCACTATTGAATTTTATACTTAAAAATGGCTGAGATGGTATAAATTTTTTAAAAAGGACATTCTGATCAGGCTAGGGGGAGGGGAAGTGGGGAGTAAGTGTTTCACAGGGACAGAGATTCAGTCTGGGACAATGAAAAAGTTCTGGAGATGAATGCTAATGATGGTTGCACAACTATGTGAACATAGTACTACTAAACTATAATCTAAAAAATGGTTAAAATGGTAATTTTTATGATATATATATATACGTGGAATATATATATATATATAATATAACTTATAAGTAATGCATAAAAATAACAGTGCAGGGGGAAAAAAAGTACAAAGATTTGATGGTATCTGTTTTGGTGATTACAGAGATAAAATGTTGAGTATACAATGAAGTTTGCAAACTACCCTCAAATATTTAAAAATTGAGAGGTTGGGGGTGCTTGGGTGGCTCAGTAGGTTGAGCGTCCGACTTCAGCCAGGTCACGATCTCGTGGTTCGTGGGTTGAGCCCCGCATCGGGCTCTGTGCTGACAGCTCAGAGCCTGGAGCCTGCTTTAGATTCTGTGTCTCCCTCTCTCTCTGCCCCTGCCCCACTCACTCACTCTCTCTCTCTCTCTCTCTCAAAAAATGAATAAACGTTAAAAAAAAATTTTTTTAAATCAAGAGGTTAGCTTGTTTACAGATTTTTCTAACATTATAACAAAAAGCCTAAAGAACATATAGTGAGTGGCAAATGCTCAGGGTTGGGGCACCAACCCCATAGAAAACCATACAAAATTTGCACTTCTTTGTGTTTTGCATTTCAGTGTTGTCTGAATATTTAGAAACAAATTTACTGTACTTCCAAGGAGTCTATATTCCAAAATTAAAAGCTGGAAAAAAAAATTACTACTAGAAGTAGTAATTACTACTAGATTACTACTAAATTACTAGAAGTAAATTGCTACTAGAAGATTTAAAAGAACGTCATTTTTTAAATTATATAAACTAAAATTAAAGTTGGGGCGCCTGGGTGGCTCAGTCGGTTAAGCGGCCGACTTCGGCTCAGATCATGATCTCGCAGTCCGTGAGTTCGAGCCCCACATTGGGCTCTGTGCTGACAGCTCAGAGCCTGGAGCCTGTTTCAGATTCTGTGTCTCCCTCTCTCTGACCCTCCCCTGTTCATGCTCTGTCTCTCCCTGTCTCAAAAATAAATAAAAAACGTTAAAAAAAAAATTTAAAGTAAAATCAACAACAATCACCAAAATTAAACCTTCATATCTGGATTATGTCTTCCTATAATTTTGCTATTTTACTCTGAGAACATCTAAAGACCAATACACATATTTTAAGAATATTTCACTTTACCTTTTAGCTACTGAAGATGTTCCATATTGTCTTCTGCGACGCCTGGCCACTGAAGACATCTTAAGTCCTAGAAAGATAAATTGTTTTAGGAATAAATTAGAAAACCATTCGCACAGTATCACTAGCACTGTGAAACTTTTACAAGCAGCAATGCTTGCCTCTAACCCCCACCCTGCAATCCCATCACACCAATTTTCAAGCAAACACAACAATGAAGACCAGCTAATCACAACCCTGAGATGCCCTCCCAACTCTATTTCTCTGCTAAAGAAAATGTCTAAGTCAACGCAAAATCTAGAGATGATGCAGGAAGCACTGGCAGAAAGCCTCATGGGTTGGAAAAAAGGGAAACAGGTAAGTGATGAGGGAAACAAAGGCAAGAGAAATGATGTAGCTTAAATTAAATCTCCTTACAGCTTGCAGCCCACTGACACCTGAAACACACAGAGCATGACCTTGCTGCCAAGCAACTCATGGCTGCCTTACTTCCTTGATGTTTTTGTTTTATTAAAGACTAAAAGTAACCTTATCTTAACAGTAGCTTAACCTTATCTTAACAGCACCCCTAAAGGTCTTGAAAGGCTTATTTTCAAATTCCTTAGAGACTTACATT
This sequence comes from Panthera uncia, assembly GCF_023721935.1. Classification (NCBI taxonomy): domain Eukaryota; kingdom Metazoa; phylum Chordata; class Mammalia; order Carnivora; family Felidae; genus Panthera; species Panthera uncia. The sequence continues at coordinate 25,755,080 of NW_026057588.1, forward strand.
CTCCCTAACCCCCACTAACTTAGAAGTATATACCCAGTCACTCTTCACAACGCCAGTGCAGCTCTTTCTGCCCACGGGTCCTGTCCCCGTACTTTAATAAAATCACCTTTTTGCACCAAAGATGTCTCAAGAATTCTTTGTTCTTGGGCCATTTGCTCAAGAACCCCATTGGTAAGTATGAACTAAAATTCACGGTGGCAATGTGTAATGAAACAAACAAACACATATGAATTTTATTTCACTGATTTCAGTTCCACTTTGGTGTCCCCTCTTCCTTTAGAACCACGTGCTGCTTGGTAAGGAGACATGGCAAAGCCAAAACACACTGTCCAAGGCCAAATTTGGGGCCAGCAAGGATGGCTTCCTTTTCCTTAACAAATTGATTTGTGCATTTGTCTACCTCCAAAAAGATGCTGAGATGTCTATGACTAAAAGGGAGAACCAGTAAAGCATTAAAATAAAGAGGAAGGAGCAGCACCAAAATAAGGAATTTTTCCATTATTTTAAGTGATATAATTCATACACCATAAAATCCCCCCCTTTTTTTTGAGATACAGAAAGAGTCTGCATGCACTTGTGCGAGCAAGGGAGGTGCAAAGGGAGTGGGGGAGAGAGAGAGAGAGAGAGAGAGAGAGAGAGAGAGAGAGAAAGAGAGAGAATCTAATAAGCCAGGTCCACACTGAGTGCAGAGCCCCACACAGGGCTCCATCTCACATTCATGAGATCATGACCTGAGCCAAAAGTATGAGTTGGATGCTTAACACACTGAGCCACCTAGGCTAGGCACCACTAAAATTCACCCTTGTAAAGGTAAATTTTAGGGGTGCCTAGGTGGCTCAGTCAGCAAAATATCTGACTTCCACTCAGGTCATGATCTCGCAGTTTGTGGGTTCGAGCCCCTTGTTGGGATCTGTGCTGATAGCTCAGAACCTGGAGCCTGCTTCAGATTCTATGTCTCCCTCTCTCTCTGCCCCTCCCCCATTCACACTGGCTCTATCTCTCCCTCCCTCTCAAAAATAACATTAAAAAACATTTTTTTTAATTTTTAAATAAAGGTAAATTGTACATTATGTGTTTTTTTAGTACATTCACAAAGTAATTCCAGAACATTTTCATCACTGGCCCCCTCCCCCAAATTCCAATAGTCACTCTCTATGCTCCCCTCCTCCCCACCTCCCCACCTCTGACAATCACTAATGTACTTTCAGTCTCTTTGGAATTGTATATCAGACATTTTATATAAATGGAATGTCCTCTTTTGTGTCTGGCTTCTTTCATTTAGCATACTTTGGAATGTTGTGGGATGCTTCAGTATTTGTTCCTTTTTACGGGTGAATAATATTCCAGTGTGTGGATATACCAGATGTCCATTCATTCACCACCTGATGGTCATTTGAGTTGTTTCCACTTTTTGGCTATTATGAACAATGCTGCTAGGAACAGTTGTGTAACAGTTTTCGGTGAACATGTACTCAGTTCCCTTGGGTATACACTTAGGAGTGGAATTGCTGAATGATATGGTAATTACGTTTAACTTTTTAAGGAACTGCCAGACTGCTTGCCACATATGCTATACCATTTTAAATTTTCAGCAGCAATACATGAGGGTTTCAATTTCTCTCCAACCTTGCCAACACTTCATATGAATCTTAAGTAGCAGTCTTCAAATTGGGTACATGGACCCGGGGATAGGAAGACCTTCCGTGGGGATCATGACTTTGAGCATGATAGATACTCTGAAGACAATTTCAGGCCCTCTGCTTCCGTCAGAGCTCTTTCCCACATATACTTGATCTAGCAGGCTGAGAAAATGCCTATGACCTCCTTCCCCCCTCTTGCTCAATCACCCTATGCACTGCACAAAAGAAGGACCAATTACTCACCACCCAGAATCTCCTTTGATCCAGTGCATCACCCCAGTGTGAAAACTTCAGAATGAGATTAAGGTAAATGGAGAAGTCAGAACAATGCAAAGAATTTCAACAAGAGACACTAAAGGAAACAGAGCCTTATTTCATCCAGTTCCCAGCATGGCTCTAAGTATTGTCCATCCTAGAAGAGTGGAATGTTCAACACAGGGATGGACCCTAAAATGTTTGATTACACCATAGCCAGTAATCAACTAAAAATGGATCACAGACCTAAATGAAAGAGCCAAAAGTATAAAACTCTTGGAAGAAAACATAGGAGTAAATATTCACAACCTTGGGTTACAGAAAGATTTCTTAGATATGGCACTAAAAGCACAAGCATAAAAAAGTTAGGAGTGCCTGGCTGGCTCAGTCAGTAGAGCATGTGACTCTTGATCTCAGGGTTGTGAGTTCAAGCCTCACACTGGATGTGGAGTCTACCTAAAAAAAAAGAAAAAAAAATTGATAAGCTGGATTTTATAAAAATTGTAAAATTTGTGAAAAGACACCATTAAAAACATATTTACAAATCTCATATCTGATAAGGGTGTCTGGGTGGCTCAGTCGGTTAATCCTCTGACTTCGGCTCAGGTCATGATCTCAACGTTTATGAGCTCAAGCCCCGCGTTGGGCTATCTGCTGTCAGCACAGAGCCCGTCTTAGATCCTCTGTCTCCCTTTCTCTCTCCCCTCCCCTGTTCTCTCTCTCTCTCTCTCTCAAAAAGAAAAAAACATTTAAAAAAATGTTTTAAAGAAACTCTTGCATCTAATAAAGAGCTTACATTTAGTACATACAAGGAGCTCTTACAATTCAATAATAAAAAGAAAAATAACCCAATTTTAAAATGGGCAAAGGGTGCTCGCTTCGGCAGCACATATACTAAAATTGGAACGATACAGAGAAGATGAGCATGGCCTCTGTGCAAGGATGACACGCAAATTCGTGAAGCGTTCCTTATTTTTATGAGCACTGGGTGTTGTATGGAAACCAATTTGACAATAAATTTCATATATTAAAAAAAAGAAAGAAACTAACTACATAAATAAATAAAATGGGCAAAGGATTTGAGTAGACATTTCTTCAAAGAAGATGTACGCACGGCACAAACCACATGAAAAAGTGTTCAACATCATCAGTCATAAGGAAAGTGCAAATCAAAACCACAATGATATCATACCCATAAGGGCCTCTATCAAAAAACAAAACAAAACAAAACAAAACAGGTGTGCCTGGGTGGCTCAGTCGGTTAGGCATCCGACTTCAGCTCAGGTCATGATCTCACGGTTTTTGAGTTCGAGCCCCGCATCAGGCTCTGTGCTGACAGCTCGGAGCCTGGAGCCTGCTTCAGATTCTGTGTCTCCATCTCTCTCTGCCCCTCACTCACTTGTGCTCTATCAAAAATAAATAAAATGTAAAAATTAAAATAAATAATAATAATAAATGTTGGTGAAGGTGTGGAGAAATTGGAACCCTTATGTACTGCTGGTGGGCATGTAAAATGGTGCAGCCCCTATACAAAACAAAATGGCAGTTCCTCAAAAAATTAAAAATAGAATTACCAGGTCATTCAGTAATTCCACTTCTGGGTATACACCAAAATTAATTGAAAGCAAGGTCTCAAGAGACATTTGTATACCCATGTTCATGGCAGCACAGTTCACACACAAGAGCTAAACCCAAGGGTCCGTCATGGAAGACGAATAAACAAAATGTGGTATGTCCATACAGTGGAATATTAACCAGCCTTAAAAAGGATGGAGATTCTGACGTGCTACAACAGGGATGAATCTTGAGGACATTATGCTAGATGAAATAAGCCAGACACAAAACAGCAAGTACTATATGATTCCACTTACATGGGGTGTCTAGAATAGTCAAATATATAGAAAAGGAAAGGACAACGGTGCTTGCCGGAGGTTAGGAAGAGGGAGAATAGACAGTTGTTTAATGGGCAAGGAGTATTGGTTTAGCAAGATAAAAAAGTTCTGGAGACTGGTTGCACAAGAAGGTGAATACACATAATACCACTGAACTGTACACTCAAAAATGGTTAAGATGGCAAATCTGTCACGTGTATTTTACCGCAATTTTTTAAAATTCAAGTATAGTTGACATACAATGTTTCACTAGCTTCGGGTGCACCACATAGTGAATAGCGAGTGACTCAACAAGCCTATACATTATGCTGTGCTCACCACAAGTGCAGCTACCCTCTGTCAACATACAACACTATTATGGCACCACTGACCGTTGGCTGTATTGTTTGTTTTTTTAAACCACAGTGAGATAGCACTTCCCATTTAGTAGGACGGGTATAATCAAAAGGACAAGTATGGGTGAGGATGTGAAAAAGCTGGAACCCTCACATATTGCTGGTAGGAATATAAAATGGTACGACCACTTTGGAAAGCAGTTTGGCAGGTTCTTAAAAAAGGTAAACATAAACAGCAATTCAACTCATCCACCCAAGAAAAGTGAAACCTATGTCCACACAAAGACTTGTGTGCGAATGTTCACAGAAGCATTATTCACAATAGCCAAAAGATGAAAACAATTCAAATGTCCATCCCTGGTGAACAGGAAAAAGTAAAAAAAGTCGTACATCCGTACCATCAAATACTATTCAGTGATAAAAAGGAATTAAGTACTGATATACACCACAAAACGAATGAATCTCAAAAATAGTATGCTAGGGGCACCTGGGTGGCTCAGTCGGTTGAGCGTCCGACTTTGGCTCAGGTCATGACCTTGCAGCTCGCATTCTGTGTCTGTCTCCCTCAAAAAACATTAAAAAAATGTTTGTTTATTCTTGAGGGAGAGAGGGACAGAGTGCGAGTGGGGGAGGGGCAGAGAGAGAGAGAGGGAGACACAGAATCCGAAGCAGGCTCCAGGCTCCGAGCTGTCAGCACAGAGCTCGACTTGGGGCTCAGACTCACGAGCTGCGAGATCATGACCTGAGCCGAAGTCGGACGCTCAACCGACTGAGCCACCCAGGCGCCCCTAAATAGACATTAAAAAAAAAACCAGCACACTGAAATGAAAGCCAGTCACAAAAGGCTAACATCTTAATGGTGGAGGAGGTCATTGAGAGTACATGACCACCGGCTGACCTGTGAGCAGATCGCAGCAACCGGAGGCTCCTTACTCCCGCCCCCATCCTTGGACCATGCCTGCCGCTTGCCTTTCACACTCCCGGAGACTGCCCGAAGGACAGAGCCTTGAGATAGCGATGTGGTACTAAGACCATCTGGACGGTACACATTACTGAACGCAGGTCAAATCTCGATATAAACGTTTAAGATTCGGTGGGTGGGTGTGGAGATCTACTCGTGCTATACCTACCACCTACCAATCTGCAGCGGCTTCCCTCTTTCTTCAGAAACATTGCTCTCTGTCCTCTGCTGGTTTCAGATTACACGCAGAAGCTCCCAACGAGCTGCCAAACCAACAACTATTGATTCCATTTATATGAAATATCTAGATAATATAAATTCATAGAAACAGAAAGATCACTGGTTGCCTGGGGCAGAACGGGAAGCATCTTTCTGGTGTCACAGAAATGCTCTAAAATGGGCTATGGTAATGGTATCTGTCAGGATGTCCCTGGAACCACAGTGGAGGGGACGGCCATCTTGCCAGCGCAACCCAAGGGAAAGCCCCAAGCGGCGCCAGAACGAATCGAAGGTCAACCAATCACCGCGCGACAGCACGACCTGGCGCGAAAAAGGCCCACCCGGACCTAAACCCGGAACCGCTGCAGCTTAAAAAACCCACCCCACCCCACCCAGGCGCGACTTCCCTGACTCCTGTCTCTCTCTGTCCCTGAGTCACGGAACCTCGCCCGAGACCTTAGTTCCCAATAAAGCCTTTGACTGCTAAAATTTTTTAGCTTCTGACTCATCTTTACCCTGCCCGATGCCTGACCTTAACAGTATCATGTAATTCTACAAAAAATCATTAAATTTAAAATGAGTCAATTATGTGGTATGTCAATTATATATACCTCAAGGAGCTGTTTTTAAAAAGTAAAGTCAGGGGACACCTGGCTGGCTCAGTTGGGAGAGCGCACAACTCTTGATCTTGGGGTTGTAAGTTCAAGCCCCATGTTAGGTCGTAGAGATTTTATTAACTTAAAAGTAAATTCTTTAAAAATAATAAAATAAAATAAAAAGTGAAGTCATTCTTCTGGGTTGGACAGTGAGGCCCAATTTGGCCAGATAGGTGCTCTGCCATATAATTTCCATAACCCGAGTGAAATCTACACCTCCTAGATTTTACTCAAAATAGGATGAAAACATGCATATGAAAACCATAGGACAGGATGGTAATGATATCTTTTGCAACTCTTTACAAGTATAATAAAAAAAAATACTCTAGTTGTCAATTTACAAATGTGTAAGGAGGACATAAATTCTTCCACCACAAGCTTGGGAGCAGGGTCACCCCACAAGTCCACGTGTCATGGGAACTGGCAAAATAAAACCTCACCCTAGAAGCTAGTGGTCACCCACCCAAATGGAGGAGCTGGGGATTCCAGCGCATTCTCAACACTTAAATAAGCGCAGAATTAGAAAGCCAACACTGAACTGCAGGTAGCCTCCTGTCTGCTCTCGCTCTTCCACTATGGCAGAGCCACGACACGAGGCATTTACATTGCGAAACAGGAGGTAGCCACGTGGCCCTCACTTCACTGCTCCCGGGACTGGGACAAAGCTGGAATACAAAGATGACCAAAAACAAAACAAAACCCATAAATGTCAGTTTGCAGCTTTCAAGATTCAATTCCTTCAAGAGTAATATTTTTTTAAGTCTATATATTTAAGTAATCTCTACACCCAATGGCGGTCTCAACCTCAGGACCCCCAAGATCAAGAGTCACATGTTCCTCCCAATGAGCCAGGCAAGCACCCTTCTTTCAAGAGTAATATTGACCTTAACTGATATTGCCCAGATGCTGAACTCCCCAAATAAGACCCAACCTAGCCATACTTGTTCAAATGCCTCTTTCAGACTGAGGGCACAGCCATCCGGATCACCCCTGTACGCCCAGCCTAGCCAGTCCTGGCTTCAGGCTCCTCCACACAGGGTGAGCAGGCAAGAGCACTGTCCTGTCCTCCTGGGAATAATTTATTAATCAAACATTAAGCAGTCAAGTAGGTTATCACTGAAGCAAAACTACAATTGCGAGGTAACAGGCTGAGAAGCGGAGGCACTTTGGAAATGTCGCAACAGGAAAATATATCTGCTCTAAACCTTCACATTAACTCATTTACGGTAGGTTCTGTTATTATCCCATTTTGGGGATGAGAAAATGGGGGCACAGAGAGGTAAGGTAACTTGCCCAGGGGTCACACAGCTCATCAGTGGTCCACCCAGATTCACACGCAGGTCTAACTCTAGAAGCCTGGTGCAATCACCAAATCGGCTGCAAGAGTAAACAGCGGAGGAAAAGCATGAACTGGAGCCAGCCACAGCAGATGAGCAAGTTTTCCCAAGAAGGTAAAGGGAGGCTAGGGGAAGGCTGATCCAGAGAGCTCCGACCTGCTCGTGATGAGGACACGCCAAGGCGGGAAGGCAGGAGGATGGGCAGGGAGGCTGTAAAGGAGGCAGGAGAGGTTGCTGTAGCTTCCCGGTTGATTGTAAGGCAATGCGTCCAGCCCACCTGCCCACTTCTCAAGTGGGGAAACTGAGGCCCCCAAGGAGGGGGAACACAGGTTCCCAGGCACCAGCCCGCCTCAGCCTCCCGGAACTCCCCATCCAGGAGATAGTAAGGGGCATAGGGACTGCAGTGAGGTGGCGCGAGGCCTCCCTGCCCTTGGCGGGACACTTACCGAGGCGTACTTCCACAGCTCCCTCAGGAAACCTCCCGCGTTCCTTGCCTCCAGCCTCTCCACTCCCACGTAGCCCTGCGCGCCCGCAGCTCCGCCCCCAGTGCCCCCCCCCCACCACAGCCCGCCCTGGGCAGCACAGGCGGCCCACAGCGCCCCCTTTAGGCAGGGAGGCGCGGGCCCACGCCCTGCCTTGTAGACTGTTCTTTTCCCCTTACTATTTCTCTTCCCTGTCGCTTGTTGCTGTTCGCTCCCTCTCCCGCCTTCCCTTTGCCTTTCATGTTTTCAATCACAAGTCGCTCTTTCACTCATTCTTGGTTTGTTTGTTTTTTTTTAAGTCTATTTATTTATTTTGAGAGAAAGAAGACGGGGGATGGGGTAGAGAGAGAAAGAGAGACTTTCCAGCATGCTCCTCACAGTCAGTGCAGAGCCCGACACGGGGCTCCAACCCACGAATCATGAGATCATGACATGAGCCAAAGTCAAGAGTCAGGTGCTTGACCAACTGAGCCACGCAGGAGCCCCTATTCATTCTTACACTTAACAATTATGTGTGTGCCAGAAACTGCTCAAAACATTGGGGATAGGGGCACCTGGGTGGCTCGGTCTGAGCACCTGACTCTTGATCTCAGTTTACCTCACGATCCCAGGGTGGTGGGATAGGACTTTGTAATGGGCTCCAGGAGCCTGCTTAAGAGTTTCTCTCCCTTTTCCTCCCCCTCCACCTCAAAATAATAATAATGATAATAATAATAATAATAATAATGATAATAAAGTAACGCTGGGGATAAGGCAGAGAAGATAGAATTCCTGTGCTCATTAGCTTACATTCTAGTAGATGAAAATAAATGAATGGCTTTCCAACTTTGTCACCCCCACCCACAGGTGCAACATTTTTTACATCACTTTCCAGTATACCTACACACACACACACACACACACACACACACAAACACCACCCATAAAACTAACACTGAGGTTTCACAAAGCCATACTTACCTTGTAGACTGGCAGCTCCTAAAAAGACAACCAGAAAGAGCGCCAGAGTGGCTCAGTAGGTTAAATGTCCTTTGGCTCACTCAGGTCATGATCTTGCAGTTCATGAATTCAAGCCTCAATCTCTTCCTCTCTCTCTCCCTCTCTCTCTCTCTCTCTCTGCCCCTCACCCCAAATAAATACATAAACTAAAAAAAAAAAAAAAAAGACAATCAAAAAACTGAAAAAAAAAAAAAAAAAGACAATCAGAAAGACCAAGCAAAACTACCTTTGTTAGATTTGCTGCAGTAATGGAGAATGCTACCATGACAATCTTAATAGTATGTCAGAATGGAGAGACATGGAAAGGAAATGTATAGGGCTGGGGTCTGGGCTTGAGTAGTTCAAGAAGGTCTTTCAAGACAAGAATTGATTGGGAGTCTGTGAGACCTAACAGGCAAGAAAGATGTTACAAAGCAGGTGGAAAGATTAAATTTTAGAAAGACATTTGTATTTCCTTTAGTTTATTGGCTATCAATGATTGTGTTTAAAAGGCTATAGAATTTCATCTTTAGTAATATAGCTTTAATGAAAAACACCCTCTTAATTTTAAAGAAATGTTAAATGTCATTTCCTTGATATTTATGGACTAAATAAATTATAAATTTGAATTATTTTATTTTTTAAAGTTTACTTATTTTGAGAGAGAGAGAGCATGTGAGCATGCAAAAACAGAAGAGGGGCAGACAGAGAGGGAAAGAGAATCCCAAGCAGACTCTGCACTGTTAGCGCAGAGCCTGACACAGGGCTTGAACTCATGAACCTTGAGATCATGACCTGAGCTGAAGTCAGATGCTTAACCGACTGAGCGAGCCACCCAGGTGCCCCTGAATTGTTTTTAAAAACAGGAATTGTTTGGGATTGGGCATATGTCTTGATGTAAATTTTAGCATTAGTGAGCACAGCACAGCAAGGGTCTTAAAGCAAGTTTTAATAAGTATACTGCTGTTTGATAAGTAACTTGATTTCCCAAATGGACAATCTTGATGGGATTCCTTCCCAATATGAGAGCCCATCCTGCAAACTGTCCAGATAAACAGGTTTGAATGAAGTCCCTAAACCAAACGTTTATTTGTTTATAGCCTTAGCTTACTGAGCACAGCATCATTTTTGCTGTGTTCTACAGGTCAAAGCAACAGGAAAGAGCACCCAGACTCAAGGAAAGGGGAACAGACCCCACCCTCTTAAGGATTGTCAGTGTGACCATCTTAAATCCTACACATTTAAGGGCGTCTAGCTGGCTCAGCGGGTAGAGCATGTGACTCTTGATCTTGGGGCTGTGAGTTCGAGCCCCATGTTGGGTATAGAGATTACTTAAAAAATAAAATATATATATATTTTTTTAATTTTAACGTTTTATTTATTTTTGAGACAGGGAGAGACAGAGCACGAACAGGGGAGGGTCAGAGAGAGGGAGACACAGAATCTGAAACAGGCTCCAGGCTCTGAGCTGTCAGCACAGAGCCCGACGCGGGGCTCGAACTCACGGACCGCGAGATCATGACCTGAGCCGAAGTCGGCCGCTTAACCGACTGAGCCACCCAGGCACCCCAAAAATAAAATATATTTTTAAAAACTCCTCCACATTTGGATTACTTGGAAAATAAGGAGTTACTTTTTCGGAAAGAAAGAAGAGGGATATAGGAGAGGCAAGCCACATGGATTGGCTGACCATTGCCAAGTAAACTTTCCTTCTGGCATGGAAACCTAAAAATAACTTCTCTTGCATTCTCTGGTGCCAACCTTGGGTCTCAAGATTGGGTCCAGTATCACCAAACACATTTTCCTTTTCTGCAAACGACATCATAACATGAATTAGGCTGGGATTCCTTAGGTCTATGACTATATTGACTTCCAAAAATGTCATTTTCCCCCATGTTTTTGTCTCTGAAAAGGTTTTGGTTACCTGTTTTGGCTAGGGAATGGGGAATATTGGAAAGTGACCAGCATGCAAAGCAAAATGGACATATGCATAGTGATCAGTTTTTTCTAAAGATTGGGTATTGAGTGAGCCATTTGTAACCACCTATGATACCATAACCAGAAAAACAAATAAGCCTTAAAAAAAAAGGTTAACATAAAAGCAATTCTTTCTGTCTTTACAAAATCAGCAGAGAATGAAGAGCAGCCTGACTTGAACAAGCCAAAGAAGATTTGAAGAGCAAAACCGGAAAGAAAGGTGAGATTTTGATTTGGAATTTTGCATGGGAAGTATTCTTCAGTTCATCTACTTGGTCTGAAAGCCTCAGAGTAGCTATTTTTCATCTCATACTGTTTGCTTCTAGGGGAATCTGAGAATCCTTAGATGGTAGTCCAATTGTCAAAGGGTAATGAAAGCATAACAAAACGTGGTAGATAAAGTGGAATATTATTCAGCCTTCAAAGGAAAGGAAATTCTGATGCATGCTACAACATGGATAAACCTTGAGGACAAGATACTAAGTGAAATCAGTCATTCACCAAAGGGCAAATACTATTTGATTCCACTGACATGAGGTACTTAGCGTCAAAATCATGGAGACAGAACATAGAATGGTGGTCACCAGGGACTGGGGAGAAGGCGAATTAGTGTTTAATGGGTACAGTTTTAGTTTTGCAAGATGAAAAGTGTTCTGAAGATAGACGGTGCTGATGGTTACAATAGTGTGGATGTACTTAATGCACCAGAATTGTACACTTAAAAATAGTTAAAATAAAAAGTTAAAATAGTATATTTTGTTATGTTTATTTTACTGTAATAAAAAACACATTTAAAAAGGCAATAAAGGGGGCACCGAGGTGGCTCTGTTAGTTAAGCGTCTGACTTCGGCTCAGGTCATGATCTCATGGTTAGTGAATTCATGTCCCGCATCTGGCTCTATGTTGACAGCACAGAGCCTGCTTCAGATCCTATGTAATCCCCTCCCCTGCACTCTCTCTCTCTCTCTCCCTCAAAAACAAATAAACATTTTTTAGAGGGAATAAAGGGGCACCTGGGTGACTCAGTCAGTCAAGTGTCTGACTCTTGATCTCAGCTCAGGTCATGTCTCAGTTTGTGAGTTTGATCCCCACATTGGGCTCTGCACTGACAGCACAGAACCTGCTTGGGATTCTCTCTCTCCCTCTCTCTCTGCCCCTTCCCCATTTGCACTCTCTCTCCCTTTCTTCCTCCCTCTGTCTCAAAAATAAATAAATATTTTTTAAAAGGCAATAAAACCCTTAAAATGAATTCACCTTCCTTGCTTTTGTGTCAGGGTAAGAATCTAATCTATGTTTATAGGAAATAGTCTCCAGAACAACCTTTTCAAACATCTGCAGCTAGACCCCTTTGGGCATTCTGTGCAGTTTGGGATCTTTTAGGTCATCTTCAGGGTTGTGAAAATTAACAAAGGGAAATCTCACTAAAATAAAGCCAGGCGGCCAGAAGGGGGAGCTCTCATGCCATATCGCAAGAGGTCAATCACAGGAAGAATCATCAATTACAGGCCCCAGCAAGGAAAGATGGGATTTCTACAAGAAATCCACCATCTCAGCAACTCAGCCAATGAGAAAGCATCATTACCCTGAAATCTTGCTTTTCTCGATGGACTTTTCTTCAGAACAACCCTTCCCAGCTCCCTCCTTATTCTCCATAAAAATATCATTTCTCAGGGTGCCTGGGTGGCTCAGTCGGTTGGGTGTCCAACTTCAGCTCAGGTCATGATCTTACAGTTTGTGGGTTCGATCCCCGTGTCGGGCTCTGTGCTGACAGCTCGGAGCCTGGAGCCTGCTTCGGATTCTGTGTCTCCCTCTCTCTCTGCCCCTCCCCTGCTCATGCTCTGTCTGTCTCTCTCTCTCTCTCAAAAATAAACATTAAAAAATTTTAAAAATAAAATAACATTTCTCTCCTTTGTTTGTTGGACTAGCTTATGGTTTTTGCCATAGCTTGCCTGTCCAGAATTGCAATTTTCTGCTATTCCCGAATAAACCCACCTTTCCTGGTAAAATTGTTTTAAGGATGTTACTTGATGTCTTAAGAGGGATCCAGACAGAATGTGCGTGTGCCTGCCTACACACACACACACACACACACACACACACCCAACAATTCAAGGTTGGTGAGACTCACAGAGCCCACTGAGCTCACTGCTTTCTTGCTGACCCTAGAGTTTGAGGGTAAATCTCTCCTGAATTTCTAACTCTGCTCCCTATGCATTTTGAGCTCCTGGCCTTTATTTGGGATCTGTTTGAAGTCTTTGTCCTTTTCCGAGAGTACTCATTTGGCCATTAGTCTGACTCCTTTTTGGAACTATACTGTTCCTATCAGAACTATGCTAGCCTTTGCCCTGATTCCTTTTGGAATTGAACTATTCCAATTGGAACAGTTTAGGACTTTTTTTTTTACTCTAGGGAGTAAATCTCTAAGGGAAACCTGACTGGCTCAGTCAGTAGAGCATGTGACTCTTGATCTGAGGGTTGTGAGTTTGAGCCCCAAGTTGGATGTAGAGATTACTTAAAAATAAAATCTTTAGGTGTGCCTGGGTGGGTCACATCTGGGTTGGACATCTGACTCTCAGCTTAGCCTCAGGTCGTGATCTCGCCGTTCATGGGTTGGAGCCCCACATTGGGCTCTGTGTTGACAGTGTGGAGCTTGCTTGGGATTCTCTCTCTCTCTGAGCCTCCTTTGCTGGCTCTTGCACGCTCTCTCTCTTTCTCTCTCAAAATAAATAAATAAACTTAAAAAAATAAAATAAAATAAAATAAAATAAAATAAAATAAAAATCTTTAAGAGGTGCCTGAGGTGGCTCAGTGGGTTAAGCATCTGTCTCTTGATTTTGGCTCAGGTCATGATCTCACAGTTCATGGGATTGAGCCCCGTTTTGGGCTCTGTGCTGACAATGTGGAGCCTGCTTGGGATTCTCCCTCTTCCTCTCTCTCTGCCCCTCCCATGCTCACTCTTTCTCTCTCTCAAGAATAAATTAATAAAATTTTTAATGTAAAAAAAAAAAAACCTTTTAAAAAAAAAAAGGAAGAAACCTCTAAGAAATGGGATTCCAGTCATCAAAATGCTTTGAGGCACCCCCACCCCCTGGGACTACAGCCAGTTTTATATTTAAAAACTGTGGTCCCTTGGGGTCCCTGGCTGGCTCCGTTGGGAGAGTATGCAATTCTTGATCTCAGGGTCATGAGTTCAAGCTGCATGGGAGGTTACCTTAAAATAAGAAAACTTTAGGGGCACCTGGGTGGTTCAGTCAGTTGTGTCTGACTCTTGATATCAGCTCAGGTCATGACCTCAAGCTTTCATTAGTTTGAGCCTTGCATCAATACTCTGCATTACCAGCACAGAGCCTGCTTGGGATACTCTCTCTGCCCCTCACTTGCTCACGGTGTCTCTGTCTCTTTAGAATAAATAATAAATAGGGGTGTCTGGGTGGCGCAGTCAGGTAAGCTTCTGACTCTTGATCTTGGCTCAGGTCATGATCTCATGGTTTGTGAGTTCAAGCCCTGCATGTGGTTCTGTGCTGTTGGTTCAGAGCCTGCTTAGGATTCTGTCTCTTCTCTCTCTGCCCCTCCCCTGCTAGTGCTTTCTCTCTCAAGATAAATAAATAAACTTAAAAAAATAAATAATAAAAATAAAACTTTAAAAGCATAAATAATAAACTTTTAAAAAGTAAATAAAAATCAACATATAAGTAAACTTAAAATAAACATAAACTTAAAATAAATATAAATAAATAAATAAATAGAAACTGGTCCCTTCTCATACACATTTCTGACTAAATCGACTGACTTAACCAAAAGGAATTTCAAATACCAATGGCCATTATAGGGAAATTTCAATCTCTCCAAACTTATGCTTGTCAAAACTGAATTGGACAGCCATGGCTTTAAAGTCGTCAAAGCTGAATGGGAAGCCTATTTGGATGTTGAAGCTTCCAAATGTTATCTTGAATCTAAAATTGTCCCTCTGTAGAATACAATTTCTAGACTAACTGAGGCAAACAAACCATTAGAAAAAGACAAAAAGGCTTCTGAGGGACAAAACAAACCCCACATTTCTTATGTTCCCTGGACTAAAGCTGGATTGTGAGCCACAGAGTTTCCTAAAGTGAATGAGGACCCCCATAGGTTCGCTGAAGAATTTAACATATTTACTCAGACTTACCAACCTGGTTTCTCAGATTTATATCACTTAGCCCACATGCCTGTTGGTGAGAGCCAGGCCAAACATTGGATGAAACTTGCCCATGGGAACATGCTAACAGGATTTAGAAAAACAAACCCTTAAGTTTTGGCAAAATACTAAAAACACATGCTGAAAACCTCCACTGAGCAGTTGTAGTAGCTTTTTCTAAGCCTGTTGATAGGAACAAAATTCAGGCTTGCATGCACAAACATCTGATGAACCTGTTTATGACTATTACACTTGACTTCAGATTGTTTTCAAAGAAAATTCTGGTCTTCATTTAGTTGTTGAATCCACTTGGGTACACTTTTTCTCCATATTTATGAATGGGCTGAACCAAGAAATTTCCCTTATAGTAAAAGGACAAGCATGAAATGGGAAACTGTATCTATTCCAGATTGAGTTAATAATTTGGCAAACCACCTCACCTGCATACTAGAAGAGTCACCTAAAAGAGAGACCACTAAAATTCTTAGTTTTCAACTCTGGCAAATGGAGGCCCCTAAACAAAACCAAAAACCTCCCGGTCTCTGCTGTTGCTGCAAAGAGCCAGAACATTGGGAAGAAGATTGTTACCAATTTAAGGAACCTGTAGCCCTCTAGCCAGCCTTCCCAATGGCCTCCTAATTTCCAGTGATGGGGATCTTCCCAATCCTCCCTCTTGTTCAACACAGAGAACAAACTCTCAGCTTAGGAATGAATCTCTCTCTGTCCTTACTGACACCAGAGCTACAGTCAGGCTTAACCCCACTGCTATAATGCAGGCCCTGCCTCAGAGTACTGAAATTGAGTTCAAATGGAGGGGGGGTGTCTCTAGTAAACCTCAACAGGTTCCTGTTTCTGAGCCTGTTCCTTTTCCTTTAGGTGCCTTAAGATACCCACCCTATTATGGGGCGCCTGGGTGGCTTAGTCAGTTATGCATCCGGCTCTTGGTTTAGGCCCAGGTCATGATCTCATGCTTCATGAGATCGAGCCCCGCATCCAGTTGTTCTCTGACGTGCAGAACCCACTTGGGACTCTCCCTCTCCCTCTCTCTCTGTCCCTCTCCCACTTGAATGCTCTCTTTCTCTCTCTCAAAATAAAAAAACTTAAAAAAAAAAGATACCCACCCCTTTCTTCTTAGTTCCCTGCCCCTATTCATCGACTGGGCAGAGGTTTCTTAGAAAAATATCATGCTGGAATTTCTTTCTCCCAAAAGGGGGAAATAATTCTAGAATTTGACAATAGTAATCAAAATTGCCAACTAGGTGAATTAAAGAACGCTTCCACATCTTTTATTTGCTTCATCTCTGACAGAACTATGCTCAAGCAGAGGACGCTAATCATTTGTCCTTATTGGATAAGCTACCATCCTGTTTATGGGCAAAATCTTCAAATAATATTGGCAGAATCCACAGATCTCCCATAGATCACTCAAAACCTCTCCCCAGAATTAGTCAATACTCTATAAATACAGCCCTTCAAGGCATCCAGTCCATAACAGAGGATTACAAGAATCTGGCTCTCATTATCCCCTGCAGTCATCCCTGTAATACCCCTATTTTACCCGTGAGAAAACCCAGTGACTGAGGATGAAAATTTTGTCCAGGATTTCTGAGTAATAAATAACATTGTTATCCCTTAGCACCTCATTGTTCCTAACCCCCATGTGCTACTGACATCCATTCCCACTGAAAGCAACTTTTTGCTGTAATTGATCAACACAGGGCATTTTTTTAGTATTCCAGTTGGTAAGTATAGTCAATACTCTTTCGCTTTCACCTGGGAAGAACAGCAATACATCTGCACAGTAATGTCTCAAGGTTTCAGAGTCCTTACTTTTCACAAATCTTCAAGGTGATTTGCATGATATGAAGTTTTCTGCAGGCTCCATTTTGTACAACGTACAGACTGCTTCTCTGCTCCATTTTCAAACCTCTTTACAGAAAGACCACATCCACCTGTTAAGCTTTTGGCCTTAAAAAAGACATAAAGTCTCTAAGGGTGCCTGGGGGGCTCAGTCGGTTAAGCATCTGACTTCAGCTCAGGTCATGGTCTCACGGTTCGTGTGTTCGAGCCCCGCGTCGGGCTCTGTGCTGACAGCTCAGAGCCTGGAGCCTGCTTCAGATTCTGTCTCCCTCCTCATTCGAGGTTTGGAGAATCAATTTCCTCCCATCTCGTGGATATAAACATGTTTCAGTCATGGTTTGTATGTTTTCTCATTGGTCTAAAGCTTTCATCTGTAAATGGGCCACTGGTTCTTCTATGGCTAAAGTTCTGTTAAAAAAGACTATCCTTGGGGTCCCTGGGTAGTTCAATTGGTTACGTGACCAACTCTTTATTTCAGCTCAGGTGATGATCTCGCAGTTCTGTGAGTTCAAGCCCTGAGTCGGGCTCTATGCTGACAGTGTGGAGTCTGCTTGGGATTCCCTCTCCCTCTCTCTGCCCCTCCCCTGCATGTGCACTCTCTTTTTCTCAAAATACATAAACTTAAGAAAAAAAGACTATTCTTACCTGGAGAACCCTTGTTGCACTCCACAGTGATCAGGGAACCTTTACCCGTCAGGAGCTTCAACGAACCTGTGCTGTTCAGCCAGTTTTACAACACTTTCATAGTGCATGCCACCCTTAGTCCTCAAGTTTACTTGAATACACTAATGGCACCATTAAGATTCAATTGGTAACATAACATTTGTAGAAATCATCCAAATACTTTGGCCAAAAGCATTGCTGTTGGTCCTTCTAAATCTCAGATCCACTTTTTTGGGAACTCACGGAGTCTCATCCTTTGAGACAGTCACAGGACATCCAATGCATTTGGTCCCTGCCTCCTTTGACCCACAGTTGATAAAAGATATACTTCAATAGTGTAAAGGCCTAATTGCTTCTGTTAAAAATAACCATGTTCGGGCGCCTGGCTGGCTCAGTCAGTATAGCATGTGACTTTTGATCTCAGGATCGTGAGTTCAAGCCCCATATTGGGGCGAGGAGCCTACTTAAAACACACACACACACACACACACGCACACACACGCACACACGCAACACAAAACCATGCTTTGGTAGAGCAGTCTTTTTACAGTGTGCCCTCAGTAGATCTTAAAGCATCACACGGTGCAACCTGAAGATTTTATCTGTTAGAAAAAACACCTCCTGGGGGGCCTGAGTGGTTCAATCAGGTAAAAGCGTCTGACTTCAGCTCAGGTAATGATCTCAGGGTTCGTGCATTAGAGCCCTACATCAGGCTCTGTGCTGACAGCTCAGATTCAGATTCTGTTTCTTTCTCTCTACCCCTACCCCACTCACTCTCTGTCTCTGTCTCTCAAAATATGAAAACGTTAAAAAAAAATTTTCTTTTAAACACACCCCCAAAAGACTCCTCAACCTCACTAGAAAGGCCCCATCAGGTTCTGCTAACCAATCTTGTGTCACCAAATTCCAGCAAATAGACTCTTGGAATTGCATGACACATTTAAAGAAAGCACCAAATCCTGACCGGACCTGCACACCAACTAGTGACCAGAAAGTAAAGATTTCCCAGAACTGTGGGCAGCTGGGTGGCTCTGTCCGTTAAGCGTCTGACTTCAGCTCAGGTCATGATTTCATGGTTTGTGAGTTTGAGCCCTGCATCAGGTTCCTCACCAGAACCTGCTTAGGATTCTTTCTCCCCCTCCCTCTCTCCCCAACTTGCATGCATGCATGCTGTCTCTCTTCCTCTCTCTCTCAAGATAAATAAATAAACTTAAAAAAAAAAAAGATTGGGACACCTGGGTGGCTCAGTCCATTAAGCTTCCGACTTCAGCTTGGGTCATGACCTCATGGTTCGTGAGTTCAAGCCCCGTGTCGGGCTCTGTGCTGACAGCTCAGAGCCTGGATCCGGCTTTGGATTCTGTGTCTCCCTCTCCCTCTGCCCCTCCCCTGCTCACACTCTGCCTCTCTCTCTCTCTCTCTCAAAAATAAAGTTAACATTAAAAAAAAAAAGATTTCCCAGAATTAAAAACATTTGGGGATACCTGGGTGGCTCAGTTGGTTAGGCATTCAACTTCAGCTCAAGTTGTGATCTCAGTTTGTGGGTTCAAGCCCCACCTCAGGCTCCGTGCTGACAGCTCAGAGCCTAGAGCCTGCTTCTGATTCTGTGTCTCCCTCTCTCTCTCTGCCCCTCCACCACTCACACTCTGCCTCTCTCTCTCTCTCTCTCAAAAATAAATAAACATCAAAAAAAATTTTTAAAAATTTGATGATGGGGCACCTAGCTGACTCAGTCAGTGGAGTGTGTGACTCTTGATCTTGGGGTTCTCGGTTCAAGCCCCACGTTGGGTATACAAGTTATTTGAAACAATACAATCTTAAAAAAAAAAAAAGACATCTGATGAGAGGACATCTAATAAGCCAGTTTTCCCAAAATTCCAGACCAGGCCAGTTAGAAGGTTCAGGATTCAGGGGCACCTGAGTGGCTCAGTCGGTTAAGCATCCAACTTCTGCTCGGGTCATGATCTCACGGTTTGTGAGTTCAAGCCCTGCGTCAGGCTCTGGGCTGACAGCTCAGAGCCTGGAGCCCACTTCAGATTCTGTGTCTCCCTCTGTGCCCCTCTGTTGCTTGCACTCTGTCTCTCTCATTGTCTCACAAATAAACAAACATTAAAAAAATTTAGAAAAAAAAAAAAAAAGAAGGTTCAGGATTCAAAGAAGCCTATCTTTTCCATCTGGGCTATTACCTTATTCAGGGTTCTTATGCAAATTCCTGATTTCTGTATTTATAACTTTACAGACTGTATAATTGATAACACATCTGTTTCCAAACAGTTATTTTGAGATAACAATACTGTTAAAAGGTCTTTGAAGTTTTGATGTTTTGCACAAAGTTCATCAGCTATTGCTCATGTTTATACCTGCACTGTATCTTCCCAAAGACACTCACTTGATTCTTTCCTGTGCTTTTACAGTACCCACTATTCTGCTTTCATGGCTGCTTTATACAGGGACTTCCAGGAGACATAGATGATTCCGGGTTTGCCTCCATAGGGAGAAATTTTCTCCTCTAAGTCAGAACAAGTGCCAATAAATATTTTCAATTGGCTACTTTCAAACCCTGGGTCCTGGCTTAGAACCATCATACAGTTTGGAATTGTCACTTTTAATTCTGTACTTATTGCTGTTAAACCTTTGTAAAAACAATATACCCAGGTCGCCTGGGTGACTCAGTCACTTGAGTGTCCAGCTTTGGCTCAGGTCACAATCTCACAGTTTGTGGGTTCAAGAGCCACATTAGGCTTTGCGCTGACAGTGAGGATCCTGCTTCAGATTCTGTCTCCCTCTCTCTCTCTGCCCCTCTACCACTCATTCATTCCCTCTCTCTCTCTCTGTCTCTGTCTCTCAAAAATAAACAAACGTTTTCTTAGGGGTGCCTGGGTGGCTCAGTCAGTGTCCGACTTCGCTCAGGTCATGATCTCAGGGTTAGGGAGTTTGAGCCCCGTGTCAGTCTCTGTACTAACAGCTCATGGCCTGGAGCCTGCTTTGAATTCTGTGTTTCTGTCTCTCTCTGCCCCTTCCCTACCTGCAGTCTGTCTCTCTCTCTCTCTCTCTCTCTCTCTCTCTCTCAAAAATTAATTAACATTTAAAAAAAATTTTTTTTTGTTTAAAAACACTGCACCCAAGAAGACTATCTCCAATGCTAATGATCTTGATAAATATGGATAGTAGATGGCAAATGCCTGAGAGTTCCTCTTCCTACCCCTCCTTATTGCACTAATGTGACCTCAGTAGGTTTCTAATCTGTACTATTTCCCTCCAGCATGGGACATGACACCCAAGAAACGTCCCTCCTGGGGACAAAAAGCTTGTAGATTAAGAAAAGCTGACTCTTGATCGTTCATGTTTTCCCAGAAAGATCTTGATCAAAAGGAGGAAATGTAAAAATTAATAAAGGGATCCATCACTAAAATAAAGTCAGGAGGCCAGAAGGGGGACCTATACCACTCAGAGTCAATTGTAGGAAAGAATGGTCAATTATAACCCCCAACAGAAAAAAGATGTACATTACATCTCCTACAGGAAATCCACTACCCCAGCAACTCAGCCAATGAAAAACCATCATTACCCTGAAATCTTGGTTTTCTCCAATTTTGGTTTTCACTCAAAACAACCCCTCCAAACTTCCTCCTTCTTCTCCATGAAATAACTTTCCTTTGTTTACTAGCCTAGTTTATGGTTTTTGCTGTGTTTCGTTTGTCCTAAATTGCAATTCTCTGCTATTCCCAAATAAATCCATTTTTTGCTGGTAAAATAACTGACCGTTTTATTTTTTAAGACAAGGGGCTTTCCTGATGTAACTTTTCTATCCAAGTTTTGCAGCCAAGCACCTAACCAACATATGAACCAACTGATAAAGATCCAGTCGGTGGAGCATGTGACTCTACACTTTGGGGTTGTAAGTTCAAGCCCCACATTGGATGTAGAGATCACTTAAAAATAAAATCTTAGGGGCGCCTGGGTGGCACAGTCGGTTAAGCGTCCGACTTCAGCCAGGTCACGATCTCGCGGTCCGTGAGTTCGAGCCCCGCGTCAGGCTCTGGGCTGATGGCTCGGAGCCTGGAGCCTGTTTCCGATTCTGTGTCTCCCTCTCTCTCTGCCCCTCCCCCGTTCATGCTCTGTCTCTCTCTGTCCCAAAAATAAATAAAAAATGTTAAAAAAATTAAAAAAAATAAAATAAAATAAAATCTTAAAGGGGCGCCTGATAAATGTCCGACTTCAGCTCAGGTCATGATCTCACCTGGGTTCATGGGTTCGAGCCCTGCATCGGGCTCTGTGCTGACAGCTGGGAGCCTGAAGCCTGCCTCGGATTCTGTGTCTCCCTCACTCTCTGCCCTCCCCCACTCACACTCTGTCTCTCTCTCCCTCTCTCTCTCTCTCTCAAAAATAAATAAACATTAAAAATTTCTTTTGACAATAAAATAAAATCTTTAAAAAATACTGATCTAGATCTAGAAGCCCTGGACTATATGTTCTTAGAACTATTTCAAATTCATCTGTAAGGATTTTTTTCTTTTTATAATTTTAACCTTTTATTCCTCAAGCACTCTGAATACAAGGGAATCTATATGCTTTTCATGTGAGTTTTTTAATTATTATCTTTAATTACTGTAAAATTATAGTAATTATAAGTAAAATATCTTTAATTATAGTAAAATATGTATTATTATACATATACATAATGTAAAATGTACCACATTTTTTTAAGTGTAGAGTTCTGGCCAATAAGTCCATTCACATTCACACTGTTGTACAACTTTCACCACCGCCCAGAACACTTTTCTTCTTATAAAGCTGAAAGCTTATACCCATTAAACACTAAGTTCTGATTTCCCCCCCATCCCTGCAGGTTCTGGAAACCACCATTGTACTTTCTGTCTGTATGAATTTGATACTCTGAGTATTTCATATAAGTGGAATCATATAATATAATCTTTTTGTGACTGGCTAATTTCACTTAGCATAATATCTTCAAGATTCATCCATATTGTAGCATGTGTCAGAATTTTCTTTCTTAAGGCTGAATAATATTCAACTGTGTTACAGACTGAATATTTGTGCTGCCTTTGCCCTGGCCACTTCATAGGTGAAGCCCTAACCCCCACTGTAGCTGTATTTGGAGATGTGGCATTTAAGAAGGTAATTGAGTTAAATGAGATCATAAGGGTGAGGCCCTGGTCCTACAGGAAGAGATATCAGAGAGCCCGCCCTGTCTCTCTCCTAGCCCCCACCCACCCATCTTCCCTCCACTGCCTGGGGTGTGCACACACACACACAAACACCAAGGAAAGACCACATGAGAACATAGCAATAAGGCAAACCGTCTACAAACCAGGAAGAAAGTTCTCACCATGAATGAAATTGTCTGGAGCATGAGAGCAGAGTAATCAGACCTATATCCATCCTCTTTACTACAAACTTTCTTTTACAGATTCCCAATAAAAAGTGATGAGAGGAGGGGCACCTGGGTGGCTCAGTAGAGTGTCTGATTCTTGATTTCTGCTCAGCTCATGATCTCATGGTCTGTTGGATGGAGCTCTGTGCTTGGCTCTGTGCCATCAGCAAAGAGCCTGCTCGGGATTCTCTCCCCACCTCTTCTGCCCCTCCCCCATGCTAACTCACATGCACGTGTTCGTGCTCTCTCTCTCTCTCTCTCAAAATAAATAAATAAACATTGTTAAAAAGTGATAAAGAGATAGCAATCACCCAGTAATGTTGTTAGTAATAAGGAAGTTTTCCACCAAGTAGAAAAAGTTTCAAATCTGATCACATTACCAGATTCCTGAAATGGTCACCATGAGGAAATGGAATGGTTCAATGAGAAAACAAGAAGACAAGATAAGCTTAACATTTAGAAGTTCAACAAAAAGGAATCCGATCCATTGTGAGATGTAGTTGACCATCACATTGCAAACACCTCTGAGCAGGAGGTTCCAGAGGCCTTACAGGAGTACGTTGTTTCCTCGTTTAGAATCTAAAATGGCCAGTGAGGGCGTCTCAGTTGGATTTGGGGAGACTCTCCAGAAATATTGAACGTCAGCTCCTGAAAAGATCGGCAGAAAATCTGTTGACCAAGCACTGCTAGAAGTATTTAATGCTAAATGTGAGATGATACCATCTGATAGTCTTAGCTGTGTCCCAGTAGGGGGCAGACAAGAGAAAATACATATGGGGCTTGGGGATATGGGCTCAAGTGGCTCAAGGCAAGACTTTCAAAGGAGAAACTGATTGGAAGTAGACAAAATTCAAGGCATAAAAATTTAGGAATGGTAACTGCACAGGTAAGGGATTTTAAAGGGGGTCATGTAGGGGTGCCTGGGTGGCTCAGTCGGTTAAGCATCTGACTTCAGCTCCGGTCATGATCTCGCGGTCTGTGAGTTTGAGCCCCGCGTCGGCTCTGTGCTGAATGCTCAGAGCCTGGAGCCTGTTTCAGATTCTGTGTCTCCCTCTCTCTCTGCCCTCCCCTGTTCATTCTCTGTCTCAAAAATAAATAAACGTTAAAAAAATTTTAAAAAAAATAAAAATAAAAAAATAAATAAAGGGGGTCATGTTAAACACTGATGGACGAATGAGCTATTTGCCCATATGAACAAACTATCTGACCAGACAAATGGGTTTATAGGAATTTCTTGAAGCAAACAGTGGAGTTATTTATTGACCTACAGCCTTATCTTCCTGGTCAAGATCTCCCAGCAACAATAACTAAACCATGTGGCCTCAATTCTCAGTCCTGATATTCAAGCTGTACGGATGCAGGTGATTTCAGCTTTCCCTTTGAATATGGGTGATAGGTGCCAATATTTTCTATTCTATTTTTTTCATTTGTTTTTAAATTTTTACTTGAATTTCAATAAATTGAAATTTTTATTTTTTTTTAATTTTTTTTTAATATTTATTTATCTTTGACAGAGAGAGCATGAGCAGGGGAGGGGCAGAGAGAGAGGGAGACACAGAATCTGAAACAGGCTCCAGGCTCTGAGCTGTCAGCACAGAGCCCGACGCGGGGCTCGAACTCACACTCACAGACTGCAAGATCATGACCTGAGCCGAAGTCGGACGCTCAACCGACTGAGCCACCCAGGCGCCCCTTTACTTGAAAAATTTAAATGCTTGTCCAAACCCACTACATTTCATAGCCCACTGATGGGTCATAACCAGCAGTTTCAAAGCACCAATAAACTAGAAGGAGCATTTCATTCCATAAGCATTCTGGAGAAAAATGAAAGCATGTAGTGGGTTAATGGTGGCGCCCCAAAATGTATGCCTGTATGTATACCTGTGAATGTGACCATATCGGAAAAAGTGTCTTTGCAGATGTAATTAAGGATAAGAGCCTTGAGGTGAGATTATTCTAGATTATCCAGGTGGGCTCTAAATCCAATAACAAATATCCTTATAGGAGAAGGGAAGGAGAGAAGACACATAGAGAAGGTGACGTGGAGGCAGAGGCAGAGATTGGACTGATGTAGTTACAAGCCAAGGACTGTCAACAATCCCCGGAAGCAAGCGGAGGCACGGGAGACATTCTCCCTCAGAGCCTCCAGAAGGAACCAATCCTGCCGATAGCTTGATTTCAGACTTTGAGCTCCAGAAGCATGAAAAAAATAAATAAACAAGTCGCTGTGCTTTGAAGTCACTCAAGCTTGTGATAATTTGTTATAGCAGCCGTAGGCAATGAATGTAGAGGAATGGGAAGGTAGAGATATTTTAGATGGACAGGAAGACTTTTCTGAGGCGGTAACACTTAAGTGAAGTTTAGGATGAAAAGTTACCAGCCTTTTGAAGAACTGGGGGAAAGGGATCCAGGCAAAGAGAACACCAAATGCAATGGCTCTGAGGCAAGACAGGCTTGATATGTGCCAGGAGCTAACAGAAGGCCCAGTGCATCTCAGGGTTGGAGATAACTCACTCCGTGAAGAAGAGAAGGATGTGAGGAAAAAGCATTAAACAGAAAAAAGTTGGCCTCATCTGAGGGGTCGGAGGTAGAGGTAAAGACAAGTAAAGGAGTAATTAAGAAAAAGTACTGTGGGGAAGAAGTAAATTCCAGGCTAAGGAGCATGTGCAAATGCCCCAAAGCAGAAAAAAAGCAGAAATGTGGAGGAACGCATGCTCAAAGTGATTTTCGCTGGACCAGACTCAAACATGCCCACACTCATAAACTATTGGAAGAGAGCCCGCATCTCTGTTAGGTTGGCGGGTGACACGGGTGGCAAAGAATTGCACAGAAAGTAGAGCAACAAGCAGGACAAAGTTTATTCACTCAACAAGGGAGGAGAGGTGCCAGACATCTAGAAATGTCGGTCCTGAGTTCCTGTCAGGCTGGGCCCTTCAGGGGTTTTTAAAGGTGTGAGAGGACTGCAGCTGGGCCCCTGGTGGGAGGTGTGAGGAGGGGGTCCCTCTTGGCAGGGCGGAGCAGGTTGTGGTCAGGCTAGAGAAGAATACGTTTTGTAGTTGGGGCCTACTTCCCAAGAATGTAGGGCACCGTGACCTAGAAAAACAGAGTTGGGGCCAAGTGCAGACACCTGTGAGTTTTGTCTGTAAGCGTGGCTGGGGTGGGTGCGGGGGGGAGGGGGGGACTTTGACAGATTCCTTTCACTCTCAGTCTGCAACTCCTTTTTTTTTTTTAATATTTTTAAATTTTTTTTTAAACGTTTATTTTTGAGACAGAGAGAGACAGAGCATGAATGGGGGAGGGGCAGAGAGAGAGGGAGACACAGAATCGGAAGCAGGCTCCAGGCTCTGAGCTGTCAGCACAGAGCCCGACTCGGGGCTCGAACTCACGGACCGTGAGATCGTGACCTGAGCCAAAGTCGGATGCTTAACCGACCAAGCCACCCAGGCGCCCCTTTTTTTAAATATTTTTAAAATTTATTTTTGAGAGCACAAGCAGGGGAAGGGCAGAGAGGGAGGGGAATAGAGGATCCGAAGTGGGCTCCGTACTGACAGCAGCCAGCTTGATGCAGGGCTCGAATTCACGAACCTCGAGATCGTGACCCGAGCTGAAGTCACAGGCTCAACCAGCTGAGCCACCCGGGCATCCCTCAGTCTCTAACCTCTTATGAGCATCATGTGGCAGTATCTACCTATCAACATTTAAATGCTTTATATATAAAGATATATAAAGATATATGTAAGATACATGTTCATGAAAGTGATAGTTAATTTTTTGTGTCAACTTGGCTAGACCACAGTGCCCAAAGATTTGATCAAAGATAACAAGATTAACACTTAAACTGGTGGGCTTTGAGTAAAGCAGGTTGCTCTCCATAATGTGAGTGGCCTCTACCACATACAGTTGAAAGTCAGAATAAAACAAAAACACCGGCTCCCCTAAGCAGGAGGGAGTTACGCTAGCAGATGACCTTCAGACTTACAGCAACATCAGCTTTTCCCTGGGTCTCCAGCCTGATGGCCTGCCCTGCAGATTTGGGACTTGCCAGCCTCCATAATCACGTGAGCCAATTCCTTAAAATTAATCTCTCTATATGCAAATTCTATTGGTTCTGTTTCTCTGGAGAACTCTGACTAATGCGATGAGCGTTCAATTCATTTGAGCCTTGTTTATAACAGTGAACTATTAAAATAGACTAAATGTCTACCAAAAGGGAGCTGGTGAACTATCTGAACTGAAATGGAAAGATTTCCACGTCATAGTTTTAAATGAAGAAAGCACTTCACACAACAACTAGTAAAGTATGATTCTATTCATGATTGTAAAAAAGAAACATAAGGGGCACCTGGGTGGCTCAGTCGGTTAAGTGTCTGACTTGATTTTGGTTCAGGTCGTGATCTCAAGGTTTATGAGTTTGAGCCCCATGTGGGGCTCCACACTGACAGTGCAGAGCCTGCTTGGGATTCTCTCTCTCCCTCCCTCTCTGCCTCTGCCCCTCCCTCTCTCTCTCTCTCTCTCAAAATAAATATAAATAAATAAATAAACTTTTAAAAAGAAAGAAAGAAAGAAAAATAAATCTGTATGCATGTAAATGTATGGGGTATATATGCAAAAATGTATAACAGAAAAGATCTATAAAGGCATTTACCAAACTCACAATAAATAGTAGTTACCCTGGAGATGAGGAGTAGGTTTGAAGAGAGGGTGATGAAAGGTAAATTAAAGGTATATTCCTTATATTTCTGTATCATTTGAATCTTTGACAACTATAATGTATTCTGCATTACATTAATGATGTAATTTTTAAAACCTATAACTATCAAGACCTATATTCTCCTACCTTCTTTTTAAGTAAACTCTATGCCCAATATGGGACTTGAATTCAAGACCCCAAGATCAAGACTCTCAACTGAGCCAGCGAGGCACCCCCTCTACTACCTTTTTAAAATCCAGCCCTTTTTGGGGCACCTGGGTGGCTCAGTCGGTTAAGCGTCCGACTTCAGCTCAGGTCACAATCTCACAGTCTGTGAGTTCGAGCCCCGCGTCGGGCTCTGGGCTGATGGCTCAGAGCCTGGAGCCTGCTTCCGATTCTGTGTCTCCCTCTCTCTCTGCCCCTCCCCCATTCATGCTCTGTCTCTCTCTGTCTCAAAAATAAATAAAAACGTTAAAAAAAAATTAAAAAAAAAATCCAGCCCTTTTTAACCCCTTATTTCCTTATTTGGCTTTTTTCTTCTTTCCTAGTTACAGGATGGAAGTCCCTTCCTCCCTTTTCCTCTTCTTTTCTTTGGTCCTTTGACAAACATTTATTGAGCGTGTAGTATGTGCTAAGCAATGCAGCAGGTACTATGGTCAGCCAAACAGCCAATGTCTCTCAGGGAACTTGCAGGCTGTTCAAGAAACCAGACCTCAGGGGTCCCTGGGTGGTTCAGTCGGTTAAGTGTCCAACTTAGGCTCGGGTGATGATCTCACGTTGCATGAGGTCGAGCCTCACATCGGGCTGGCTGCTGCCAGCACAGAGCCTCCTTCGGATCTTCTATTGCCCCTCTAGTTCTTCCCCTCCCCACTCACACCCTCTCAAAACTAAATAAAAACAAAAGAAAGAAAGAAAAGAAAAAAGAAAACAGACATCAGACAAACAGACAAACAAATGAACCAAACAACTACCAAAGGCAATAGGATTGGAAGGGAAAAGGACAGGGCATTCTCTCTGGCTATGAAAGGGCAGAATTGAATGGTTTTGAGTGGGATGTTCAGAAAAGCTCTCCCTGTAGTAGATATTTGAGTGAGATGTTAACCCAGCAGCAGGTGGAGAGTGGGGCAATGGAAGCCTTCCTAGTAGATGGTAAACACCAACTGGCTATTGCAACTTCCCTGGGGTAAGTGAGAGGAACTGACCAGAAGCCCACGAGACCGACCAGTTCTGGGTGAAGGTGCTAGTTTTAAAATGGAAGGGGCGCCTGGGTGGCTCAGTCTGTTAAGCCTCTGACTTCGGCTCATGTCATGATCTCAAGGTTTGTGAGTTCGAGCCCCACATGAGGGTCTGTGCTGACAGCTCAGAGCTGCTTCAAATCCTCTGTCTTCCTCTCCCTCTGACCCTCTTCCTCCCTTGTGCATGTGTGTTCTCTCTCTCAAAAATAAATAAACATTAAAAAAAAAGATAAAATTGAAGAAATAGGGCCTGGTTGTGTGTATTCAGATAAGGAATTTGAGTTTTATTTAAAGAACAATGAAAAGCCATTATCAAGTTATAACCAGAGAAGGGAGAAGATCTAATTTACATTGTTAAAAGCCCTCTTTTAAGTGTGCGCTATGGAGAAAAGACAAATCATTACTGAAGGGCACTAAGGAAGATCTAAATAAACGGAGAGCTGGGAGAATAGATTCCAGAAATAAACCTATGCCTATATGGTCCATTAATTTATGACAAAGCAACCAAGAATGTACAATGGGGAGAGAACGGTCTCTTCATGCAATGGCGCTAGGAAAACTGGACAGCCATGTGTAAAAAATGAAACTGGACCATCTTTTACACCATACCCCAAAATCAACTCAAAGGGGATTAAAGGCTTGCATGTAAGGCTTGAAACCATCAAACTCCTAGAAGAAAGCATAGGCAGTGAGTGTCTGGACATTGGCAATTTTTTTTTTGTGATTTGATGCCAAAAGCAACAAAAGCAAAAATAAACAAGTGGGGCTACATCAAACTGAAAAGCTTGCATACAGCAAAGAAAACCATCAACAAAATGAAAAGGCAACCTACAGAATGGGAGAAAATATCTGTAAATCATGTATCTGATAAAGGATTAACATCCAAAATATATAAAGAACTCACACAACTCGGGGCACCTGGGTGGCTCAGTCTGTTGTTAAGGGTCTGACTTCGGCTCAGGTCATGATCTCACAGCTCGGCTTGTGATTTGAGCCCCACAATGGGCTCTCTGCTGTCTTCCCAGAACCTGCATTGGATCCTCTGCCTCCCCCAACCTGCCCCCGATGCTCTCTCTCTCTCTCTCTCTCAAAAATAAACATTGAAAAAAAAATCACATGACTCAATGGACAAAAATCTGGTTTAAAATGGGTAGAGCAGGGCACCTGGCTGGCTCAGTCAGAAGGGCATGTGACTCTTGATCTTGGGGTCATGAGTTCAAGTCCCACATCAGGTGTAGAGATTACCAAAATAAATGTATGTTTTTAAATGGGTAGAGGATCCAAATAGACACTTTTCCAAAGAGACATACAGATGACCAACAGGTACATGAAAAGGTGCTTAACATCACAAATCTGGGAAATGCAAATCAAACTCACCATGAAATATCAATATCACCTCACATCTGTGAGAATAACTAGTATCAAAAGACAGGAAATAACTAGTAAAGATGTGGAGAAAAGGGAACTCTTGTGCACTGCCCAGTGGGAATGTAAATTGGTGAAGGCCCTGTGGAAGACAGTATGGGGGTTCCTCAAAAAATTAAAAATAGGGTACCTGACTGGCCTAGTTGGTAGAGCATGTGACTCTTGGGGTCATGAGTTTGATCAAGCTTCACACTGGGCAGAGCACTTACTTTAAAAAAAAAATTAAAAATAGAACTACCATGTGATCTAGCAATCCCACTCCTGGGTATTTATCTGAAAGAAATGAAATCACTATCTTGAAAAGACATCTGCACCTTATAACTCATCGCAGTATTATTTTCAATAGGCAAGACATTTACAACAGTCAAGACAATGGTGTGAGTGTCCACTGATGGGTGAACGGATAAAGGAAATATATACAAGGGTGCCTGGGTGGCTCCATCAGTTAAGCGTCCGACTTTGGCTTAGGTCATGATCTTGTGATTCATGGATTTGAGCCACACATCGGGCTCTTCACTGGCAACTGGGAACCTGAAGCCTGCTTCGGATTCTGTGTCTCCCTCTCTTTCTGCCCTCCCCTGCTATGCTCTCTCTCTCTCTCTCTCTGTCTCTGTCTCTCTCTCAAAAATAAATAAACATTTTTAAAAATTAAAAAAAAAGAAAATATGTACAGCAGACATTTGAACAACATGGGAATTAAGGACACTGACCCACACACAGTTAAAAATCCACATATAGGGGCACCTGGGTGGCTCAGTCAGTTAAGCATCTTACCTCAGCTCAGGTCATGATCCACAGTTCATGAGTTGAAGCCCAGTATTAGGCTCTCTGCTGTCAACACAGAGCCTGCTTAGGGTCCTCAGTCCCCCCTCTCTGCCCTTCCCCAGATCATGTGCATGTGTGTGCACATTCTCTCTCTCTCTCTCTCTCTCTCTCTCTCTCTCTCTCTCAAAAATAAATAAACATTTAAGAAATCCACATATAGGGGCATCTGGCTTGGCTCAGTCAGAAGAACATGTAACTCTTGATCTTGGCCTCATGAATTCGAGTCCCACGTTGGGTGTAGAGATTACTTAACTAAATAAACTTAAAAAAAATCCACATACCACTTTTGACACCCCAAAAACTTAACTACTAATAGCCTACTGTTGACCAGAAACTTTACTGATAACATAAACAATTAACATACATTTTGTATGTAGTATGTACTACATTCTGTATTCTTACAATAATACCTAACTATAGGGCACCTGGGTGGCTCAGTCAGTTAAGCACCTGACTTCGGCTCAGGTCACCATCTCACAGTTTGTGAGTTTGAGTCCTGCGTCAAGCTCCGCGCTGACAGTGTGGAGCCTGCTTGGGATTCTCTTTCTTCTCTCTCTCTCTGCCCCTTCCTTGCTTGTGTCCTTTCTCTCTCTCAAAATAAATAAATAAACATTTTTTTTAAAGTTGAATATATGGGGCGCCTGGGTGGCTCAGTCGGTTAAGCGGCCGACTTCGGCTCAGGTCATGATCTCGCGGTCCGTGAGTTCGAGCCGTCGGGCTCTGTGCTGACAGCTCAGAGCCTGGAGCCTGTTTCAGATTCTGTGTATCCCTCTCTCTGACCCTCCCCCGTTCATGGTCTGTCTCTCTCTGTCTCAAAAATAAACGTTAAAAAAAAAAATTTTAAAAAATAAAATAAAATAAAGTTGAATATAGAAATACCCTATAATTCACCAAACACACTACTGGATATTTACCCAAAGAATACAAAAAAACACTAATTCAAAGGTATACATGCAGGGGCACCTGGCTGGCTCAGTCCATACAGCATTTTGATCTAGGGGTTGTGAGTTCAAGCCCCACATTGGGGGTATAGTTTACTTAAAAAAGTGCAAAGGGGGGGCGCCTGGGCGGCTCAGTCGGTTAAGCAGCCGACTTTGGCTCAGGTCACAATCTCGCGGTCCGTGAGTTCGAGCCCCGCGTCGGGCTCTGTGCTGACGGCTCGGAGCCTGGAGCCTGTTTCAGATTCTGTGTCTCCCTCTCTCTGACCCTCCCCCGTTCATGCTCTGTCTCTCTCTGTCTCAAAAATAAATAAATGTTAAAAAAAAAAAAAAAGTGCAAAGGGATACATGCACCCCTATGTTTACAAAGGGATACACGCACCCGTATGTTTCTAGCAGCTTCATTTACAATAGCCAAGATATGGAAGCAGCCCAGTGTCCACTGATTGATGAATGAGGATATATCTACAATGGGATATTATTCAACCATAAAAACCAAAGAATGAAATCTTGGGGCACGCACCTGGGTCAATCAGAGATGCATGCAACTCTTGAGCTTGGGGCCGTGAGTTCGAATCCCACATTGCATGCAGAGATTACTTAAATAAACAAACAAACTAAAAAAAAAAAAAAAGAATGAAATCTTGGGGCACGCACCTGGCTCAATCAGAGGCGCATGCAACTCTTGAGCTTGGGGCCATGAGTTCGAATCCCACATTGCATGTAGAGGTTACTTAAATAAACTAACTTGGGGCACCTGGGTGGCTCAGTCGGTTAAGCGGCCGACTTCGGCTCAGGTCATGATCTCGTGGTCCATGAGTTCGAGCCCCGCGTCGAGCTCTGTGCTGACAGCTCAGAGCCTGGAGCCTGTTTCAGATTCTGTGTCTCCCTCTCTCTGACCCTCCCCTGTTCATGCTCTGTCTTTCCCTGTCTCAAAAATAAATAAAACGTTAAAAAAAAATAAACTAACTTAAAAAAAAAAAGAATGAAATCTTGCCATTTGAAACAACATGGATGGAGCTAGAGAGTATAATGCTAAGCAAAATCAGTCAATCGGGGAAAGACAAATACCGTATGATTTCACTCACACATGGAATTTAAGAAACCAAACAGGGGCACTTGGGTGGCTCAGTTGGTGGCACTTGGGTGGCTCAGTTGGTTAAGCGTCCGACTCAGTTTCAGCTCAGGTCGTGATTTCACAATTGGTGGGATGGAGCCCCAAGTGAGGCTCCTCACTGAACTCAAGGAGCCTACTTGGGACTCTCCCTCTCTCTCTGCCCCTCCCTCAACTAAGGCTCTCTCTGTCTCTCTCAAAATAAATAAATAAACTTGAAAAATAAAAAGTAACCAAACAAGCAAAGGGGGAGAAAGAGAGAGAAACCAAGAAACATACTCTTAACTATAAAGAACAAACTGATGGTTACCAGCGGGGAGGTGGGTGGGGGATGGATGAAATAAGTGATGGGGATTAAGGAGGACATTTGTCGTGATGAGCACTGGGTGATGTATGATAGCATTTAATCACTATATTATACACCTGAAACTAATATTTTTTAATTTATTTTAATGTTTATTTATTTTTGAGAGAGAGAGACAGAGTATGAGTAGGGGAGGGGCAGAGAGAGAGAGAGGGAGACACACAATCCAAAGCAGGCTCCAGGCTCCAAGCTATCAGCACAGAGCCCCATACGGGGCTTGAACTCATGAACCGCAAGATTGTGACCTGAGCTGAAGTCGGATGCTTAACCGACTGAGCCACCCAGGTGCCCCCACCTGAAACTAATATTACAGTGTATCAAAGCTAACTGTAATTAAAATAAAACTTTAAAAAATTAATAATTCCTGCTCATCTTTTGCTGATAAAGTGAAAACATAAAATGTAAAACGAGAGATGATACTTACAATAAATATTACCAATAAATTATTAGTATGCATAACAAAAACAACTCTAAGAAGTCACTAAGAAAATGGGTGGCTGAGTGGCTCAGTCATCTGACTCTTGGTTTCAGCTCAGGTCATGATCTCACAGTTCCATGGGATCAGGCCCCACAGGGGGGCTCTGAGCTGTCACCATGGAGCCTACTTGGGATTCTCTCTCTCCCTCTCTCTCTCTCTCTCTCTTCCAAATAAATAAATCAACTTAAAAAAAAAGTCACTAATAAATAAACAAAAAAATAAAAAAAAAAAAAAAAGGGGGGCACCTGGGTGGCTCAGTCAGCTGAGCATCTGACTTCGGCTCAGGTCATGATCTCGCAGTTTGTGAGTTCGAGCCCCGTGTCGGGCTCTGTGTGGACAGCTCGGAGCCTGGAGCCTGCTTCGGATTCTGTGTCTCCCCCTCTCTCTGCCCCTCCCCTGCTCACACTCTGTCTCTCCCTCTCTCTCAAAAATAAATAAACAAAAAAATTAAAAAAAAAAAAGTCACTAAGAAAAAGACAAAAATCCAGGGCACCTGGGTGGCTCAGTCAGTTAAGCATCTGACTGTTGATTTCAGCTCAGTTCATGATCTCATGGTTCATGGGTTTGAGCTTGCATCAGTCTCGGCACTGTGCTTGGGATTTTTTTTTTTTTTTGAACATTGATTCATTTTTGAGAGACAGAGAGAGACAGAGTGTGAGTGGGGGAGGGACAGAGAGAGAGGGAGACACAGAATCTGAAGCAGGCTCCAGGCTCTGAGCTGTCAGTGCAGACCCTGATGGGGGGCTCAAACCCACAGACCACCAGATCATGACCCGAGCTGAAGTCGGAGGCTCAACCGATGAGCCACCCAGGCCACCCAAGCCACCCAGGTGCTTGGAAATCTTTTTTTTTTTTAATGTTTTATTTATTTTTGAAGGGGAGAGAGACAGAGTGTGAGTGGGGAGGGGCAGAGAGAGAGACACACACACAGAATCTAAAGCAGGCTCCAGGCTATGAGCTGTCAGCATAGAGCCCGACACGGGGCTCGAACACACAAACTGCAAGATCATGACCTGAGCTAAAGTCGGACACTCAACCGACTGAGCCACCCAGGTGCCCCTTTTAAAAATAAAAAAAATTTTTTAATGTTTTATTTATTTTTGAAGGAGTTGGGATTCTTGATCTCCTTCTCTCTCTGCCCCTCCCCTTCTCTCAAAATAAATAAACATTTTTCAAAAATAAGTAAATTATATCAGCAAAACTAAAAAGCAACAACAGAATGGGAGAAGATATTTGCAAATGACATATCAGATAAAGGGTTGGTATCCAAAATCTATAAAGAACTGATCAAACTCAACACCCAAAGAACAAATAATCCAGTGAAGAAATGGGTAAAAGACATGAATAGACACTTCTCCAAAGACATCTAGATGGCCAACTAACGCATGAAAAAATGCTCAACGTCACTCATCATCAGGGAAATACAAATCAAAACCACAATGAGATACCACCTCACACCTGTCAGAATGGCTAACATTAACAACTCACGCAACAACAGATGTTGGCGAGGATGTGGAGAAAGGATCTCTTTTGCATTGTTGGTGAGAATGCAAACTGGTGAAGCCACTCTGGAAAACAGTATGGAGGTTCCTCAAAAAATTAAAAATAGAACTACCCTATGACCCAGCAATTGCTGGTATTTATCCAAGTAGTGTATATATACAATGGAGTATTACTCGGCAATCAAAAAGAATGAAATCTTGCCATTTGCAACTGTGTGGATGGAACTGGAGGGTATTATGCTAAGTGAAATTAGTCAGTCAGAGGAAGACAAAAATCATATGGCTTCACCCATATGAGAACTTTAAGAGACAAAACAGACGAACATAAGGAAAGGAAACAAAAATAATATAAAAACAGGGAGGGGAACAAAACATAAGAGACTCATAAATATGGAGAACAAACTGGAGGGGTTGTGGGAGGGGGGATGGGCTAAATGGGTAAGGGGCATTAAGGAATCTACTCCTGAAATCATTGTTGCACTATATGCTAACTAATTTGGATGTAAATTAAAAAATAATAAAATTAAAAAATAAAAACAAAACAAACAAAAAAAAGTAAATTATGCATAGAGTTACGAAAAAAAAAAGAATGACAAAAATCCAAAAGTAGAATGGAAAAAAACATGGACAGGCTTATTACTAAGATGAGTTATAATGAGGTATCATTTTATACCCACTGGATTGGCAAAAAACTAGGAAGTCTTGTATGACACAGTAAAGATGTGGAACAAACATCAATTCTAAAATGGAGCCGGTGAGCGGTGAATTATTATAACTACTTTGGAGAGCAATTTGGTGTATCTGATAAAGTTCACTGTGCTCACACCCCATGACCCAGCAATCCCACTCCTAGGTATATACCCAAACGAGACTACAGGATTTTCTTTCTTTTTTTCTTTTTTTTTAAAGTATGCTCTATTCCCAATGTGGGACTTGAACTCACTACCCTGAGATCAAGAGTTGCATGTTCTACCAACTGAGCCAGCCAGATACCCCTCAACTACCTGATTTTCCACACTATGGAAAATTGGTTGGTCATTAAATCCTTTTTGGATCAACAACTTTTTAAATATTTTTATAAGCATTCAAAAGGAAATGCTCTCCATCTTCCTGCTTATTTATTTATTTATTTATTTATTTATTTATTTATTTAAAGTAAGCTCTATGTCCAACATGAAGCTCAAACTCAACCTGGGGATCAAGAGTCACATGCTCTACTGACTGAGTCAGCCAGGTGCCCTGGATCAACATCTTTTTTAAAAATGCAACAGATGGGGCGCCTGGGTGGCTCAGTCGGTTGGGCGGCCGACTTCGGCTCAGGTAATGATCTCGCGGTCCGTGAGTTCGAGCCCCGCGTCGGGCTCTGTGCTGACAACTCAGAGCCTGGAGCCTGTTTCGGATTCTGTGTCTCCCTCTCTCTGACCCTCCCCCATTCACGCTCTGTCTCTCTCTGTCTCAAAAATAAATAAACGTTTAAAAAAAAAAAATGCAACAGAGGGGCACCTAGATGGCTCAGTCGGTTAAGGGTCCACCTTAGGCCCTTAGGCTCAGGGCTTGAACCCAAAGCTGGTAAGTTGGAGCCCCTCTCTGCTGACAGCAGAGACACCGCTTCAGATCTTCTGTCTCCCCCTCTCTGCCCCTCCCCTGCTCATTCTTTCTCTCTCAAAAATAAAAAACAAACATTTTTAAATAAATAAGAAAAATGAAACAGAATAGTATAGAAAATGCCAAGGTGCATTACCAAAAGTCAGGAAAGATATATATGCGTCTGTGTGTACTGGGTCATGACATTAAACGCAGAGAGTAGAGTAAAAATGAAAGCCACTATTCAGAAGAAAACCCCGTATGAGTGTACCAGGAGACATGTACCAAGACGTGCACCAAGAATTGTTTGCAATAGAGAAAAAAGAAAAAGCAGCAATCAACATGTCTATTCATAGCAGTAAGCAGAAATAAATAATGGATTTACATTGGATTACTAAGAAGCAACGGAAACGACTACATACATCAACACAAATGAATCTTAGAATTAGTACTGGTAAAGAAGCAAACCAATTCTCAGAGGAGCATTCACAACATGATACTATCTTTGTAAAATTTACAAGCAAAAGCAAAAATAAATTGCTTAGGAATACATATAGATGTAGTAAAATTATAAAAGAAAACAAGGGTGGGGAGCCTAGCTGATTCAGTTGGAAGAGCATGTGACTCTTGACCTCGAGGTTGTGAGTTCAAGCACCACGTTGGGTTTAAGGATTACATATATACATACATACGTACATACAAGAAAGGGGATAATTTTAAAGGAACAATTTTAAAAAAGAAGAACAAAATTGGGGCGCCTGGTGGCTCAGTCAGTTAAGGGTCTGACTCTTGGTTTCGGCTCAGGTTATGATTTCACAGTTTGTGAGTTTGAGCCCCACTTCAGGCTCTGAGCAGAGCCTGCTAGGAATCCTCTCTCTCCGTCCCTTCCCCACTCACACTCTTTTTCTCTAAAAAATAAATAAAATTTGGGGCGCCTGGGTGGCTCAGTTGGTTAAGCGTCCGACTTCGGCTCAGGTCATGATCTTGCGGTGCGTGAGTTCGAGCCCCGCGTCGGGCTCTGTGCTGGCAGCTCAGAGCCTGGAGCCTGTTTCGGATTCTGTGTCTCCCTCTCTCTCTCTGACCCTCCCCCGTTCATCCTCTGTCTCTCTCTGTCTCAAAAGTAAATAAACGTTAAAAAAAAATTTTTTTTTTAATAAATAAACTTAAAAAAAAAATCCCAGTAGTGTTGAGAACACACAGGACATCAAAGGATATGCTACTGTTCCATTTCGTAGGCAGTGAGGTGGGCTCACAGAGATTATTCTGTGGTCATGCTTTATAACTTCCGCATGTAGCTCTTTTACATTTTTGTGCATATCAAACATGTTGTCATTTTATTTTATTTAATTTTTTTTAACGTTTATTTATTTTTGAGACAGAGACAGAACATGAATGGGGGGAAGGGCAGAGAGAGAGAGGGAAACACAGAACCTGAAACAGGCTCCAGGCTCTGAGCTGTCAGCACAGAGCCCGATGCAGGGCTCGAACTCACGCACCGCAAGATCATGACCTGAGCCGAAGTCGGAGCTTAAACCACTGAGTCACCCAGGCCCCCCTACATGTTGTCATTTTAAAAGAGGAAAATGGTCTCTTGGATTGTAGTAAGAATGGCCAAAGGGGAGTTCCAGAGGCAGTGGGCAGGGGGCGCCAGTAGATCAGAACCATTTCAATTGTCTAGCTGGGGAATGAGGGCGGTGATGGCAGCGTGTGGAGAAGGCACATTTGAAAGGTGTTTTGGAGGTAGGATGGGCTTGCTGATGGGGTGCACATAAGGAATGAGGAGGAAGGAAAATCAGTAATGACTGGCCAATGGAACAGACTTCAAAAACAGACCCTTGCAGATAAAGAAACTTGGTATAGGACAGCGCTGGTCCAGGCACATCAACAGAGAAGAGGATGGGCGATGAGTAAATGGCACCGGAACAACTGGTAGACCACATGGAAAAGAGGCGTTGCTTATGTCCCTGACCAGGCTAAAGACTAGTATGAAAGGCAAAACTTGAGAATATTTAGAAGAAAAAGTGAATGGCTTTAAGATGCATTCCGAAGAATGGAAAAGGGGGAAAGAAAGGGCATGAACAACCCCTAGATTCTTGGCTTCAGTAACTGAATGGATAATAAAAAATATTAATACTAATAGCTAACATTTATATAACACTTACTATGAACAGCGTAAGAGTTCTCTAAGCATGTTGCATGCTTTATCGTGCTCAGTCCTCACCCCAATCCTATAAGACAGCTTTCCTTATTGTTGCCATTTATAAGGGAAAATCAGCAGCACAGGAAGTTCAGGTAACTTACCTGAGATCACACAGCTGGTAAGCGGCACAGTACTGATCAGCTGCAAAAACTCTGTCCACGGAAGAGTGACAAAATCCGTGTATAAAGCTCAGCCTGCTGAGGACTCCCCAGAAGTACTGCCTGAAGGAAGCAAAATCCTTCTCAGAGCCTTCAACCTCAGAGGACTCCCAGGATTTCCGGTCCCCACCTCCCTCCGCTCACCTCCCCAGGAGGGCTTGAATGCCAAAGAGCACATTGAAAAGGAGAAGTGTTATGTTAAAAAAAAAAAAAAAAAAGTCCCTGAAAACTGCAGTCCCAAACTGCCCCCTCTCGGAGTGGCTAATCATTCCTAAAATGCTCTGACTTCGCTTCATTCAATTTTTTTTTAACGTTTTATTTATTTTTGAGAGACAGAGAGACAGAGTACAAGCAGGGGAGGGGCAGAGAGAGAGAGAGAGGGAGACACAGAATCCGAAGCAGGCTCCAGGCTCTAAACTGTCAGCAGAGTCAGACGCAGAGCTCGAACTCATGGACGGTGAGATCATGACTTGAGCCGAAGTCGGACGCTTATCCAACTGAGCCACCCAGGTGCCTCATCGATTTTATTTTTTTGTAACAAAGAAAGTTATCAAATAGGTTTTACGTGACATTAGTGTACAGTTTCTTATTGCGGTAAAATATACCATTGGAGCCACTTTTAAGCGTACAACTGAGTGGCATCAGGCACACTCACACTATGAGCAAACATCAAACTTCAGTCATGCTTAACAGGTCTTGAGCTTTTGACAGGTGCCAGGCAACTGTTCTAGTCAATGAAGGACATAAACCAGATCTTCACATTCTGGTTAGAGACAGACAATAAACATGAAATAAATAAATAAATGGGACTATATCAAACATTGACAGGTGCTAGGAAGCAAACAGGATGGGGCAGTAATCACATTTGCAATGAAGAATTTACTGTTTCAACAGTGATTTGAGGGCTGAGCAAGGAGTATCTCATTGCATCCCTACTGAAGTCTTTTGGGAGATAGTACCTGTCCCCATTTGTAGGGGGGCGGGGGGGGGGAGTGAAGTGCAAAGAGAGCCTCACATTCCATAGTGAATAAGTAGGAAGAGGTGGGGGCCAGACAATCAGGGATCCCAGGCTTCTTTAAGCAGGGAATATTGAACTGAAACCAATGTCCAAGAGCAAGCCAAGGGCAAGAGTTCCAAAGAGAGAGAATGGCAGGTGCAAAGGTCCTGAGACACCCATGACTTTCAAGGAACAGCAAAGAGCCCATGTGATTGGAGCCAAAGAAACCAAAGAGAGAAGGGGAATGAGGGAATGGGGGAGCAGACTGAGATGGCAAGGGAGTCTTGTGAGAAGCGGTCATGGAGGCTATCAGGGACAGAGCCCACTGAGCTCTGGAAGTGATAAATTATTCTTGGTTTGGCCCAAGACAAGTTGGTCACCCTAGTAAGGTGATCTTATTCAAATATTATGCTAAGTGTAAAGGCAAGCAATGGGATGTTTTAAGTAAGGGAGGGACAGGACCCCTCCAGCTACAGTCCCTACTCTCCGGAGGAACACTAGCAGGAAGGGGGGTAGGAGAAAGGAAGACAGTTGACAGGATCTTGCAGTCTTCCAAACGAGGGCGATGGTGGGCTACAGACCTGGGCTGTAGAGGTGGAGGTAAGAAGGGAGGAAATTTGGGATACAGTTTGGAAAAAAGAGGGACTTGATGGAATCAAGGACGAGCCACAGGTTCTTGGCTGAACGCCCAGCAGATGCGGGGCCATTTATAAAAATGGCGAAAATGGATAAACACCAGGTTTGGGGGAGAATCAAAGTTAGTGCTTATCCCCTAACTCCCACATTGAGACAGAGCAGAAGGGAGGCTCCAAAGAAACTGAACGCCCCATTCCCTCTCCCTGGGACTGTGGTCCTCCTCACCCCCCTCTCCGGTAATCCCCCTGCAAGCTCACTTTACAAAAGAAAGGCCCATCTCCAGCCACTCTGAATTACAATGGGGATTGGCCCTAGTGCAGAAAAGACTTGGGGAACAATGAGGGCACCTTGTTTTTTTTAATTAAAAGGTTTTATTTTTAAGTAAACTCTACAACCCTGAGATCAAGAGTCTTCATGCTCTACTGACTGAGCCAGCCAGGCACCCCCCAGGGCCTCACATTTGAAATGGGGCACCTTGGAAGCCTCCTTAAATGAAGGCATATTAAATCTGTCCTACAGTCCTGGCTCTCTTGTCTTGTACATGTTTCTGTTAAGCGTGGAGGATTGTTTTGGATACAAGCAATTTTGGCTCCTGTTGATTTTCTCTGGGAATTGCACCGAAAGAGGAAGCTATGTTGCTGACAGAAACAAAGTGTGATTTCACTGATTAGCTTGACAATGAAGAGTGGTTTTTGGCAATTAGAGTAAATGGTGAAGAATGTCTATAAATTAAATAAACTCAATCAGCTCCTTCCAGCTTCCCATGAAAATATACTTAAGGTGAGTTATAAGATAAAAGCTTTTTTCTTTTCTTTTTTTTTAAATTCTCTTTTTAAAATGTTTATTTTTGAGAGAGAGAGAGAGAGAGAGAGAGAGAGAGAGCGCACGTGCACGAGCAGGGGAGGGGCAGAGAGAAGGGGACAGAAGATCCGAGGCAGGCTCTGTGCAGACAGCAGAGAGCAGCCCCACTCGGGGCTCGAACTCACAACTATGAGATCATGACCTGAGCCTAAGTCAGACGCTCACCGACTGAGTCATCCAGGCACCCCAAAGCTTTTTTATTTTTCAAAAAATATTAAAGGGGCGCCTGGGTGGCTCAGTCGGTTAAGCGTCCGACTTCGGCTCAGGTCATGATCTCACAGTCCATGAGT
The DNA here is from genome assembly GCF_023721935.1 of Panthera uncia. Lineage (NCBI taxonomy): Eukaryota > Metazoa > Chordata > Mammalia > Carnivora > Felidae > Panthera > Panthera uncia. Next base: position 25,797,198 of record NW_026057588.1, read on the forward strand.
TCGAGCCCCGCGTCGGGCTCTGGGCTGACAGCTCAGAGCCTGGAGCCTGCTTCGGATTCTGTGTCTCCCTCTCTCTCTGCCCCTCCCCTGCTCATGCTCTGTCTCTCTCTGTCTCAAAAATAAATAAAAACATTTAAAAAAATTTTTTTAAATATTAAAGAAATTGGTGAAGATGTATGTAAATTGGCTAACATTGCAATCTTTCCCAATTGTTTATGAGCGTGTTGGGTTAAACAAGTTGTCTCTGAGCGAAGGAGGACCACAAGAAATTAGTTCTTATTTGATAACTCTTGGTAAAGCCTTTGTGATATGTTTTCCAGAAACTGAGGAGGTAAGGAAGAGTCTTTGGACAAAGTAAGAAATCCTTTTGCAGAAGGGGAAGCTGCTAGAGCTCTAACCAGGGCCTAACCGAGTGAGAGAGCTATAAAATATTTTTGGATGATAGGTTATTGTGTGTTTTTAAAAATGTTTAAATCTTGGTAAAATACACATAGCGTCTGACCCATTTGTAAGCACACAGCTCCATGGCATTAAGTACACGCACATTGTTGTGCAATTACCAATTCTATCCATCTCCAGAACTCTTCATCTCGTGAAACTGGAAACTGTGCACATTGAACACCAACCAACTCTCAGCACCACCTGCCCCCTCCCCCAACAACCACCATTCTACTTTCTGTCTCTATAAACTGGACTACCCTAGTACCTGATGTAAGTGGAATCACACAGTATTTGTCTTTTCGTGACTGCCTTATTTCACTTAGTGTAATGTCATCAAGGTCCATCCATGTTATAGTGTCAGAACTTCCTTTTCAAGGCCAAATAATATTCCACGTATATATACACACACAACACTTTGCTTATCCTTGTATTTGGCAACGGACACCTGGATTATTTCTACCTCTCGGTTATTGTGAATCCTTTTTTTGAGGAATTGCCATTCTGTTTTCCATAGCAGCTGCATCATTTCATTTTCCCACCACCAAGGGTTCCAATTTCTCTACATCCTAGGCAACAGTTATTTTTTTTAATTTTTTTTTAACATTTATTTATTTTTGAGACAGAGAGAGAGAGAGAGCATGAACAGGGGAGGGTCAGAGAAAGAGGGAGACACAGAATCTGAAACAGGCTCCAGGCTCCGAGCTGTCAGCACAGAGCCCGACGCGGGGTTCAAACTCACAGACTGCGAGATCATGACCTGAGCCGAAGTCGCACGCCCAACCAACTGAGCCACCCAGGTGCCCCAACAGTTATTTTTTAAATAGTAGCAGGGGCTGGAGAGTAGGGGAAATGGAGTAGGGTTGATGATAGGGTACAAACTTCCAGTTACAAGATGAACGAGCCCTGGGGATCTGATGTATAGCACGGCAATTATAATCAGTAACACTGTATTGGAGGCACCTGGCTGACTTGGTTGGTAGAGCATGTGACTCTTGATCTCAGGGCCGTGAGTTTGAGCCCCACATTGGGGGTAGAGTTTACTTAAAAATATAATAACAATAATAATAATACTATATTGTATACTAGAAATTTCTGAAAGAATAGATCTTAAGTGTTATCACACACACAGGTAACTATGTCAGATTTTAAATTTCTTAATTAGCTTGATTGGAAAAATCATTTCACAATATCCCACAATGTACAGTACAGGTATATCCCCCATCCTCTCTCTCTCTCTCTCTCAAAATAAATAAATAAACTTAAAAAAAAAAGAATAAAATTTGATTGGGACGCCTGGGTGACTCGGTTTTAAGCATCTGACTCTAGGTTTTGGTGCAGGCCAAGATGATGCACCTCTGTGGGTTTGAGCCCCAAATTGGTCTCTGCCCTCACCCTCTCCTTCTCTCTCTGCTTCCCCGCACTTACACTGTGTATCTCTCAAAATAAATTTAAAAACTTAAAACATTATTTAAAGAAAAGAATAAAATTCGAAGACAGAGCTGGGAAGGGGCAGAGAGAGAAAGGGAGAGAGAATCTGTGCTATGAGCACAGGGCCCAACTCAGGGCTTAATCCCATGAACCGTGAGATCACAACCTGAGCCAAAACCAAGAGTCAGACACTTAACCAACTGAGCCACCCAGGTGCCCCATTTCCAACCAAATTTTATTCTATTTGTTATCATTTATTGTTATCTGTAATATATTTATATTGCCTTTGTTGATTGTTTACAAATGATAATTTATAATGTAACTCAATCCAGAATAATTTTTTTTAACATTTATTTATTTTTGAGACACAGAGCAACAGAGAATGAGCAGGGGAAGGGCTGAGAGAGAGGGAAACACAGAATCTGAACCAGGCTCCAGGCTCTAAGCTGTCAGCACAGAGCCCGACGCGGGGCTTGAACTCGTGAACCGTGAGATCATGACCTGAACTGAGGTCAGACGCTTAACCGACTGAGACACCGAGGCGCCCCCAGAATAATTTTTTTAAGTAGGCTTTATCCCCAGTGGGGGACTTAAACTTATGACCTGGAGATCAAGAGTTGCATACTTTACCCACTGAGCCAACCAGGTGCCCCCAGAGTACTTTTTAAAAATAGAGTCCCTTAGTCACAAGAAATTTAAATTAAAAAAAATTTTAATTTAGAAACATAATTTTATCACAAAGAAGTATAAGAAGATATTCAATTAAAAAAACTTTCAGGGGGCGCCTGGGTGGCGCAGTCGGTTAAGCGTCCGACTTCAGCCAGGTCACGATCTCGCAGTCCGTGAGTTCGAGCCCCGCGTCGGGCTCTGGGCTGATGGCTCGGAGCCTGTTTCCGATTCTGTGTCTCACTCTCTCTCTGCCCCTCCCCCGTTCATGCTCTGTCTCTCTCTGTCCCAAAAATAAATAAAAAAAAAAAAAAAAAAAAACTTTCAGGGGGCCTGGGTGGCTCAGTCGGTTAAGTGTCCATTTCAGCTCAGGTTATGATCTCACAGCTCATGAGTTCGAGCCCCACATCAGGTTCTCTGTTGTCAATGCAGAGCCCACTTGGGGTCCTCTGCTCCCTCTCTTTCTGCCCCTTCTCCGAGCATGCTCTCTCTCTCTCTCTCTCAAAAAAAATTTTAATAATTTCAAGCATGACTGAAGAATGGATGAAAACATGGTGAACACACACAGACGCGCACACACACACAGACACACACAGACATGCACACTGGAATATTACCCATCAAAAAGAGTGAAATCGTGGGGTGCCTAGGTGGCTCAGTCGGTTAAGCTTCCAACTCTTGATTCCAGCTGAGGTCATGATCTCATGGTTGGTGAGTTTAAGCCACACATCAGGCTCTGCGCTGACAGCTTGGACCCTGCTTGGGATTCTCTCTCTGCCCCTTCCCTGTGCGCTCTCTCTCTCTCTCTCTCTCATAAATAAATAAATATTTTAAAAAAAGAATAAATCTTGTCATCTGCAACAACATAAGTCAGAGAAAGACAAATACCATATGATTTCACTCTTATGTGGAATTTAAGAAACAAACCAGGTGAATGTAGGGAAAGAGAAAAGAAGAAAGAGAGGGAAGCAAACCAGAAGAGACTCTTTTTTTTTTAATGTTTATTTATTTTTGAGAGTGAGAGACAAAGCAGGAGCAGGGAAAGAGAGAGAGAATCCCAGGCATCCTCCTTGCTGCAAACACAAAGCCCAATACAGGGTTCAATCAGTGAAGTGAGATCATGACCAGATCCAAAATCAAGAATCAGACACTTATGGGAATACCAGCTGGTGCAGCCACTCTAGAAAACAGTATAAAGTTTCCTCAAAAAGCTAAAACTAGAACTACCCTACGACCCAGCAATTGCACTAGTAGATATTTATCCAAGGGATACAGGTGTGCTGTTTTGAAGGGACACATGCACCCCCATGTTTATAGCAGCACTATCAACAATAGCCACAGTATGCAAAGAGCCCAAATGCCCATCGATGGATGAATGGATAAAGAAGATGTGGTATATATATACAATGGAGTATTACTCGGCAATCAAAAAGAATGAAATCTTGCCATTTGCAACTACGTGGATGGAACTGGAGGGTATTATGCTAGGTGAAATTAGTCAGAGAAAGACAAGTATCATGACTTCACTCATATGAGGACTTTAAGAGACAAAACAGATGAACATAAGGGAAGGGAAACAAAAATGATATAAAAACAGGGAGGGGGACAAAGCATAAGAAACTCTTAAATATGGAGAACAAACTGAGGGGTACTGGAGGGGTTGTGGGAGGGGGGATGGGCTAAATGGGTAAGGGGCACTAAGGAATCTACTCCTGAAATCATTGTTGTACTATATGCTAACTAATTTGGATGTCAATTTAAAAAAATAAAATGAGAAATAATAAAAAATAATAAAAAATAAACAAACAAACAAACAAACAAAGTCCTTCCAGGAAACAAAATTAGAATCAGACACTTAACCAACTGAGCCACCCAGGCACACCGCTACTAACAATGTATGAATGCTTCAATATCTTAACCAGGTTAAGAATTTTGAACCCAAGGTACTGGGGAGACCAAAGGATTTGTAAAAACATCAGATAAGGGTGCCTGTGTGGGCTGACAGTGTGGAGCCTACTTGGGATTCTCTCTCTCTCTCTCTCTCTCTCTCTCTCTGCCCCTCCCCTGTGTGTGCGCAAATGCTCTCCCTCTGTGTGTGTGTCTCTCTCTCTCTCAGATAAATAAACAGCAGCAACAAAAACCAAAATTTCTTAACCTGACTATGAGGGAAATAGGTTTCCCTCCTCTCCTCCCTCACTGCCTCCTAACCCCCACGATCCATACATGTCGGTGCCCGTGACAAGCTAAGAATGTGCACCCTTTCAAAGACACATTCAACATTTATTTGAGCACAGCTGAAAATGAAAGATGGAGAGGGAGAACCCTAGGAGGTAGTCCTTGGTCTTTCTGTTGTTCCAAGCTCTTGCTAGAAACTGACATACCCTATCAGGCAAGCAGAAGACCTGCAGTTAACAGGTCTCTGGGAGGCTGTTAGCACAGTTCCCACTCACCACAGTGCTTTGTACTGTCCTCTTCATCAGTGTGTCTCACTCCTCACCTCCCCAGCATCTAGCCCAGAAGAGCCTATAATATAACAGGTGCTCAGTAACCATTCTTTAGGCACTGCTGGAGACCAAAGGAAAACGTGATGAACAAGGCTTGGAGATGGAGAAATGGAGCCTTGAGCAAGAAGTGAAAAGGGATAGTTTGACTTAGGGCTTAAACAATTAATGAATGAATTAATTAATTTACCCCTCCTTTAGCTCACGCGTGGTATTACTGTTACTTCCTTCACACACCTATTGTTATCTGAAATCAATTATTACTTGCATGATATTTATTTTTTTAAGTAAACTCTACACCTAACGTGGGACTCAAACTTAGGACCCCAAGGTCAAGCGTTGCATTACTTATTTGCATGTTTATTGCTTGCTGTAACCCTTCCTCTCTTAGGACAGAAATCTTCTCTATCTTCCTCATAACTGTATCCCTGATAAAATACAGTGCCTAGAACATCATGCAATAAATAGTTCTTGGATGAATAACCACAAGGAACCCAATAAGAAGTATTTTAACTAAATATAAATGTAGTCAATACCTTACAGATTTTTTTTTAAGTTCTAGGTACTGGGGCTCATACTTTGCTTGCCTTCTTTATGATTTATGAAAGTCGGGTAAGGTGAGAAAAATTGACCAAGGGAAATATACCTACTTAAGGAGTTAGGTTATCAAGGAAAGAGGTACTCTACCGAAATCCATTATTTGGGTTCTAGTTTGTTCTACACTCCCTTACGTGCTAGAGGGAGGGTAGCTGGTTCATTTCTGATTCCCTCATCAGCGACCAGGACACCGCTGGGAAGGAAATGGGCGCTCAATAATAAACATTTGAGGAATGAAAGAACCTGACAAGAAGCTAAGAATACCTTTATGAGCGAACTGGCTCGGACAGGCTGCAGTTCCCCCCCGGGGCAGGCGGCGGCGCCCGCGCTACACCAGCTCGGCCGCCGGCAGTTCTTGGTCCCTCCGGCTGACCGTCCAACGCTAGGCCCCGAGGCCGGTGCCGGAGTTAACCAATAGGAAACCGTATTAGTTGTGGGGTCTGGCAGTGATGCCCAATGAGCGTAGCGGGTGTAGGTAAGGGGAGGTGCGACGGGGAGGGGCAGCGGGGAGCGGTTGGAGGTGGGAGCTGGCGCTGCGGGCCGGGCGCGGGCCGGGGAGCTGCGATGCGGACGGGGCAGCGGCGGTGACCCGAGCTGCCGCCCGACATGAACTCGCTGGAGCAGGCGGAAGGTAGAGTGGGCTTGCTGGGTTGCCCGGTCCCGTCCCGGGCTCCTCCCGGAAGCCGGCGGGGCTCTGGAGGGGCTGGAGTGGCGAGGACCCCGCCCCGGGGAGAGGAGGCCGAGAAGGATGGACTGAAGGGGCTCGGAGCTTGGGGGCCGAGGGGCGGCCAGAGAGGGCCGGACGCTGGTTCCGGCGCGTCTGGCCTCCGAGGGCGCTGGGGGGCCGTTGCGTCAGCTCTCCCATCCCCCCTCTCCCCCCACCCCCCGCAGCTTGGACCGGGAGCCCCTCTCCTGTGCTGCTTTTGTTTTTATTCATTGGCAAAGATTTGCATTTTGCTTTCTGTGAATGCTAATTCACCTTATTTTATATTGATAACCATGGGAGTTGTATCTTTAATTCCTGTTGTGGTTTCCGGTAACCGTTGGAGTAAGGGAGTGCCTCTTGATCTCCTTTTAAAGTTTAAGAAACGCGACCGAGCCTTCGTTGCTCACTCAGGAGCACCTTGGACGCCCCTTTTAGAAGGCCTCCGAGTTTGAGCTTCAATAGTGTCACGAAGATCACCTGTAACCCATTCAGAGGGAGGAAAGGGGAGTGTCTTTCCACACCCACCCGTTAGCCGTATCAGGAGTCCAGTAAGACCGGACAGAAAGCATAGCCATTAATTAAACATGAGGGCTGGAAAGCGGAATCGGGTCATTGCGGTCAAATAGACCTGGAAGCCTTTGAGGTTAGGGGAATACGTTGTTCTAATAGAAAGTTCTTGGTTCCAACAGAATTAAAACTCGCCCTGATTCTGATCCTTTTATTTGCAACCCCCAAAATTCTAGCTTTTGGCGCCGGCTGAGGTTGCTGCTGATTTTCCACATACCATTTTACGAAGCTTCTAAAAGTGAACCAGCCAGTTTCCTTATATGTGAAATTGGAATTAAAGAAATCTAATGTTTTTGTCAAGTGCTTAAAGCTGTCATAGTAAACGAAGTAAACAGTGCAGTGATACATGTAAGTTGGCGTGTAACACCTGAAGCAGTTAGAGTATCTAAAATTTCATCTTAATAGATTCAAACTCGTCAGAGTGGCTAATTAGGAATTTGACATCTCTTTACCTAGATCTCAAGGCTTTTGAGAGGAGACTTACAGAATATATTCATTGTTTGCAACCTGCCACTGGACGTTGGAGAAGTAAGTTCTTGAATGTTTCTTTAAGGCAAAATAAACTGACAATTGATACTTTTATCTCTGCCTAGCAATGATTTGCTTTTGTGTAAAATTTTTGGTTAACAAATGTTTTGCTAAACCATAAGATTTCCTTTTGTTTTGACAGTTTTTACTTTTTTTTTTTAAGTTTGTTTATTTTGAGAGAAAGTGGGGGAGGAGCAGAGAGAGAATCCCAAGCAGGCGCCACACTGTCAGCGCACAGCTGGACTAGGGATCGATCTCAGAAACTGTGAGATCACGACCGGAGCAGAAATCAAGAGTCAGAGGCTTAACTGGCTGAGCCACCCAGGCGCCCCTGTTGTGACGGTTTTTAAATTTATTTAAATTTGTAAACAATGCATCCTAAAGAAATTGTGAAGAAAAGGAACTGGCCATACAGTGTTTTATGTGTTTGAATTTTTATTTTTCCGTTAAAATACATGCACTTTTAAAATTAAATATTACAATATTGATAAGTAACATATATAATAATTTCAGGAGCTTGTTTAGCAGTTTTACAATTTGGTTATAAACTGTTGAAGTTTTATTGAGGAAAACCATATTTAATATATATTTTACAAAAGTTATAAAATTACCCTTAGTTTTAGCAGAGCGTGATTGTGTTGTTTGAAAGCCTATCCAAGAAAACATTCACCTTTTAACTGTATATTCAAAATGTCACGAGTAACACAAAATAGGATTGAAAGAATTGTGGTTATTACCCCGTGGAAATACACAAGAAATGCAGACAAATACACAAGTAATGACCTCAGCACACAAAATGCTTTACTCACTTATGTTGGGACCAGTCTTAGGTTCTTGGATGTATATTATTAAAATTGAATTCCTGCAGGGGCACCTGGGTTGCTCAGTGGGTTGAGCGCCGGGCTTCAGCTCAGGTCATGATCTCGCAGTCTGAGTTTGAGCCCCGCGTCGGGCTCTGTGCTGACAGCTCAGAGCCTGGAGCCTGCTTCGGATTCTGTGTTCCCCTCTCTTTCTCTGCCCCTCCCCCACTCATGTTCTGTCTGTCTCAGAAATAAATAAACATTAAAAAAAATTTTTTTTTTAAATTGAATTCCTGCAAAGAGGGAAGTACAACAGCACATGTTGAAAACATCCTGCATTTCAAAGTGTAATTCAGTTTGTGGGACCAGAGAGCACTATTGCAGTTAGGAGTGTTTTCTGTGTCAAGACTATTTGTGATGTTTTTATTAGATCTATTGGCAAAATTTCATTTGTATGCTGTGAGGATTCTGATTGGTCAGAATTTACAGGTAATGATTTTCTCAAGTTCTTTGGTTTATGGAGGAATTACCCCATAAACCTTATTTCACTGCTACTTCAAATTTTTTTCCTTTTTTTTTGTAAAAAAAAATTTTTTTTTTTTAAATGTGTGAGAGAGAGCCTGAGCAGGGGAGGGGCAGAGAGAGAGAGGGAGACACAGAATCCAAAGCAGGTTCCAGGCTCTGACTGTCAGCACAGAGCCCAATGTGGGGCTTGAACCCACCAACTGTGAGACCATGACCTGAGCTAAAGTCGGCCACTCAACTGACTGAGCCATGTAGGTACCCCCAAAACTTTTTTAAATGTATATGATAATGTCCTATCTTACAAAATATAATATAGTGAGTGTACTTTATTTTTTTCTGTGATTGATGGTCTCTGTGCTTATTTGAAAATGACTTCAGCTTGGGTAATACACCAATCAAAAATATGTGTCTGAGGTCCCTTCTGGTGGGTTTGATTTTGCTTTTGCTTCATTTTCCAAAAGAGGCATCTGTGTAGTATATATTTCTTATTTGAAATAAGGAATTATAAGAAATTGAGTTTAGTCTGTTCTGAGCTGAGAATGTAATTTTGAAATTTTGATTCTGTACTAAATACCTAAAATGAAGATTGTTTTCCTATGATTTGCCTCTTCTAAAAATACATCACCAGGAATCCTAGATACAGTTTTACTATGTTTCTATTGTTCTTTGAATCCTGATCTTTACATTTTAACACTGTCTGCATCCTAACTGAAGGACAGTAGCTTGATACCCAGAATATTAACTAAGTCTTAGTGCACTTTTATTATTTTCCAGGAGTACCATTTATTTTTAAAAGAAATTTTTTCGAAGATTTCCTTTTTGTATACATATATACATGTACATATACATATATATATATATACACATACACACACACATACCGATACCCAGTGTGGGGCTCGAACCAGCAACTCCAAGATCAGAGTCACATTCTCCACTGACTAAGCCAGCCAGGTGCCCAATACTGTTTACTGTTACGTTTTATTTAGGATCTATTTAGAATTCCTAAAATAATTCTAGCTTAGTGGGGAGGAAGAAAACTTTTCTTAGTTCTACTATCAGTCATTTTTACCCTGATCTTCAAGTCTCTAAAGAAAATCTGATCTTGATTGTGTACTCCACATTCCTAACAGCAGACAGTTGTCTGCAAGGCAAAATCCTCTAGTCAGAATTCTCTGTGCATTCATAAAGGAGTCTTTGGTTTTTTTACATTTCAAAATGAGAGGTGTTTTTTGTTTTTTAACTTGAATTTACAAAATCTGCAAAATCACAAAGCACTTTGAAAGTTACATAATATGGAATCTTATATTAAAATTTTACTATCTTGGTTCTTACTGCTTTTAATTTCATTGATCTTCGAAAGTTCTGACTAAACTAATAGGGACAGTATTATCCTCAGTTACTAAGTATCCCGGTTTTTATGTGAATTCCTCAAGGTCATACAGCAAGTTTCCTAATTCCTCAGTTGAGTGCATTCCCCATTTTAATAAAATGCTGCATCCTTTGGCTGTCATTTATTAGGAATTGGTGGTATTTGTATACATTTATTCATTTATAGATTTATGTATTTGTTGACGGCTTATGTCCTTACTAATCTCATGTTTATCTTTCTTCAGTGCTTCTCATAGTGGTATCTGTCTGTACAGCTACTGGTGCCTGGAACTGGTTAATAGATCCCGAGACACAAAAGGTAGAAGTTTTTATTTATTTTATTTATTTATTTTTATTTTTTTATTACATTTATTTATTTTTGAGAGAGAGAGAAAGTGCACACAAGTGGGGGAGGGGCAGAGAGAGAAAAGGAGACACAGAATCCGAAGCAGACTCCAGGCTCTGAGCTGTCAGCACAGAGCCGGAAGCAGGGCTTGAACCCACAGACCATGAGATTATGACCTGAGTGGAAGTCAGATGCCCAACTGACTGAGCCACCCAGGCACCCCTAGAAGTTTTGATTTAAAATTTTTTGCAGATTAAATGAGGTAATGTAGTGGTGCTTTGTTCATCGTAAAGTATTATTCAAATGCTACCTATTGTTACAAGTAGTGATATTGATCCTTATATTAAAAATATCCTGGGGGCGCCTGGGTGGCTCAGTCGGTTAAGCGTCCGACTTCAGCCAGGTCACGATCTCGCGGTCCGTGAGTTCGAGCCCCACGTCAGGCTCCGGGCTGATGGCTCGGAGCCTGGAGCCTGTTTCCGATTCTGTGTCTCCCTCTCTCTCTGCCCCTCCCCCGTTCATGCTCTGTCTCTCTCTGTCCCAAAAATAAATAAAAAACGTTGAAAAAAAAATTAAAAAAAAAAAAATATCCTGTATATTCATTTGCTTAAGAAAAACTTTGGTTGGCTCTTGTAGATTAAGTATCTTTCACAGGGAAAAAGGCCTAAGAAATATTACTCCACTTACACTACTTCTCCTTCATTTCTGAGCTTTTTACATATCTTTTTACGTATATTCATGTATTTTTAAATATTTCAGTGTAGGGGCGCCTGGGTGGCTCAGTCGGTTGAGCGGCCAACTTCGGCTCAGGTCATGATCTCGCGGTCCGCGAGTTCGAGCCCCGTGTCGGGCTCTGTGCTGACAGCTCAGAGCCTGGAGCCTGTTTCGGATTCTGTGTCTCCCTCTCTCTGACCCTCCCCCGTTCATGCTCTGTCTCTCTCTGTCTCAAAAATAAATAAACGTTAAAAAAAAAAATTTTTTTTAAAAAAAATATTTCAGTGTAAACATTGTCTTTATTCTCTTTTGTTCATTTAGGGTCATCTGTGCCAGCTTTAAAAAATTATAAAATACGATTTTCTTCTATGACATATCTTTGGTAGTTCCTTTCCTCATACCATAAAGTATTTGAGATGACTTCGCAGGAAACATATATGATAAAATAGCAAAATATAAGTGTAAAACAAAGTCAAATTAGAATAAAAAAGACTGATTGGAGGGCCAAAAACAGGAAGGAAACCAGGTCACAGACAAGGCCATGTGGGCCGGGAAACTTGCCAAAACTGAGTTACAAATTAGTCTCTGAGTTACCTAATCAATAAAGTCACAGTTCCATGGTTTTGTTTCTCTGTGAAGAGAACACATGTATAAGTTCCATAAGCTAGCAAAAATTTTGTCCACGTTTATCTTTTAAAAAAAATTTCCTGCCTGAAATTTAATATAGGAAACACTGAGAGATCTCCCATTGGGCACTGTCCAAGAACATCCCTATACCAAATGCAATAACAGATTTCATAATGTTATATCTTGAAGCATCCTTTGATGAAATCTGATAGCGTGTTTCTCAAAATTCTACCTCTTTCTTCTAACTTGTACCTTAATTTCAAACTCACGCTTTTTTATTAGAGAAGCCACAGTCTCCCATTTTTCAGTGAAGTTTTTTTTCCCTCAGTGGAGTTTTATTTAGGTAATAATGTTGTAATTTTCTCAAATCGTAAACCCACATCCTTTTTTAAAGTGTAATTAGGTAGACTACTTCTACCAGCTTTATTTATAGTCTGTTAGGTTCTACAGAAGAAAAACCTAAAAGCCAGCTTTTGTCAGCAGTCCGAATGGCAATTCAGGCAGCCAGGGGTTTATTTAGCATGTAGTTTCCCTGACTTTATCCACTGGGGTGGAGATATAAAAGAATAGGAGGTAGGGGAGGTTGGAGATGGAATTTTACGTTAATACAGGAGTTTTTATGGCAGATAGGAAACTCTCTTGTGTGTTCATTTTAAAAAGTCGGATCTTAAGCCTGTGCTTGGTGCTCCTCTTCAGGGGAAGAGTGAGGAGGCTGCCAAGAAGATTGAAAAGGTCTGTCTTGGGAAATGAATCTGACTTCTAATTGGGAAAAATATAAGCTGATTTCAGCTAGTTGAGATCTTAATAAAACACAGAATTAAATGTAATTTGAAATAGGCCCAAAACTCTGTAGTTAATGTAACTTTCTAAATTAGGTGAGAATATAACTATTAGCCTAAGGGTTAGCTCTTTGTATTTCAGTATTTAATAACCTCAAACCTGAAAGGAGTTTTAAAAAGCAATTGTTTCTGTAGCGAGAGTTGCAGACTCGAAAGCCAGTGTGTGTCTAGCTGGGAGAACCCGAGGAGAGAAGGAATATAGCCCACTGGACAGTACACAGATGCCTGATCTAAAGGGGGAGATTGGGATTTAGATGCAGTTGATTGTTTCCATGGAGGAAAGAAAGCTGATACTGACTGTTCTAGTTAAAATTAACACCTAAGACACCATATGTGCTTATATTGTGTAGGCCATGTGAAATAGAGCTGGCCTGTGGAAATTCCTGTCCTTAAAGGTTTCACGAAGACGTTCCTCTGGACTATTAACCTTTATGCAGAATTTTATTCTTCTGGGAGCTTATTCCGTTTCTGATATTTCAGCCTCTCATTTCTTCATCTGACAAATCTATTTAACCCATACCATGCTGACCCAGCTAGCTTTTTTTAAGTTTAGTTCTCTTTCTTGAAATATGTACGCATCTCTCAGTAGGAGAGTGAGGTACACAGGCCTTTGGCTTAATTCTCTTGCTCCCATATAGTAACTAGTCCGCTTGATTTCTTTTTCCAGACTTTAAACACATCTTTCCTTCTTCAAGTTCTATTCCCCAGTCATCTGGCTGCAGTGCCCACTCTTGTTCCAGTGCTGGACCCTGGACTCTTATCTCCACGTATTCATGTTGTCCTGTTGCCTGCTGTCATCTGATTATACCCAGATCTGAAATTAGCCCTTTGTTTCTCTTAGACTCTGATTTGTTTGTTTGTTTGTTTGTTTGTTTGAAGTAGGCTCCATACCCCATGTGGGGCTTGAACTCATGGCCCTTGAGATCAAGAGTCAGATGCTCTACCAACTGAGCCAGCCAGGTGTCCCGTTCTTGTGCTTTTTTAAATTGCTTCTTGCTAGGAAGGGTTCAGTAAATATTTTTGGCAGGATGGTTTTTGATTATAGGAATGCACTTGTAATGGTTCAAGTCCTGAGAATGAATGGGGGGATTATTGCTATCTTGTTAGGTGAAAGATACGAAACAAATTATTTTTATGGCCAGCAAAACAACTAAGATTATTTTGAATTCTTCAAATCCTCGTATTTTGATATGATTAAAATGTTAACATGTATTTAAGCACAAGTGGGGAGGTAGGTGTTGGTATTGTTCTGAGATTTTGAACATTTTTATATTTCAAACTCTTCTTTTTCAGGTGTCCTTCTTCACGTCATTATGGAATCACCCATTCTTCACCATTAGCTGTATCACTCTGATAGGCTTGTTTTTTGCTGGAATACACAAGCGGGTCGTTGCCCCGTCAATGTATCCTTTGCAGAATTGAGTTTTAGTCTCAGCTTAAAGCACCTTCTTGATCATCTAGGGGTTGTTAAAAGCTTATTCCTCATATGATCAATTTTCCTTTGACCACAGTTTTTCAGTATAGCTGCTCGATGTCGAACTGTACTAGCAGAATACAACATGTCTTGTGACGATGTGAGTATTGTTTATGTTAAAAAATTACAGATCTGCGTGAGAGGACTGAACGGTTTTGGCTTAAGTAAAACAGACATTAATATAGATTGTCAGTCGGCAAGGATTAATGGTGGGAATATTCTTTATAGCACTGATCCTAAGATACACATTTACGTCTCTGAAATTGAGATGCATCTAATAATTTGTGGTGTTGTACAGTTTAGTCTTTTCTTTTAAGTAAGCTCTGTGCCAGTGTGGGGTTTGAACTCAAAACCCTGAAATCAAGAGTCACAGGCTCTACTGACTGAGCCCGCCAGGCACCCCCAATTTAATCTTTATTAATGACATCGCTTTTTAGCCTTTTGGCTAAGATCAAGTGTAATCTTTCTTAATGACATAAAATCACCATGTAGTGTCTTATAATTGAAGTCATCATAGGTCTAATATAGAGTGGTCACTATGGGCCAAAACTAGCTTGGTGGGTGTAGGTTTTGTAAACTAATGGTATTCTGTATGTAGGATTTTAAATTAGATCTCAGATCAACAGACTACAGACATACAAGCCAACTGTGTTTTTAAAAGTTGATCAGATTTTGACGTATTAAGAGTATCTCAGGTGTCCGATTGGCTCATTCAGTAGAGCACTTGACTCTTAATCTCAGGATGGTGAGTTCAAGCCCCACGTTGGGGGTGGAGCCTAGTTAAAATTAAAAGATAATATCTCATGGTTTTGATTTGCTTATTTATTAAGGTGTTTTTTTCCTTCAAATCAAAAAATTATCGGGGTGTTTTGGGTGGCTCAGTCAGTTAAACGTCTGACTTCAGCTCAGGTTATGATCTCAAAGCTCATGAATTTGAGCCCCACGTTGGGCTCTGTGCTGCTAGCTCAAAGCCTGAAGCCTGCTTCGAATTCTTGGTCTCCCTCTCTTCTGCCCCTCCCCTGTTCACACTCTGTTTCTCTCTCCTTCAAAAATAAATAAACATTAAAAAAAATGTTTTTTAATGTATTAAGTAATACCTTGTATAAAAAATTAGAATAAAGAGGAAAAAAAGATACTAGGAGCAGGAAGCCCACTGCTATGAGTGAAGAGAATAAAGACTAAACACTTTGATTTTTTTTAATGTTTATTTTTTTAATTTTTTAATGTTTATTTACCTTTGAGAGAGACAGAGTGTAAGTGGGGGAGGGACAGAGAGGGAGACTCAAACTGAAGTAGGCTTGAGGCTCTGAGCTATTAGCACAGAGCCCGAGGTGGGGCTTGAAGTCACATCATGACCTGAGTGGAAGTTGGACACAACTGAGCCACCCAGGTGCCTCTTTGTTGATTTTTGAGAGAGAGAGAAAGTGCGCACGCATGCACAGGCCGGGGAGGGGCAGAAAGGAGACAGAATCCAAAGCCTCCTGGAGGCTCTGAGCTGTCAACACAGAATCACATCATGACCTGAGCGGAAGTTGGACACTTAACCAACTGAGCCACCCAGGGGTCCCAACACTGATTTTTTAAAAATTAGGAGAGAAGGGGGCGCCTGGGTGGCTCAGTCGGTTGAGTGTCCGACTTCGGCTCAGGTCATGATCTCACAGTTTGTGGGTTCGAGCCCTGTGTCGGGCTCTGTGCTCGTGTCCAGCTCAGAGCCTGGAGTCTGCTTCGATTCTGTGTCTCCCTCCCTCTCTGCCCCTAGCTTGCGCATGCGCGCTCGCTCGCTCTCTCTCTCTCTCTCTCTCTCTCTCAGTCTCAAAAAAAAATAAACATAAAAAATTTTTTTTTAAAAATTAGGAGAGAACAAGGGTAGTATTTTAAGTCAAAAGGGAAGAATTGGGCTAGTAGTGTTTAGATAATTGACTTCCTTTGGAAAAAAATGAATTTAGATCTCTGCATCAATTAAACTAAATTCCAGGTAAAGTTTTTTATTTATATATATATTTATTTATTTTGAGAGAGAATGAGAGAGTGGAGGAGGGGCAGAGGGAGAGGGAGAGAATCCCAAGCAGGCTCCACACTGTCAGTGAGGAGTCCAACGCAGGGCTCAAACTTCACAACTTGTGGGATCATGACCTAAGTCGAAGTCCGATGCTTAACCGAATGAGCCACCCAGGCGCCCCTGGTTGTAAATGTATTTAAGAAGACATTCACATCCCACAATTAAAGCATTAGAAGAAAATACAGGTGAATATGTTTATAATCTTGGTGCAGAAAAGCTCCTTTTTCTTTTTAAGACACAGAAACGCCATCATGGAAGAGGTTGGATACCTTTAGTTGAATCGACATTTGGAAATTTTGTACAGCAAAAGGCAAGAAATTAAGTAGTGATTAGGTATTTGTGGGGCACCTGGCTGCCTCAGTGGCAAAAGCATGTGACTCCTGATCTCAGGGTCATGAGTTCGAGCCCCACATTGGGTGTAGAGATTATTGCAAAAACTAAATAACTTAAAGGGTGGGGGGGCACCTGAGTGACTCATTCTGTTAAGTTTGTGACTTGATTTTGACTCAAGTCATGATCTCATAGTTTGTGGGATTGAGCTCCACATCAGGCTCTATGCTGACAGCGTGGACTCTGTTTAGAAGTTTCTCTCTCTCTCTCTCTCTCTCTCTCTCTCTCTCTCTCTGCCTCTCCCCTCTGTGCACTCAGGCTCGCTCTCGCTCTCTCTCTCAAGATCAAAAAATACATACATTTGAAAGGTATCTAGTAGAGGATAGAATCCAGAATATTTAAAGACGTATTAAAAATCAATTAAAAAAGACAAATAGTACATTTGATACGTGGGAAAAGGTAAGTCAAATCATAGAAGCAGTACTACAAATAGCCTCATTTGTAATTGGGGAAATGCAAGGTAAAACTGAGTTTCCATTTGTTTGTCTTGCCTACCTGTCACATGGGCAGAAGTTAAACCCCCAGAACTGTGCTGAAGTAGATGCATCCACACGCTGCCTGTGGCAGACATGACACTGGTATGGCCGTGTTGGAAGGCAGTTTCATCATCCTGTAAGATGTAAAATTGGCATGCCTCATGACCCAACCATTCTCCTTTTCTTCATCTCCCCCCAGTGGGGACCATCACATGTACACAAGGAGGCAGGTACGAGGTCGCTCATCGCAGCATCCTTTGCAGTATGGAAAAAATGGAAACGGGTTTTATGTTTCTCAACAGGGGGGTGGGAAAATAGGAAAGCACAAGTAAATCTGTAAATGTGGACATGGAAGGACCTCCAAGATAAGTTAGGTGCAAGAAGAAAATTACCAAACAATATACTCAGTTTGGTATTTTTTTTTCAGTTGTTTTTTTTCCTAGTACCATTTATTTTTTAATTCTGGTAGAGTTAACATACAGTGTTCTGTTAGTTTCAGGTGTACAATATAGTGATTTCAGCAATTCCATACATCGCCTGGTGCTCGGCCCCACAATTGCACTCCTTAATCCCCATCACCTGTTTAACCAATCCCCCCCCCCCCCTCCTCCCCTCTGGTAACCACCAGTTTGTCCTCCATAATTAAGAGTCAGTTTCTTGGTTTGTCTCCTTTTTCTTTGCTCATTTTTGTTTACTGGGATATCCTCTCTCCCTCCCCCCTCTCCCCTTCCCTCCCTCCCCCTCCCCCCCCCCCCCCCCCCCCCCTCCCCCATGCTCACTTACTCTCTCTCAATAAATAAACAATAAAAAAAAAACCCTCCAGGTTTTATTTATATATATGAATGTAAACCCATAGAACACAGTCTGGGAGAATTCATGCTAAAACTGATTTCTTCTGTAAGAGGGCTAGAATTTGAGATAGATGGAAGGAAGGATTTTGTTTAGCAGCATTTGCATTTTTTATTTTCTCTTTTTAAGTAATCTCTACACCCATCATGGGGCTTGAACTCAAAACTCTGAGATCAAAAGTTGTATGCTCCACCAACTGAGCCAGCCAGGCACCCCTGTATTTGAATTTTTTAATAACGAGATTACATTAGGGGTGCCTGGGTGGCTCAGTCAGTTAAGCCTCCAGCTCTTGATTTTGGCTCAGGTTATGATCTCACAGTGTGTGGGTTTGAGCCCCATGTCAGGCTTTGCACTGATAGCATGGAACCTGCTTGGGGTTCTCCCCACTCCCCCTTTACCCCTCCCCTGGTGCATGCGTGCATGCTTCTCTTTCTCTCTCTCTCTCTCTCAAAATTTTTAAAAAACATAAAAAATGAGATTATATTAATGTCTTACTCATGTAATTTAAAATAGATTAAAACGGTGGATAAAACAAATGGTCTATTCATGCAGTGGAATACTGTATATTTTATGTTGTAATCAACAATATAAAATGATACAAACTACTGAAACAGTAACATGGATGAATCTCACACCCATTGAGTGGAAGAAGTAGATGCAAAAGGACACACACTAGTATTCCATTTGTGTAAAGATCAGAGACAGGCAGGGGTGCCTGGGTGGCTCAGTCGGTTAAGCCTCCGACTTCGGCTCAGTTCATGGTCTCACGGTCCATGGGTTCGAGCCCCGCGTCGGGCTCTGTGCTGTCAGCTCAGAGCCTGGAGCCTGTTTCAGATTCTGTGTCTCCTTCTCTCTGTGACCCTCCCCCGTTCATGCTCTGTCTCTCTCTGTCTCAAAAATAAATGTTAAAAAAAAAAAAATTAAAAAATTCTTTATAAAAAAAAAAAAGATCAGAGACAGGCAGAATTTATGGTAAGTGGTTATGTCTGTGTAAGGAGTGGAGCTGCCATTGACTAGAAAGGGGCATGGAGGAACTTTCTGGGTGGTGGTGATGTTCTGTAGCTAGATCTGAGTGGTGGCTATGTGGCCGTATATATTTGTTAAAACTCATAAAACTGTACACAAGGTTTGAACACTTAACTGTATATAAATTGTACCTCAACAAAACAGTGAAAAAATTAGTGTCCAAGTTCTACCAGTGTGTCAAGGAATTGTCAAAAATCAAATGGCTGAAAATGAAGTGAAAGGGAGAATCTTAAGGTGACCAGAATCTGGACGGCACTTTTTTTTTTTTTTTTTTTTTTTAAGTTTAGTTTTGAGAGAGTGTGAGTGGGTGAGGGGCAGAGAGAGAAGGAGACGGAGAATCTGAAGCAGGCTCCAGGCTCCCAGTTCTCAGCACAGAGCCCAATGTGGGGCTCGAACCCAGAATCCTGAGATCATAACCTGAGCCGAAGTCGGATGCTCAACCGACTGAGCCACACAGGCGCCCCTGGACAGCACTTGTGACCTGAGGATACTGGAGTCTCAGCAACCAAAGGTGTCTTATGTTATGTTGCACATTCTCACTTCTCATAAAAGATATTAAGGAATTTTCAGACCTGCTTCTTTGACCCAATATTAGGCTCCAAGAGCCACCATGTATTGCGTGTGAATCGCATGCAGGGTTCTGGGCTTTTTACCCACATTGTCATAGTTAGGGTCTTCTGTTTTGTTTAATTATGTATTGTCCCATTTTACGGACGCATCATGATATAATGTCCTGTTCGTCATACAGTTGTTTCCACAGTTTCTATATTACGTATTGTATTCTCTGCCAGAACTTGAGCTCCAAGAGGACCAGGGAGTCTGTCTCGTTCATTCCTGGATCCCTAGCATTTCATGCAAGGCCTGGCCCATAGTAGGCACTCAGTAGATATTGAATGAAAGAGTTAGTACCATTTTTGTGTACAGCTTTACACTCAAGTCCAGTTTCGTTCAGAAAAATTCCCAGAAGTAGAACTATTTGGATTATGTGGTACGTACCCTTTTTTTGGATAAATAAGACAGTTGGTCCAGGGCACCTGGCTGGCTCAGTCCATAGAGCATGTGACTCTTGATCTTGGGGTCATTAGCTCAAGCCCCACGTTGGGTATAGAGCTTATATTAAAAAAAAAAAAAAAAAGACCGTTGGCCTCACAGAAGAGTTATATCCACTTAACACTGAACTTGTGAGTGTCCAGTACTCCAACCATTGGTTTACATTTTCACTTGGAATTAAAAATGTAATGTTGGAAAAGGAAAAATGTTTTTGCTCAAATACATTTATGTTTTATAAATGTCCATTTGGCAAGGAGCATGAATTGGTTTATGCATGTTGGGATTTTATTCATTGGATTGATTGGTCGGTTTCTAGGTAGCCAGTGGACAGGGAATTCATCAAACAGATTGTGTTTTAAAGTGATGAAGATTTCAGAAAGAATGCTCCACACAAGGAAAACTTTGAAAACGTAACTATTAATTGATTAATCTTTACTTAATATAAAGGGGTGTTCTGGTACCCTTCAAATGCACTTTAAGGTTTATGGAGAAGTGATATTTTTAATAGAACTGTGTATTGAAACATTTTTTTTTTCATCTTTACAGACAGGAAAACTCATTTTGAAACCTAGGCCTCATGTTCAATGACAATGTGCGCTCGTCGTTATGGGACCTCCTACAGCCTTTCTTCAAATAAGTGATTGAGCAAAAAGCCATAAAGGATTCCTTTTACAGTTGGATATGTGAAGGTCATAGCAACAACTGACAAGAAGTGTGCAATATTTACCCAGGTGATCTTGATGATGGCTCGCATTCTCTGGCTCGGTACCTTTGATTATCTGTTTTCAGTATTAGTGTCACTTTAGTACTTCAGACCCTGCAGAGACTTTTGCAGATGAAGTATGTCTGTATGTTACTAAGTTAAACTTAGAAACAGAACCTCATCCAGTTTTTATAATGTATTTTTGCAAACTACTGTAAATAGCAAATCAATGCCAATGTTACAGGGGGAGATGTTACTCGGACTCTGTTCTCCTGCACCAGTATTTCAGGAACATCTGTTTGCCAGCCCCACAGCTCTTTAAACCCAGCTATCCTGCATAGCTGTGCCTTTCATTCTTACACTCCTCTGTTCTAATCATAATGCAAGAAAAACATCGGATTGAGCCTAAACTGAGGAAGACTCCTCTCCATTATGTACGTTGTAAGAAATTATAGACGTTTTGAGAAACAGTTTTCATTAAGCCAGATAGTGAATTTCAGCCACTATTGTGTTAGTAAGTTTCCTGTTCATTGTTTTCGTTTAACGCTGAATATACTTTATGTTTTTTAATTAATTTTAAGAACACTCCACAAAGGCTTCTGAATATACAAGTTTAGTAATAAATTATGTAATGTCTGGGAATTCGATAGTCATTGTTTTAGATAATTGGATTTTATGCTGTGGTGGACGTGGCTGTGACACTAGTGTTGCACAGGTGTAATTGATCAGCCCCTCCATCACAAAGGTCACGTGGGAGCGGCACCACAAACCCGAGTCCACGGTTCTCACTGTTCAGAGTGTTAATGACATACTGTGTATGCATATTAGCCACATGTACTATAATAGCCCTGAAACTGAAACTATTAGGATTGCTGTAAATATTTTAAAGAACTGGAGGTGCCTTTTACCTGTTTACTAGAAGATTTTGAAAAGGTTTAAATTATTTCACAAGCTGTCTTTTAAATTCCATTTAACATAAAGCTGAAAATTCAGTTAACAGGACACAAACTTTTTAGCAAGGCTACCACTTAAATGTGTTGATCTTGGCTTTCATGTGTATAAAATTTTAATTCTTTAAGCTGCAGCAATAAAACCCTCTGCTCCTACGAAGTCATAAGAGGGTATTCTATATATTCGGCATTGTTTTATTTTCTGTAAATTTTGTAGGTAAATATGTGCATAAAAATAAATACTTTATATATAATTAGTGATTGGGCTTTTTTCTTGATTCATTGAAAATCTGTAATGCTTAAAAAATTTAAGGTACCATATGTATCAGATACAGGCGAGTTTGAAATAGATACCATTCTTTTTTTTTTTTTTAACGTTTATTTATTTTTGAGACAGAGAGAGACAGAGCATGAATGGGGGAGGGGCTGAGAGAGAGGGAGACACGGAAGCAGGCTCCAGGCTCTGAGCTGTCAGGCCAGAGCCTGACGCGGGGCTCGAACCCACGGACCACGAGATCGTGACCTGAGCTGAAGTCGGACACTTAACCGACTGAGCCACCCAGGTGCCCCTAGATACCATTCTTTAACTCTGTCTAGTAGAGCACATTTCAAGTAGCAATTGTAGCTACCCAGTTTATTAAGCTATGACTACTTCATACTGACTACATACTGACTACTTCAGTATGTATTAACTTGTCACTATGTAATGACATTTGGCTCTTAATCAGGAGATGCAGGTTTTCTTGATCGTGCTTTACAAATTTGGATTGCCATCTTCCTCCAAGCACATAAAGCTGAAGAAGGATTTTATAGGTCCTTAATCCTTTTTAGGGTAATCAACTACTTTGAGTATTTAATGAAAGCCTTGAATCTTCTCCCTTAGAAAAATAGTGTGTACATAAACTTGGCATGCTTTCAAGGATTTCCTGATGCTAGACTGCTTGGAATATATTGGCTCCAAGAAAGAAACATTTGTTATAGTTCCAAAGATTTTTTATACCTTTACTTATAGTAGAACAATTGATTTTTCCAAAAAAGTTTGGTCTGATTGAAATGGTCAAAGGATCCCTGTCAGGTTAGCCTCTCTTTACCACCACCCAGACCCTCTCATACCCCCTTCCACACTATTAGGAAATTACTGACTGAGTCCAGTCCAATGTCACAGGGAAAGCAGTCTTGGATTTTTCTTTTCATGTTTGTTTATTTTGAGAGAGGAAGAGAGAGAATCCCAAGCAGGCTCCGTGCTGTCAGGGCAGGTCCTGACACGGCGCTCAGTCTCACGAACCGTGAGATCATGACCTGAGCCAAGATCAAGAGTTCGGAAGCTTAATCGACTGAGCCACCCAGGCAGTCTTGGATTTTAAAAGTGACTTTACTCTGGCTCTCCACGACTTACTAACGACAGATCCAGCGCCAGAATCCCAAGTCTTGACTGAAAAGATGTGTGTGTTTGTTGAACTTAATTCATGAGCCGTTATAATGTTACAGTTAAGAATTTAGATTCTTGGGGCGCCTGAGTGGCTCAGTCAGCTGAGCGTCTGATTTCGGCTCAGGTCATGATCTCATGGTTTGTGGGTTTGAACTCTGCGTTGGGCTCTGTGCTGACAGCTCAGAGCCTGGAGCCTGCTTCGGATTCTGTGTCTCCCTCTCTCTCTGCCCTTCCTCCGCTCATGGCTTGTGCATGCTCTCTCTCTCTCAAAAATGAATAAACATTGAAAAAAATTTAAAAAATAAAAAAAAAGAATGTAGATTCTTACTCCAGACTGTCTGGATTTGGATCTCAGATCTGCTACTTGCTTGTTTTGTAACTTTAGGCAAATTGTGCACGCTTAGTTTCCTCATTTATAAAATAGGTATAATGCCAGTTGGCCAGGTTTATATCCACTATGCTACAGAGTCATTGCTCTGTAAATCTAGTTGTTAAACCAAATTGTGAAAGTTGGAAAACAACTTCCAACGTCAGCGTCTCAGTTGGGATAACCATGAGGAAATTCTTATCTTTTAAGAACCAAGCAAACTCCTGAATAGTGGAGTGAATGTGGCTTTTTTTTTTTTTTTTTAATGTTTATTTTTGAGAGAGAGGAGTATGAGCAGGGGAGGGGCAGAGAGAGGGAGACACAAAATCCAAAGCAGGGTCCAGGTTCTGAGCTGTCAGCACAGCACAACAGGTCTGAGCCTGATGTGAGGCTCGAACTCACAAAACTGCAAGATCATGACCTGAGCCAAAGTCAGACGCTTAACTGACTGAGCCACCCAGGTGCCCCAGCACATAGGACTCTTGATCTTGGGGTCATGAGTTTGAGCCCTGTGTTGGGTGTAGAGATTACTTAAATAAATAAAACTTCAAACAAAAAAATAAAACGATTCTAGGTGTTTTCCATTTAAATAGCCTCACTGACAACATCAAGGCTTGTGACACCCCGATAACTGCTGTTTTTTGAAGAGCTCTTTTCTCCTTTAGAACTGGACTCTAGATTGACTTTTTTTTTTTTTAGTTTTTTTTTTTTTTATTTTTTTTTTTTTTTTTTTTTTAATTTTTTTTTTTTTTCAACGTTTTTTATTTATTTTTGGGACAGAGAGAGACAGAGCATGAACGGGGGAGGGGCAGAGAGAGAGGGAGACACAGAATCGGAAACAGGCTCCAGGCTCCGAGCCATCAGCCCAGAGCCTGACGCGGGGCTCGAACTCACGGACCGCGAGATCGTGACCTGGCTGAAGTCGGACGCTTAACCGACTGCGCCACCCAGGCGCCCCTTAGTTTTTTGTTTTTATTTAATCTCTACACCCACGTGGGGCTCAAACGCATGACCCTGAGACCAACAGTTGGAAGTTCCACTAAGCCAGCCAGGTGCCCCTTGATTGACCTTTTATAGAGACTCTGCTACTAAGAATCGTTCTAGCTAACAGATGCTCTGCCCTTATCAGCATCTACAGTTCCCCTATCTTTTCCTCTTGCTGAAACCACAGAAGCTTGAGTTTCATCCTTTCTGCAGACTCCACTTTCAATGCTTTTGCATTGGGTAAGTATAAGCTCTTATCTTTTTTAGTATAATCTTTATCTTTTATCCTCAAAAAATAGGAAGAGCATCTTGTCTGCATCATGAAACATTTTAATAACACGTTTCTCATCTGTGATTAATTATCTGCTATGCAAGTCTGATTGTGTGCAAGACGAAAATGAAAGTAAAAGATTGTCTTCTCAGAAAGTTCCTGGGGTACTCTTTCATTGCTTTGTGGGCTGCCCTTCTCATGGCAGGTGCTTTGCTAGGTATGAAAAATGTGAGGAAGGGGGCATCTGAGTGGCTCAGTCGGTTGAGCATCCAACTTCGGCTCAGGTCATGATCTCGCAGTCCATGAGTTCGAGCCCCGCGTCGGGCTCTGTGCTGACAGCTCGGAGCCTGGAGCCTGCTTCGGATTCTGTGTGTTCCTCTCTCTCTGCTCCTCCCCCACTTGTACTCTGTCTCTCTCTGTATCAAAAATGAATAAAAACATTAAAAAAATGTTTAAAAAAAAAAAATGTGAGGAAGAATTTTTGTCCTCTCAGAACCAGTGGGGAATACAAACCAGTGATGTAGCAGTTGCCATGTTGTTTAAGTACTATGAAAGGTGTCCCCAGGGGAGGGGGTCCAGCCCACACAGGGCTTTCTAAAGTTTTCTCCAAACTGATCTGAAGGGTCAGTTGCAGGGCAGGGTGGGGCCCCGGGGGGGGGGGGTGCGTTGTTGTGGAGCACAGGCAGTTCCCGGATGTGACTGGAAGCATGGAGCTGGAGAGGAGTTGTGGCAAGAGATGAAACCACCACGGAGGTAAGTAGGAACCAGGGGTCACGAGTTCTGTGAGGGCAGTGGGGAGCTGCCAAGTGTAAGTAGGAAGTGACAAGTGGATTTGCATCTGATGATGGTGACTGACTACCGTGGACTGAAGGGGCATGGCCTGGGCCAGCAGCTGGGAACTGCTGTGACAGTCCAGGTGACAGATTTGGGCTCCTGAACTAGAGTGCAGCTAGGGGATCCAGAGGAGTGAGAGCTAGTGGGAGGCTGAGGGATAGCAGTGGAGCATGAAACCTGCCACCCTTTCCCATCCTGTGTAACCTGTTACAGAAATAAAGGTTCTGTGATCACTAGTGTTTAGGAACTCTTGTGTCCCCCTCTGGAGATTCCGCATGCTCCAAAGTGTATTAAGAGCTCCAAGAAGCCCTGCAGTGGGGGCGCCTGGGTGGCTCAGTTAAGCTTCCGACGACTCTTGATTTTGGCTCAGGTCATGATCTCATGGTTCGTGAGTTCAAGCCCCGTGTTGGGCTCCATGCTGAACGTAGAGCCTGCCTGGGATTTCTCTCTCTCTCTCTCTCTCTCTCCCTCTCCCTCTCCCTCTCCCTCTCCCTCTCCCTCTCCCTCTCCCTCTCACCCCAAAATAAATAAACTTAAAAAAAAAAAACAAACCCAAAACCTAAAAGCTCCAGGAAGTCTGGCAGTAGAGAAACCTGTTTCCCTGCCATTTTGTGAGCTATTAGCGTTCGCTGTGGATATTGGGGTATTTGTCATGGTTTCTGTCTACCAAGCTCCTATTGAGGACCCTTGCTGGGTTTGGGGAATCCCAGCCAAGTCAGTCCAGCTTCTCCGAGACAGCCCAGAAAACTTCCCTGACTCTGTGCATTTGGGACGCAGGCACGTGAGGAGGCTGTCCACTGCATTTCTGCTGCAGGTGCTCGGCAGTGCTCCTGGGGGACACCGGTTCCATCAGGCCCGTTTCATGGCAGGAATGTGTGCACTTTTCCCAAAGGTTTAGTCTTAGACTGGTCTCTCTAGACCTCCCCCAAATTCTCTGAGGTACCCAATGTCCTTTAAAGAATAAGTTTTTTTGTTCCACTACAAATGGAAGTCAGCTTCCATTACTCGCAACTAAGACCCTGACTTACACAGAACCAGTGTTCCAAGGAGCACACTTTGAGGAGAGTTGATCTGTGTGAGGGACGACAAGAGTGCTGCTTCAAACTAAGCATGACATCATCTGCCAGGTAAGGGGGCTTTGGGCCCTGTGTGGTGGAAGAGACCCTTCTGGCAGACTGACCAGTTTATAGTCCTGGTTCCTCCATTAGCTGTTTGGGCAGGTGACTCATTCTCTCCGAACCTTACTGTCCTCATTTGGGCCTGTTCATAGCTATCTTGCAGAACTAAAGGACTAAATGAAATTTTTCTGGGTATTTTTGTTACAAACTACTTGTCAAGCCCCTATCTGAGTCTTTGTCAAATGTGTATCTTCAGTACTCAAAAGCACCTGGCAAGATGCTCAGGGACTATCCAAAGAATGAATGAATCTTGACTTTGGTACTGAAATTGGGTTTGGACATAATTACACTAAATTATAACTTTTCTTACATAATTTGCTTATCTAGTTTTGGGAAAGGTTCTTAAGATAGAAGACTAAATGCTAAATTTGCCTCTTTTTTTGCTTTTTAATTTTATTTTTTTTAAACATCACTTTAATTTTTTTAGTGTTTATTTTTGAGAAGGCGGAGAGGTGCAGAGAGAGAGACAGGATTTCTAAAGCCGGCTCCGTGCAGACAGCAGCAAGTCCAATTCAGGGCTCAAACTCACAGCAAGATCATGACCTGAGCCAAAGTCGGATGCTCAACCGACTGAGTCACCCAGGCGCCCCTGCCTTTTTATTTTATTTATTGTTTAAAGTAATCTCTACATTCAACATAGGGCTCAGACTCACAACCCAGAATCAAGAGTCACATGCTCCACCAACTGAGCGAGCCCCTAAGATTTGTCATTTAAATAACAGTAGGAAAACTAAAATAATTAAGTTGATTATAACTTCATTAACTCAAAAGAGAAATATGTTTTTGTTAGAAGTTGCTTTTTTTTTTAAGTTTATTTATTTATTTTGAGAGAAACAGTGCAAGTGGGGGAGGGACAGAGAGAAAGGGAGAGACAGAGAATCTCAAGCAAGCTCTGCACTGTCAGTGTGGAGTCCGTTGTGGGCCTCGAACTCACGAAACTGTGAGATCATGACCTGAGCCGAAACCAAGAGCACGACACTTAACCAACTGAGCCACCCAGGTGCCCCAGAAGTTGCTTTTTAAATACTAAGTTTTCAGGGTTCCTGGGTGGCTCAGTCGGTTGAGCATTCACCTTCAGCTCAAGTCACGATCTCATGGTTTGTGAGTTCGAGCCCCCGCATCAGGCTCTCCACTGTCAGCATGGAACCCGCTTCGGATCCTCTGTCCCCCTCTCTCCTGCACCCCCCCCCCCCCCCCCCCCCCCGCTCACACTGTCTTTCTCTCAAAAATAAATAAACACTTAAAAAACATTTTAAGGCACCTCAATCGCTCAGTTGGTTGAGGGTCTGACTCTTGGTTTCGGCTCAGGTCATGATCTCACAGTTCGTAGGTTCAAGCCCTAAACACATGTAAAAGTTAAACACATGTAAAAGTAAAGTAGTAATGAACACCTAGTACCCATCACCTAACTTCAGCAATTTTTTTATGTAATTTTTTAAAAGTTTATTTATTTATTTGGTGTGGGGGTGCAGACAGAGAAAGGAGAGAGAGAATCCTAAGCAGGCTTCTCACTGTCAGTGCGGAGCTTGAACTCACAGAACCGTGAGATCATGACCTGAGCCCAAACCAGGAGTCAGACACTTAACCAACTGAGCCACCCAGGTGCTCTGTAACTTTAACAATTATCAGCGTTTATGTAGCCCATCTCACCTAGGCCCTATTTCTACTTTCTTTCTCACCCCCTCAGAAGATTATTTTAAAGATCCCAAGTACTTTAGTTTTCACATGAAAATACACCATTTCTCCGAAAGAGAAGGATATAACCACAATCCTGTAGCATACCTAAAATATTAACAATAATTCCATACCATAAAATATTCAGCTCATACCTCCCCAATTGTTACATAAATGTCTCTTTTATAGTTGGTTCGTTTGAATCAAGATTCAGATAAAATAAACTTGAATAGAAACAGTTTGGAAAAACAATGCAGGAGCTGGGGCTGGGGTTCTGAAACCACTTGATTGATTGATTGATTGACTGATTTCCAGTATAACTAACATACGTGTTATACTAGTTTCGGGTGTACAATATAGTGATCCCACAATCCCATTCATTACTTATCATGATAAGTGTACTTCTAATTTCATTCATTACTAAGTGCTCATCATGATCAGTGTACTCTTAATTCGCTCTTTATCTATTATATCCATTCCCCCACCAACGTTGCCTCGAGTAACCATCAGTTTGTTCTCTGTAGTTTGACTTTTGGTTTGTCTTTTTTTCCCCTTTGTTTGTTTTGTTTCTTAAATTCCACATATGAGTAAAATCATAGAGTATTTGTCTTTCTCTGACTCATTTTGCTTGGCTTAATACTCTCTAGGTCCATCCACATTGTTGCAAATGGCAAGATTTCATTCTTTTTTATGACTGAATAGTATTCCACTATATGTATATAACACATCTTCTTTATCCATTCATCTATCAGTGGACACTTTGGCTGCTTCCATAACTTGGCTATTGTGTTTATCATGCTGCAATAAACATATGGGTCCAAATAAACATATGGGTCCATGTATCCCCTTGAGTTAGTGTTTTTGTATTCTTCAGGTAAATACCTAGCGGTGCGATTACTGGATCATAGGGTCATTCTATTTTTAACCTTTTGAGGAAAAAAGTTCTACAGTGGAAATACCATTTCCACAGTGGCTACACCAGGCTGCATTCCTATCAACAGTGCATGAGAGTTCTTCTCTCCACATCCTCACCAACACCTGTTGTTTCTTGTGTTTTTGATTTTAACCATTCGGACAGGTATGAGGTGTTACCTCATTGTAGTCTTAATTTGTATTTCCCTGATGATGAGTGATGTTGAGCATCTTTTCATGTGTCTGTTGGCCATCTGGACGTCTTCTTTGGAAAATGTTCATGTCGTCTGCCCATTTTCTAATTGGATTATTTGTTTTGGGAGTGTTCATTTGTATAAATTCTTTATACTTTGGATACTAACCCTTTATTGTATATGTCATTTGCAAAGATCTTCTCCCATTCAGCAGCTTGTCTTTTAATTTTCTTGGTTGTTTCCTTTGCTGTTCAGATGCTTTTTATTTTGATGTAGTCCCAATAGCTTATTTTTGCTTTTATTTCCATTGCCTCGGGAGACATACCTAGAAAAATGTTTCTATGGCCGATGTCAGAGAGATTACTGCCTGTGCTCTCTTCTAGAATTTTTATGGTTTCAGATGTCACATTCAGATCTTCAATCCATTTTGAGTTTATTTTTGTGTATGTGTATGAAAGTGGTTCAGTTTCATTCTTCCGCATGTTGCTGTCCAGTTTTCCCAACACCATTTGTTGAAGAGTCAGTCTTTTTCCCATTGTCCATTCTTGCCTCTTTTGTCGAAGATTAATTGACCACGTAATTGTGGGTTTCTGGGCTTTCTATCCTGTTCCATTGATCCATGTGTCTGTTTTTGTGCCAGTACCACCGTATTGTTTTGAATACTACAGCTCTGTAATATAACTTGAAATCTGGGATTTTGATACCTCCAGCTGTGTTTTTCTTTTTCAACAAAATCGCTATGTGAAAATTATATCTGATTGCATTCGTAAACTTATGCTTATGGAGTATTTTCCCCATAAATACTGTAGAGTGACTCCTGACACGAGCTTTCATAGTAAACGGCATTATCATAGCGACCACCACTACTGTCTCTCCAAGTCCTAACTAACAACCACGTAGGGAAAGGGGAGTCCAACACAGAAGCCACAGTGAAAGTCCAGAAGGACGGCTGTACAGCGTCCTTAGCTCCCGGTCCTGATAACAGCAGGAGGATAGGAAGATCACAGGGAAGAAAATTTAATATGTTTGAACACATGGACTCTGTTGATAGACAAAGATGTCGGGATTTGGAAAGAAGTAATGACAGGGTGCCTCAGTGGGTTAAGCATCCAACTCTTGATTTCAGCTCAGGTCATGATCTCACAGTTGGTGAGATCGAGCCCCGAGTCAGGCTCTGCACTGACATTATGGAGCCTGCCTGGGACTCTCTCTCTTGTGCTCTCTCTGCCCCTCCCCTGCTCACGCTCTCTCTTTATATCTCTATCAAATAAATAAACTTAAAAGATAATAATGACAGATTTCTGGGAAACCAGGATAATGGGGGCAAAAGGCATTATTAACTCCACAAAAAACGAAGGGTTGTCGAAGAAAGGAACTGTGGTTTTCATGTACTTCCTAGTTCGGCAGTGAGCGATATTTGTGTTGTGCTAGCACTTTACACAGCGACTGCTGATTTAATCAAGAATTGTGGTACGGATAGTTTTGTTGAGTAAAGGGAGAGATGTGGGGGAGGGAGTATAGGAGAGCCAAGACCTTACTTATCAGGGCAAGGAGTGAAGAAATAATATGTGATACTGACAAATCAGCATATTAGCTATCATTTGGGAATACGAAGATAATAACAGAAGAAACAGAAGGGTTGAGAGTGTTTGCTTCTTAGAGAGGGTTTGGGGCTGGGAAGAAGTAGGGCAGGGACTGCTGTTCTTTTATGATTTTTCAAATCTTGTATGCACATGAAATACTTCCTTCCAGTGAGGTAGCTAAGTACGAGTTTGCTAGATGGAGTAGTTCATTTTACAAGTGGAAAACAGGTATAGAGAGCTTTTTGCCTAATTTGGGAACCCTTGCTCTGCTCTTAGTAATTTTCTATGTTTCTCCTTTACCTGGTGTTTCCCATTAAAGCTTTGTTTTCCTCAATTCACTAGCTCTTCAGTAAATACCAGCAAATTCAGTAGGAGACAGGGGTGCCTGGCTTGGCTCAGTTGTTAGAGTTTGTGACTGTTGACTTGGGGTCATGAGTTCAAATCCCACATTGGGCCTAGAGCCATTTAAAAAAAAAAAATCAGGGCACTTGAGTGGCTCAGTCAGCTGGGCATCCAACTTCGGCTCAGGTCACGATCTCACACTCCATGAGTTCGAGCCCTGCATCGGGCTCTGTGCTGACAGTTCAGAGCCTGGAGCCTGCTTCTGATTCTGTGTCTGCTCATGCTGTGTCTCTCTCTGTCTCAAAAATAAATAAAAACATTTTTTAAAAATCAATTTTATTAAGGTTAATCTATAGGTAATAATTCTCTTATTATAAAATAGCGTTTTTAGCTATACAGTGTTTTTTTTTTAAGTTTATTTATTTTTTGAGAGAGAGAGAGAGAGAGAGCACCAGCAGGGGAGGGGCAGAGAGTTGGGGGGTGGGGCAGAGGATCCTAAGCCGGCTGTGTGCTGAGAGAAGACAGCCCAATGCAGGGCTCGAACTCACGAGCCATGACATCATGACCTGAGCCAAAATTGGACTCTTAACCGACTGAGCTACTCAGGCACCCCTTGAACTGTACAGTTTGATAAATGTTGATAAATGTAATACCCATGTAACAATTGCCACAAGCAGGATACAGAACATTCTCATCACTCCAAAGGGGTCCCTTGTACCATGTCCCAGTCAATTCCTATCTCCACCCCTGGCCTTGGGCAACTACTGTCTGGCCTGTTATTGTAGATCTATGGTTTCACATAAATGAAATTATACTACAAGCATACAGTACAATAGTCTTGTGTCTGGCTGCTTTTGCTCAAGATGTTTTTGAGATTAAAAAAAATTAATATTTATTCATTTTTGTGAGAGAGAGAGCGAGAGCATGCGAGTGGGGAAGAGACAGAGAGAGAGAGGGACAGGGGATCTGAAGTGGGCTCTGCGATGAGAGCAGAGAGTCCAATGTGGGGCTCAAACTCATGAACCGAGATCATGACTTGAGCTGAGGTTGGACACTTAACCAACTGAGCCACCCAGGAGCCCCGTTTTTTGAGATGTTAATGTATGTTATTACATGTACCCATAATTTGTTTCCTTTTTGTTTCTTCACTTACCTGTTTGTGGGCATTTGAGTTGTTTCCACTTTGGGGCTATTAATAAAGCTGCTATGAATATTCATGTGCAAGTCTGTGTGGATATATTAACTTTTCCTGGGAATATCTTGGAGTGGAATTGCTGCAATATAAACTGAATGCATGACAAGGAGCCACCAAACTGTTTTCTAAAGTAGCTGTCCTGTTTAAGGTTTTATTTTATTTTATTTTATTTTATTTTATTTTATTTTTATTTGAGAGAGGGAACATGTGCCTGTGTGAGCAGAGGAGAGGGGCACAGGGAGAGAGAGAATCTCAAGCAGGCTCCATACTCAGCATGGAGCCTAACTCGGGGCTCGATCCCACAACACTGGGATCGTGACCTAAGCAGAAATCAAGGGTCAGATGCTCAACCGACTGAGCCCCTGAAGACTTTGTTTTTAAGTAATCTCTCCACTCAACAGGGGGCTTAAACTCACAGCCCCAAAATCAAGAGTTGCATACTCCTGTGACTGAGCCAGCCAGGCGCCCCAGTGGTTGTCCCTTTTATGTTCTCACCAGCAATGTTTGAGAGTTCTGGTTGCCGTACATCCACCAAAATGGCTAAAATGAGAAAGACTGGCAATCCTTCTTGGGGCAAAGATAGGGAACAATCGGTTCTGTTGATTTGTGATAAATAAGATGCCCTTAAGATGGTTCTCAGCACTCTGGGGCAGGATTGCCCATTTTTGTTTTGTTTTGTCTTGTTTTGAAGTAGACTTCATGCCCAGTGCAGGGCCCAGTGTGGGGCTTGAACTCATGACCCTGAGATCAAGACTGGAGCTGAGATCAAGAGTCAGATGGGCAGGGGCATCTGGGAAGCTAAGTTGGGTAAGCGGCTGACTCTTCATTTTGGCTCGGGTCACTACCTCGTGATTGTCAGATCGAGCCCCTCGTTATGCTCTGTGCTGGATGTGAAGCCTGCTTAAGACTCTTTCTCCCTCTCTACTCCTCTCCTGCTCACTCTCACTCAAAAAAAAAAAAAAAAAAAAAGTCAGATGCTTAACCGACTGAGCCACGTAGGCTCCCCCGTAAACTTTTTATACTATTTGAGATGCTTGAAATAGTTCTCAGTCATCTAAAAGAAAAAACAAAAACAAAAAAAACCTTACCCCCATTTTTACTTGAAAACTGGATAAATTCTGATTTCCTTAAATGTTTGTTTGTTTGTTTGTTTGTTTATTTTGAGAGACAGAGAGAGCACGAGCATGATCAGGGGAGGGGCAGAGAGAGAGAGAGAGAGAGAGAGAGAGAGAGAGAATCCCAAGCAGGCCCCATGCCCAATGCAGGGCTTGATCTCACAACCATGAGATCATGACTGTGAGATCCCAACCTGAGTCAAAATTGAGAATCAAATGCTTAACTGACTGAACCACCCAGGCGCCCCAGATAAATCCTGATTTTGATCTGGCATGGAAGATCCAAATGCAAAAATGTGTAATTAGTCATGGTTATTTTTTTTTTCATTTTTTAAAATGCTTATTTATTTTTGAGAGAGAGTGTGTGCACAAGCAGGGAAGAGGCAGAGAGAGGAAGACCATCTTTGAAGCAGGCTCCAAGCTGATAGCAGAGAGCCTGATGGTGGGGCTTGAACTTACGAATTGTGAGATCATGACCTAAGCTGAAGTTGGATGCTCAACGGACAGAGCCACCCAGGCGCCCTCACAGTTATTTTTTTTTTTAAACCAAAATGATATTAGGTTAAAATAAATACGACAAGTACTTAAATACAGTAGTAATTATTGGATGTCCAATTAAAATCAAATGGGAATGTACCAGCTCTTTGCTCAAGAGCCAAAATACTACCTTCACCGAGTGGGGGTTCACTGAGACCAGAGCAAGGAGAATAAGAAACTAGGGAAGAAATGCTGTCCATCTGGAAACAAAGAAAATATTTGGCAGTATTAAATGGGTCTATTTAGGGAAAAAAAATTTTTAATGTTTATTTACTTTTGAAAGAGAGAGAGAGAGAACACAAGCTGGGGAGGGGCAGAGAGAGAGGGAGGCACAGAATCCGAAGCAGGCTCCAGGCTCTGAGCTGTCAGCACAGACCCCGACGTGGGGCTTGAACTCACAAACCACAAGATCGTGACCTGAGCCGAAGTCTGATGCTTAACCGACTGAGCCACCCAGGTGCCCCTAGGGGAGAAGAAAATTAAATGGAAAGTTTTATAAGAGCTCTTCAAATGTAAGATTGTTTTACTATATGAAACTCTTGTGCTACAAATAACCTACAAACCACATCCAACAATATCCAGATTAATGACACTGACATTAACAATGAAGTATCAACTGCTGATCCAGACCCAAAAATCATGGCAGGAGTCCTAAATCTTAGAGCAGAGTCTTCTGGGCACCAAGGGCAGCCACTGACCATCCAATAGGTGAGTGTGGGGGTAATAGGATGGAAATGAGGGCCACATTGAGGAGAGGAGAATTACACTCTATTTCCTTAAAAATTTTTTCAGGGTTAAAAAAAATGTGCAATTACTACCGGCTCATTCTAGAAAGCCCAAAAAATAAAAAGGCCCAAAAATCAGAGTAAAAAAAAAATTATCTCTTAGGGGCACCTGGGTGGCTCATTCATTTGAGTACTCAACCCTTGATTTGGGCTCAGGTCATGATCTCAAGGTTTGTGAGATTGAGGAGTCCCAAGTCGGGCTCTGCACTGACAGCATAGAGTCTACTAAGGATTCTCTCTCTCTGCCCCACCCCCTGTATGTGCTCTCTCTCTCTCTCTCTCTCTCTCTCTCTCTAAAATAAATTTAAAAGAAAAAAGGAAAGAAAATGACCTTTAAAAAATAATTAAAAATTAAAAATTTCTCTTTAAATTCTACCCAGAGACAAATACAAGTGACACTTTGGTATGGATACTTTCTTTTCTTTTGTTTAAATGTTTATTTATTTTTGAGGGAGAGAGACAGGGCGTGAGCCGGGGAGGGGCAGAAAGAGAGGGAGACACAGAATTGGAAGCAGGCTCCAGGTTCTGAGCTGCCAGCACAGAGCCTGACTCAGGGCTCGAACCCATGAGCTGTGAGATCATGACCTGACCCAAAGTCAGACACTCAACCAACTCAGCCACCCAGGTGCCCCTGGTGTGGATACTTTCATAGATATTTCCTCTCTGTGTTTTTCCCCAAATGGGATTATATTATATATGCTGCCTTGTAACCTGCGTCTTTACTTCATAGTACCTGGTGAACACATTTTTTACCCTATGGATAAACAAAGGATGATTTTCAACAAGTTCAAAAATTGACTCATATAAACACATAGTAAGGATATGTCAGTTCCTTAATGAAGGAACCAGGAGAATGGCTAAGGTGGTTTAAAGGAGAAACAGAAATCTATATAGTCAGTGAGGAAACATATGCTTAACTAAGATTCCTAGGTTAGATACAAAATTGGTTTTGTTCTCCAAGGCAATGGAATTGTATCCTTTGAAGTTATATTTTCTACTGGACAGAAATAATTTGTATCTCAAGTGGGAAAAATTATTTGCAATTTATTAATCTAAAAATCAATATCAAATTTCAAAGAGTCTAGGCCCATAAGTAGGCAGTCACTCAACAAAAGTACATTTCCCTAGCGCAATGATTGTCGACTGAGGGCAATTTTGCTTCCCAGGGGACATTTGGCAATGGGTAAAGACGTGCTTGTTTGTCAGAACTAGGGGATACTACTGGCATCTAGTGGGTAGAAGTCAGAGTTGCTGCTCAACACCCTACAATGTACAGGACAGTCCCCACACTAGCCCAGATGGCAATAGCACCTACCTGTACCCATTAGATGCTAATAGCACCGCCATAGTGATGACCAAAATGCCTCCAAGACATTACCAAATGTCCTCTGAGGAGCAAAATCATCCCAGTTCAGAACCACTGCTAGAGAGTTGTGCTTCACAAAACAGCAGCCAATTAAAATGAATTAAAATGGAAACTTCAGTTTCTCAGCTGCACTTGCACTTGCATCCGTCAAGTGCTTATAACCATGTGTGGCCAGTGGCTCCTGTGCCAGACAGGACAGAGAACACTTTCATCATGGGAGAAAAGTCTACTGATATTTGGCTACTATGAAAAAATATTGAAAAACATTGAAAAAATATGTAGTCATTCACTTTCTTTCTTCCCAAGTTTTTGGATAAGTTTTTTTTTTTAATTCATTAATTAATTTTTTATTAAAAACATGTTAAGTTTGGGGCGCCTGAGTGGCTTAGTTGGTGGAGCTTTCGACTTTGGCTCAGGTCATGATCTCGTGGTTTGTGGGTTCGAGCCCTGTGTTGGGCTCTGCGCTGACAGCTCAGAGCATGGAGCCTGCTTTGGATTCTGTGTCTTCCTCTCTCTCTGCCCCTCCCCTGCTCACGCTCTGTCTCTATCTCAAAAATAAATAAACATTAAAAATTTTTACGCATGGTTGAGTGGGGGAGGGGTAGTGAGAAGGAGAGACAGGATCCCAAGTGGCCTCTGTACCAACGGCAGACATCCTGATTCAGGGCTCAAAATCATGAACCCTGAGATTATGACCTGAGCCGAGGTCAGATGCTCAAGGGACTGAGCCACCTAGGCTCCCTTCTACAGTAACTTTCTTAGAGGCAGCATAGAGCTCTAGTGTGGATGGAATGTAAACCCCATGACACCAGGGACAGATCTTAGTTACCACATTACCATTAGTACTGGTACAGTGCCTGATGGACAGTAAGGACCCAACAATAGATATTTGTTGAGTGAGTGAATGAATGAATGAGTGAATGAAGCAGAATTTCTGACGGGCAGCAGATCCCTTTGCCGTGACTTTCTCAGGTTGGCTGTCAGCAGTTACACTCGGATAACACATAGCTCAGGAAGATTTTGAGGACCAAATGAGAAATCAGCAGCCAGGGTGCCTCTCCCAGGCTCTGACACCTGTTCATTCAGTTTTCCTTCCAGATCGCCTTTCCTGAACTAATCAATATGGTTCATAGCCCTCTGATATTTTGAAGACCCCTAAAGAGTCTTTGTAAATGGAGAAACTGAGGTCTAGGGAAGGGAAGCAAACTTCCCTTGATCATCTGGTCAGATAGAGGCAGATCTGGAGCTAGAGACCCATGTCTGGTTCTCTGCAGATGGTTTTACCAGCAGCCACATTCCTTGTCGATGACTA
The DNA here is from genome assembly GCF_023721935.1 of Panthera uncia. Lineage (NCBI taxonomy): Eukaryota > Metazoa > Chordata > Mammalia > Carnivora > Felidae > Panthera > Panthera uncia. Next base: position 25,834,909 of record NW_026057588.1, read on the forward strand.
CTGAGTCACTTTATGTAGGGCCAGCTGAGGCAGAGGGCAGTAACCACACACAGAGGGAGTGGACAGCTCAGGGACTTTAATTCAGCTGAGTGCCAGGCACAAGGAATGCAGAGACTGGCAGTGGCCCCTGCCCTCCAGGGAGGGGCACAGACTAGGGGCGGAAGCGCACAGGCATACTTTTGATGGTATTTACTGGACAATCCTAAGAGAGAGATACAGGGCAATCAAAGAACACGTAGAGTGTGCTGGGGCGGGTGGGAGGATGAGGACAGTAGGCTAGGCCCCGCGGGACGGCCATCTTTTAGTGTACATCTCCTATCCCACCACGAGTTCCTAAAACTCAGAGGAACTATAAACAGATCTGAGACCATTTACTGGCAAAACTGAGGTGATTAATGCCAGGGTGTGCTATGGAAGCTTGCTAAGCTATACAGTCCCCCAGGCCCAGGTAAAGGAAAGTCCAAGGGAGTGTATGGGAATGACTGAGGAGGCTCCTGGGAAGACATGATGTGTCAGATGCATGTGGCAGGGTGCTGTGGCCACATGGGATAGGTCATATAAAAGTCTGAACCTCATGCTACATAGTTCAGTTATGTATCCCCCTGAGATTGTCAAAGATTTTAAAGGAATATAGATCAGAGTGTTTTCTTCAGGAAAATTATCTTACAAACATATGAATGGGGAGAAACAGGAAGAGCTAGCTCCTATTTAAAATGTGTGTGACCAGGGGCGCCTGGGTGGCTCAGTCAGTTAAGTATCTGACTCTTGACTTCAGCTCAGGTCATGATCTCACAGTTCGTGAGTTCAAGTCCCACATCGGGTTCTGTGCCAATGTGGAGCCTGCTTGGGATTCTCTCTCTCCCTCTCTCTCTGCCCTTCCCCACCCCCCTCTCTCAAAAACAAACAAAAAAAACCCAACCTTAAAATGTGTGTGACCAATAATTGATTACAAGCATTTTTATTGTCTCAAAGGAAGAGGCCTCTAAGCAGCCTAATTCAAAAATTCCTCGTTGACAACAATAACTTGTAGGAAGAAGATACCTTAGATAATCGTGACTTGCCTGGATTTTTAAAAAGTGACTGGTTACGGATTATTAGACTAGTTAAAGGTCACTGGGCTCCTCCTAAAACTAATACCTCTGTCGTTCCCAGAAGGGATCTTAAGCTCATTAAATAAAGTTTATCATTCATTTGAACAGAAGTGTTAATATCTCCCAGGAAAGAGTAACTAATGAAAACAGACCACAAAGTTTTCCCTTAGCTAAGGTTTTTGACCATTTTGTCTTGCTCATCCCCACAGTGAAACAGCAGGAACCTTTTTTTTTTTTTCAATCTCCTCCTGTTTTGTCTAGATGACATGACCTACCCTTTCCTCATTATGTGGTCTCTATTCATTCAAGAAATTGCATGCCTATTCTGTGCCAGGCAGGACTTGTTGGGCCAGTGTTGGGAATACAGTGATTTGTGTAAACAGGCAGTCTTGTCCTCACAGGGTTTAGTGTCCAGCTGGAGAGAGTGTGTGTATGTGTCCAAGTATGTATTTAGGTATGTATTATCAGTATTCCCATTTTCACAAACGAGGAAACTGAGGCGGAAGATTAACTTTTTTTTAAGATAGGAATTTTATTTTATTTTATTAAAAAAATTTAAATATATATATTTTTTAATTTTTGAGAGAGAGAGAGAGGCCATGTGCAAGCAAGGGAGGGGCGGAGAGAGAGGGAGACAGAATCTGAAGCAGGCTCCAGGCCCCTAGAGCTGTCAGCACAGAGCCCTGGGTGAGTGGGGGGTGGGGAGAGCTCGAACTCACGAGCTGCCAGATCATGACCCTAGCCGAAGTCCAAGGCTCAACCAAGTGAGCCACCCAGGTGCCCCTAAAAATGTTCTTTAAATGTTTATTTTTGAGAGAGAGAGAGAGAGAGAGAGAGAGAGAGGCAGAGTGTGAGTGGGGAAGGGGCAGAGAGACCCGGAGACACAGAATCCAAAGCGGGCTCCAGGCTCTGAGCTGTCAGCTCTCCAAGCCCTGAGATCAGGATCTGAGCCAAAGTCAGACAGTAACGGACTGAGCCACCCAGGTGCCCCCAGGAAGATTAATTTAAGGGAATCCGTCTGATCAAACATAGATGTACATTCATTCTAAAACATCTAAAACAAAAACTGGGTTGTTTACTTGACGGGAGCTGTGCTATGCCCTGGGGGACACAAAAAGTCGTGGTTAATAATTTTGAGCACCTAAAATAAATATGTCAGGTTTGGTGTTAGGCGCCTTACACAATTTTATGTAAGCCTCACAATAACCTTGCAAGTTAGGTATCCTTAATCGCATTTTGGTTATTATGGAAATAAGAGTGTGGCGACGTTCAGTAACAATAAACGTCACTAGGCTCATGGGAGGCTGTAATCCCATTAAAACCCTACCTCCTTCTTCCCCGGGGGGAAAAACCCCTGACTCCGCTACTAACCCAGGTCTGGCCCCACCCCCACCATTACGCCTGCGCGCTCCCGGAGCCAGCCTCCTCCCCGCCGACACGCGGCGCGCTTGCGCACTGCTTCTCCATGTGGGCTCCGGCAGTCAGCGGGCCCGGCTGAGCAGTGGGGCCGAGAACCCCTCGGCAGCAGGACCCTGACACCAGCTTAGCAGCCTCCGCCGTCCTGCTGTTGCCCTCCTCTCTCGGTCTTTTCTCCCAACGCACATCGCCATGGGCAAGAGCCGGACGAAGCGCTTCAAGCGGCCTCAGTTCTCTCCTACGGGCGACTGTCAGGCCGAGGCGGCGGCGAACGGGACTGAGGGAGAGGAGGACGACGGGCCGGCGGCGGAGCTGCTAGAAAAGGTGAAGCGGGGGCGCGCGGGGCTGCGAGGGGCGGGCTTCGCGCGGAGCCCTGGGGCAGCGCGGCGCGCCCCTGCCGCGGCCCCCGCGCCTGCGCTCTGTGCTGCGTCTGACACTTGCTCCTGTCCCGCAGCTCCAGCACCCGAGCGCCGAGGTCCGCGAGTGCGCCTGCGCGGGGTTGGCCCGACTGGTGCAGCAGCGGCCTGCGTTGCCGGGCCTGGCGCGTCGGGACGCCGTGCGCCGCCTCGGGCCGCTGCTGCTGGACCCCAGCCTGGCGGTGAGGGAGACGGCGGCCGGCGCGCTGAGGTGAGCCGGGAGAGAGAGGGGTCGCGGCGGCCGGCCAGCGCTGTGTGCGTGTCACGCACCGTCGATTATCTCCGTGCCCTTGCCTTCGGCAGCTCGGGAGACCCAGAACTGCCCAGGGTCTCCCATTTGCAGCGGGGGGATTTGAACTCAGTCTGCAGACCCCTGAGGAGCGCACCCGCCTCCCCCAATCGCATCCCATCTGTCCAGCTGGCTGCTCCAGCTGCAAGCAGCCAACTGCCACGTATCCTCCTCCCCGCAAGGCCTAACATACATCGCTCCCTCTCCAGGAACCCCCAGAGTCCCGAGGTTCTGTGAGCTCTTCCAGTGCATGTGGCACGTGTTCTGGGTGCAGGGAGTTTGAGCAGGCAGAACATTGAGCAAGAGAGCTGAGATCCCTGTCTTCACAGAACCCGTGTTGATGAGGAGACAAGAGACTAGTAAACAGGTAAAACAGGAAATACTAGATAGTGAGAAGTGCTATGGAGAGAAACAAGAGGATAATGAGTTGGAGGTGGGAAGTTCCTTTAAGCTATGATCTGTAGATGACACTTGATCTGATGCATCCGAACCAGACCTGAAAATCCAGGGCAAAAGCATTCCCGACGGAGGGAAACAGCAAAGAAGTGAGGCAGCAAAGGACTTGGCCTGGTTAAAGAACAGGAAGTTTAGTGTGGCTTTGCAGGGCAGGGGTGGGTATTACAGATGAGGTTGGAGAGGTGGACAGGGACTCGGTGGTGTAGGGCTAAAGGGCCTATGGTGAGCAGGAGTGGCCTGATCTAATTTATCTTTTGAAAAGGCTACTCTGGTGTCTGTGCAGAGAATGGACTGTAGAGGGGGCAAGAGTAGAAGGTTGTGTTTGCAATTCTTGCCGCTCTGTCTATATCATGTTGCATTTGGTGCTTTAGCAGGTATATTTTGTGTATCCACGGTGCTCCAAGCAGTGGGCTAGGCTGTGGGCATGTGTTAGTGAACAAGATAGATATGACTTCTGTCTTACAGCTTTGAGGGAGACAGGCATTAGCCAAATAATGATTTGGTTATAAATCATTATATATGATAGATAGATAGATAGATAGATAGATAGATAACTGGGGGGTTCAGAGAAGAAAGCCCTAAGGGAGGGGTGTTTGAGGTGAGCTCTAAGGGATGGATGGGGATTAGCCACATACTGGAGGAAACCACATGGAGGAAGCCCTACTCTTTCCCTGCAGCATATGTACACTGGGAGCTCCTGGAAGGTTGTGGGGGCGTTTTCTGCACACTGGGAGCTCCTGGAAGGTTGTGGGGGCGTCTTCTGATTCATCTCCGTCTTCAGTGCCTGGCACAGTGCTGTGTACTCAGAAGGCAAGCAGGCAGTGGCTTCCCAATTAAAATTCAGTTTAGCCTGGCTTGCTTCAGGGGCTGTCCTTCAGCCTCACCCTTGCTGCCCTTGGAAGTCTTGATCCCAAGAAAAGTTCCTTTCATGTAAGATCATGCTGTGATTTGTTCACATTAAATAGGAAAAGTCTTCTCTCTCTTACTGCCCCTGTAGCCATGTACCTGTGTATTGTTTCAGACTTCAAAATTAAGTTGTCACATGACAAAGTCATTTGTTTACATCATGTGAAACAAGGATCAGAACAGATGAAATCTTTGGATTGATTCTGTGGCGTCTTTTTTTTTTTTTTTTCTAATGTTTGTTTATTTTTGAGAGAGAGAGAGAGAGAGAGACTGAGTGTGTGCGGGGAAGGGGTAGAGAGAGTGAGAGAGAAAGAATCCGAAGCAGGCTCCAGGCTCTGAGCTGTCAGCACAGAGCCTGAAGAGAGACTCGAACCCACGGACAGTGAGACCATGACCTGAGCTGAAGTCGGATGCTTAACCAACTGAGCCACCCAGGCACCCCTGGTTCTGTAGCATCTTACAGAAATCATATGCAGTGCCATCTGGAAAACCTTAAGTATGGGTAGAAATTACATTTGAGAACTTAAAAGTGTTTTTGTGATGTGTGCTCTGAGAAAGTAAAACTTATTTTAAACTTTTTGTGTAGAAATCTCAGTGCTTGTGGAGGTTTTGAAGTTTGTGATGACATGGTGACTAAGGATATCATGACTCCTCTGGTCGCACTGCTGAAAGAGGTAGGTGGTTTAAAAAGTATCTTCATGGCAATTTTTAATTGTAGCTTTTAGTATATGCACTTAGATTTTTTTTTTTTTTAAGCCCTTTGGTATTAGTTATTTTGTCTTCCCTCAAAACATTCTATGGGCATTTTATTTCTTTTCCTAGAAACACAGATTTCTTCTCATTATACCAGTCTCCATTAGTTTGTCCCCACTATTTTTTATTTATACGCTAGTTGGAAAAGCCCTTTCTAAAACTATAGACTGACTCCTTTAGACCTTAAATTTTGTAAATAAAAGTAGTTTTTACGTTTTTGTGTCAGGTGGTGTTTTATGTATTATTTAATCCTTCCAGCAGTCCTATTTGGAAGGTGTTATTCCTGTTTTAGAGATGAGAAAACTGAGGCACGGACTAGGAATTTGCCATGAAGACTACATTAAGTTTTCAAATTTAACATCACGCCAACCTTAGTGCATGACGTAGTTGAAGGGAATAAGGCGCTCTCTCTCTCTCTAGGCTGCTTCTAGTCCACTATTCTGTATTGATACATAACTTTTATTTAAGGCTTTATAAAGAATATCCAATTTTGATGAGAGGCATCTCATCTTATTCTGTTCAGAGCATTGGTTCTGAACTGGTGGTGATTTTCCCCACAGGGGACATTTGGCAATGTCTGGAGACATTTTTGAGGTGTTGGCTACTGGCATGTAGTGGGTAGAGGCCAAGGATGCTGCTAACATCCTGCAGTGCACATGTGAACCCCACAACAAAGAATCATCCAGTCCAAAATGTCAGCGGTACTGAGACTGAGAAGCTCTGCTTTAGAGGGGGCCATGGGCTGTGCTACAGGGCAGTCCTGCCCTGACTTTGGAGCCAGAATACATGGATCTGAATCCCAGCTTTGCCATGTATTAAGCTACGCTTTCTGCAATCTCGTACCTCAGTTTTCCTTTTGTAGCAGAAGATTGGGGATAATAGATCCTCTGCCTCACAGGTTATGGTCAGGATTAAATAACCTAATGTAAAAGTGGTTAGAGTAGTGCCTTGTGCATAGAAGGCCCTGTGTAGATGTTAGCTCCTATTGCGTGTTACCTTTCTGTGCCTGATTTACTGTCTTCATTGCATTAGATAAAATACTTTGTATTGATTCTACATTTTAAAGTGTTAAATGCTTTGTATCCAGTTTGCACAATGACTCGTGAACTTTTCCCGTCTGTATTTCTTGCCAGAAGGGAACAGGACTGTGGGAAGGGTACTGCTTATGAGAATTTGATGAGCTCGTTAACCACTATAATTTCTGATGTTTAGTTTTTGTGTTTCTTCACTATCATTAGCCTTTTTGTTTAATTATTCTTTTGAACCAGGGTACTAATCATGATATTTGGTTGCAGTGTAGTGCCGGACTGGATTCAAATGAGATGTCTCCACAGGAAAAAAAAGATCAGAACAGAAATTCTATTGAGAACATAGCCAATGAGGCCATGAATGTGCTGTGGAATATATGGTAAGGTGCTTTCCGAACACAGCCTCCTGCTTCAACACTACTCAGGCTGCTGCTCATTCTGTAAAACTGTAGAGAGAGCTCTGTTCTCCTTGGTGGGCCTGTGATCTTAGGTGATCTAAGATCAGCCCTCCCTCCCAAGCCCTTTTCCTCATAGCATCGCTGTCTCTGTTTTTGCTTTATGACTTCTCTCCAATCATTGCTGCTGACAGAAATAAGAGGAATCGTGGCCATTACCATGTACTCTACCCCAGTTACCCTCCACTGCCTGCATACCCTTGAGTGGTCATTGTCTTCAAGCTAGTCAAGCCCCTGTGCAGCAGCTGCTTCGGTCTAGCACCTGGACGAGACGGGGCCACAGACCTTGGCTGGTGCGTTATTCCTCCACCCTAGCAGTTGCCATTTGACAGGACCGCCGACTCCTGAGAAGAGCTCCCTTGGCCCCAGTAGGAAGAAGGCCATGCTCTCCATGATTGCAGCAGTGGCGGGGTGGTGTGGACTTGATTTTAGGAATGGAAATGGCTAGAAACACTACCTGGACTTATTTTTCCTACCCTATTTTATGTCCCACCTTTCTAACCGGGTTGTGTCATAGTTCCTTATTTTCTAGTCAGCAGCAATGATACCTTCTGACCTAAAAGCACAGATGTATCTCAGAAAACAGGATTAAGTTGGATCCTGAAAAGCTGCCCACACAGCAGTCTGAACGTGCCGATGATTTCATTTCAAATTAGTGGATGCATTCCACCAGAAAATTGGAGAGATCAGATTTGAGGAAATGAGCAAGTGGGTGGTTAACAGTTTCCTGTACCCAGGAACTTTAGCTTATTTAATTGTTAGAAGTTTTAAAAAATTTTCTTTGAAAAGAGCCTGAAAAAGTAGTCTCCACAGTGTCTCTTTCCTGAATGCCTGTGAGCCCTAACAGTACCGTTTCCAGTTGTTCTAGCTTTTCAGTTTTGTCTTATGCTTCATGATTTTAAATCCTATATGTTTAGGTTGTATACGTGTGTATATATTTACAATTATCTTAACGCATGTATGCCTTATATTCCTGACTATATCTGATTCTGCTGTGGCCGTCTTGAGGGTAGGCTCATAGCAGTGCTGTAGTAACTAGGTGGGGTAGGTAGGTAGACAGATGGACAGAGAGTCAGGCAGAAAATAGTTTATCTTTCGATAACAAGATTGAATTTCGTAATTTAGTCACCTCTGTTTAATAACCTGATCCGCTCTTTTATTGTATCATGTGTATATGTGGTATGAACAGAGGGATACTTTTCTCTGGAAACAGGGATAAAATTATTAAAGTTACCTTTCTTTTATACCCTGTATTTCGTATACTTATTATATTTAGTTATATTTATTAATAACATTCTTAACATTAATTCTGATTTTTTTATTAAAAGATAGTGTAGCTTCAACTATATTTATGATAGCACTTTCTCTTCTGCAGACTGCAAATTCTGCTTGCTGATTATAATAGTCTAGAAGGAGTGAATAAAATTCATTTTATTTTCTTTTAAATTTGTGCTTTTTGTTTTACAAGCATAGAGACCTTTTATCCTCACTTTATCTTACTATTACTGTTACACAGTGGAAGGAACAGTAGGCTGGACCCAAGGAACCACCACAAATAAAATGTGTGATCTTTGAATAGATCACTCCATCTTTGGGGCCTAGGTTTCCTCCTGTATGAAATGAGGATTAGAAGTAAATGGTAGTGATTTCTAAGATCTCTTCCAGCTCTAGCCTCCTATAAGGAAACTGGCATGCAGGTAAAGAGATTGGTTAGAATGTCCTGGTGTGTTAGACATAACAATACAGGTGGCCAGTCTGGTTTATGCACAGTGTATATGAATGGGCATTGGTTTCTTCATCTGTGAAAATGGTGGGTGCTTGACTCCAGCTCTTTAGTTCGTTTATAAAGCCTAATTTATCTTTTCATGAATTTCTGTGGTTGATTTCTTAATGTTAACATGTGAATAGTAAAACTTTTTTTTCCCCCTTCAATTTAGTGAATGCAGTAGTAGAGCAGTATCTATATTCAACAAAGAAGGGTGTTTGGAGATTGTATTAAAGTATTTAAGTAGGTTTTCCACCAATGTGGACCTGGCTATTTCAGTAGGTAAGTGAAGAAAAGGTGATGATTTATTAAGTATGTATGGCCTTATTCAAAAATTTTTATTCCAACATAGCATGTTTATTCTATAGGAGTGATTTTTTTTCTCATTATATATAAATGTGTAACTGAGTTCTGTTTGTTTTGGATCTTTTAAAATCTATGATTAATACTTTACTTACTCATACAGTTTTCCTGCTCTTCACTCTGAAAGGGAGGAAGGCAATTATGTGAGCAGGTGCGGTTTCTAGTGTATCACCATTCTTAGAAGGCTTTATTAAGTCTTGAAGCTTTTATCTCCCATTTACTGAGAAGTAGTAACCCACAACTACCAGGCCTTTGAACCAAAGTTAATTGGAATCTAGACTGATTTAAATGTCTTGTACCACTATCTCATACTCCCAGCAGAACACTGATAACCTGTGCTTTTTTTGAGAGAGGAAAGTAAGTGATTGAAATTTCACATAGGTCTGCTTCCCTTCTGTGGGACAGGGAAAGCCCAGGCTGGCAGCTTCAGCTGCCTTGCCTCCCTCACTTTCTCTCTGGGGGGTGAGAGAGCCAAAGTGAGGAGCCCTTATTCATTTCAGGAGACAGATTGGAGGGTGGGTGGCTCAACAGAACTCTGGGGACAGTGGAGAAATAATTGATGCAAAGCATTTCTTTTCTACCCATTATAATGACCAGGTATCCAGCTGTCCTTTTATTTAATTATGCATTTCTCCTGGCATGGACTAAGTGTGTTTCCTCTTAGTGATGCTTCTTTTGTCTCTAATGGATACTTTTAAGAGAACAGAAAAAAAAAAAAAAAATAGTGGAGTAAATAATACTGGGAAAAATTTTTAAATCAGTTTCTCAAAATGGAATCTTTGGTGGAAGGGTGATTTATGAGTAAATGTGGATCTTAAAAACAGTTGAACTAGGAAATTTGTAGGTGGCTTTTCATTTCAGAAGACAATTTTTCTTACAATGAGGGAAATTGACAAAAGGTAGTTAATAGCTTTTATTTATTTTTTTAATTTTTTTTATATTTATTTATTTTTGAGAGACAGAGTGAGACAAAGTGAGACTGGGGGAGGGGCGGAGAGAGAGGGAGACACAGGAGTGGAAACAGGCTCCAGGGTCTGAGCTGTCAGCACAGAGCCTGACGCGGGGCTCGAACCCACAGACTGTGCGGTCATGACCTGAGCCGAAGTCGGATGCTCAACCGACTGAGCCACCCAGGCGTCCCTAGTTAATAGCTTTTAAAAGAAAAACTTCACTTCTGTTTTTGTATCTTTTGTAGATTTAGTTATTTAAAAATTTTTTTCTCTAATAAACTTCTAAAAGATGGATCAGAATAAAATAATTTTCAATTGTATAATAGTGTTTTATTTCCGCATTTAGCTAGATTCATGATTTTTTAAACAAATGTCAAGTTACTTTGGTTTGAAAATCAAGCAACGTTCACATGAAGTAAAGTGAACTTCTGAGACACTGTTCTTTATGTTAATATGGCTTTCTTTGCTCTTGTATTGTCTTTATGGTAGCAGCCATAGTTTCTCTAGGCTTTTGCTAAAGTGAATTTAGTTAGTCTCTTAGTGAAAAAAATTACATTTGGGCATATATATATATATATATATATACACACACACACACACACACACACACACATACATACACGCACACACACACATGCATATTTATGGATTCGTATACAAATGTGTTTTGGGAACCAAACTAGATCACAGAAGTAGCATGTATTTTGACTAATTTGGATGGGTATGGTCAGCTTTGAAATTTTGAGACCTGAAAGAAATGGATTTGTTTGGAACACACTAAGAAAAACAAACTTGGGCTTGCTTCATCTTTGTGCTTCAGAGGTCTCTTCTGCCAGACCTGTCAGGCAATCCCAGTTGTTTTGATACTTTTAGTTAATTATTTCTAATATGCAAGTTGTAATCCATTATCTTGTTTTAGTACAAGGTAGGAAGTAAGTACTAAATGACCATATGTCTATGAATACTGTAGCCATCTCTCAGTTTACTCATATTTTTATGTAAAATATTTTTTTAAGTCTTTTTTAATGTTCGTTTATTTTTGATAGAGAGTGAGCAGGGGGAGGGGCAAAGAGAGAGGGGGACAGAGGATCTGAGGCAGGCTCCAGGCTCTGTGCTGACAGCAGAGAGCCTGACGCAGGGCTCAAACTCACAACCTGTGAGATCCTGACCTGAGACACAGTCAGACGCTCAACCGACTCAACTCAACCCAGGTGCCCCTAAGATGCTTTTTTTCTTAAAGAAATATTGCTTCGCTAGAAATAAGTGCCCTAAGTTTTAAGGTCATGCTAAATTTAAAGGAAGCCAGAATGACCCCAAACCTGGGGCTTGTTCTTGACAGTGGAGCTGCTAAGAGTGTTGTCTGGGTACTGGTGTTTGGTCCACAGGCTGTTTACTACCAGTCCACTGTAAGTACAGAAATTGAGGAGAAACTTTTGTAAATGTTCATAGCAATTCCATGTTGTCACAACATTTAAGAGCCTTTTAAATTGTATTTTGTGAAAGTATATTGTATAAAGAATTAGAAATTAAGAAAAAGAAAAAAGTCACTGATCTTCGAGGAGCCTCATTTGCATGTATCATGCTTGAAGTAAAGCGTATCTATCTTACAAAAGCTACCTGTGTCTGAAGAAGTTGTAAAGATGCAGATGTTTTCTGATGAGTTAGATTGGTATAAATTACCCTAGCAGAATTCATTTGTTTCTTAATTTTTATCTTTATAGCATATTGTTTGCAGACAGTGACTGAAGATAACCCAGAGCTGCTGAACTCTTTCACTGCCCCAGCATTGCATGTACTGGAGTCAGCAATGCTTTCTCCAGTCAGTTCCATGGACTACATTCTGTTAAAGACATTGGTGGCAGGTAAAATTTAGCGATTTTGCGACAGTGTCCTTTTTTAGTAATATGTAATGGGTAGAGATGGGGGCCAAAATTCAATCATTCGTTCATTTCACCACATCAGGACTTTCCGGTATATGTCTGTTCTGAAAATTTAATATTTAAGTGGAGATCCTTAATTCAAGAGGTTATGCATAGGGGTGCCTGGGTGGCTCAGGTGGTTGAACATCTGATTCTTGGTTTCAGCTCAGGTCATAATCTCATGGTTCGTGGGCTCCTGATAGCATGGAGCCTGCTTGGAATTCTCTCTCTCTCTCTTTGTTCCTCTCCTGCTCATGCACTCTCTTTTCTTTTTCTCTCTCTCAAAATAAATAAACATTAAAAAAAATTACATGTAATGTAGAATTTACCATCTTGATCATTTTTAAGTGTGCAGTTTAGTAGTGTTAAGTACATTCAACGTTGTTGTGCAACCAATCTCCAGGACTTTTCATCTTGCAAAAGTGAGGCTCTGTACACATTGGACAACTCCCCATCTCCCCCTCCTCCCGGCCCCCAGCAACCACCCTTCTACTTTCTGTTTCTATGAATTTGACTTCTTTAGGTGCCTCATATAAGTAGAATTATACAGTGTTTTTCTTTCTGAAGCTGGCTAATTTATTATTTTATTAAAAACATTTTTTTTAATGTTTATTTTTGAGAGAGAGACAGAGCATGAACACGGGAGGAGCAGAGAGATAGGGAGATGCAGAATTAGAAGCAGGCTCCAGGCTCCAAGCTGTCAGCACAGAGCCTGACACGGGGCTCAAACCCACGAACCACGAGATCATGACCTGAGCCCAAGTCGGATGCTTAACCGACTGAGCCACCCAGGCCCCCTGTTTTATTATTTTTAAAAAATTAAAAAAAATTTTTTTAAAGTGAGCTCTCCACCCAACATGGGACTTAAACTCATGACTCCAAGATCAAAAGTCACAAGCTGTACCAACTGTGACTAATTTCATTTAGTATAACGCCCTCAGAGTTCATCCATGTTGTAACGTGTCAGAATTTCCTTCCTTTTTAAGGCTGAATACTATTGCACTATATATATTTATCACATTTTGTTTAACCATTCATCCATGGTTGGGCACTTGGGTTTGTGGCTGTTGAGTAATGCTGCTGTGAATATGGGTATACACATATCTGTTCGAGTCCCTGCTTTCACTTCTTTTGGGTAGGTACCAGGAAGTATTTTTATTATAACTGACTAACAAGTAACAGGTGGCTCCTGTTCTGTAGAACCTGCTCTCTGGTTTGTCCATGAGACCTTGGAATTTTAGTACATTTAATTCTACTCCTGGAGTATAAGAAGCTGCCTAGGAGGGCAGCTCAGATTAAGATGAAAGAGAGTGGGTAACTTAATTTGTCATTTCAAGTGAAACCTGATCAGCCTTCTCTTGGTCTGTTGCTGTGTGGTGTATCAGAGAAAGGCATTCAGTGCCAAGGAAGGGAGATGATTGTGGAGGATGGTAACAAAGAGAGCTGCCTCTGTGCAAAGCTTTTTTTGTGTGTGTGTGGACATTTAATAAAAACTAAACAGAGGTGGAGGAGGGTTTGACATTTTTTGAAATCCCATCTGAGCTTAAAGAACCAATCTCATGGAAACTGGATTTAATAAAAGCTTTCACAGGGGATTCCTTATGTGCATTTCCCCTCCCCCCCCCTCCCCCAGGAACAGTTTGGAACCTAAAAGACATTATTCCATCCAAGAGTCAGGCAGAAATCATAAATGCCATACTGAAGATCTTATCAGAAGTGTTGGAAGTGGATGCTGGTGAAATAGTTATTCAAATGAAGGAGGCCGAAACTCAAAGGTTAAAAGCGGCAGCAGAGACGGAGGAGATACGAGAGAATGCCAATGGTGACAATCTGATTGAAGACGATGAAATGGAAGAAGTTCCTCATAAAAGAAAAGTCAGAAGGAAAACTTTCATTTCAGATTTACTTCCAGTAAGTTAGATTGATGGTTGCAATCCTGGATTAATACAGCTGTTTTCTTTTAATAGGTCGCCAAAGCTTTGCAGAAAAATGTTACAGGAAAATTAAATATAAAGTGAACTCCAGTAAAAATCAGTCCTTTTTCCCCATCGACTCTCGTGGTCACATTATAAATCTACTCCCAAAGGGGGAAAAGAAATCTCCTATCTAAAATTAAACTTTTATATACAGAATATTTCAAAGAGGGGATAGACCCGTCCTTTTAGAACACTTTAAATAGCATGCAGACACCTTCCTAACTCCTGTGTCTCCCCTCTTTGTTACATATTCTGCAAGACTGTCTTCAAACTAAAGGAATTTTTACTTTGCTTGGCTTGTCCCCTTGCATTCTTGTCTCTTTTTTAGTATTTATTCTTAAAAATAGCAAGCCCTCATTTGCCCACTGCTGCTGGGCAGAGAAGGTTGGGTGCTTATGAGAATTGATGGGTTTTAGGGTTTGCCAAATGGGTGGTTGTGACATGCTTGTGTCGGAGTAAAGGTGAGCAAACTTAGGTGCAGGGAGCATGTCAGCGGAGCCGGTCAGCAGAGATGGAGCCATACCTTGGAAAAACATTTCCCCCAAGGAGGAGAGCAGGGTGGACAGCAGGTTGGCTTTCTTCATTCAGGTGCACATTTTCTGTGCTCCTGCAGTGTGCCAGGCACCGTGCCAGATGCTGATGCTAGAAAGACAAGACATTTTCATCTTAAGGGACCTTCTCCATCTTGGGAGGACAGACCCATAATTAGGATGTATTATAATATGCCGTGCCAGGAGCAGTGATAGGGCTGTGCACAGATTTCTGAGGTAGTAGTGTTTTATAGAGAGGCACACCAGATCTATGGCCCTGATGGGAGAGGAGAGGAAGAGGTAGTCAGAGCAGGCTTTTTGGACAGAACACCTCACTGTCTAGGATGGGGTACGAACAGCATGACGAAAGCAGGTTGGTGTCGTTAGGGGGCCTGGAGGCAGGGGACATCAGTGAGGCTGCTGGCTTTCTTCATTCCGAAGGAGGATGATGAAGCCTGGGCCGGAAGAGTGCTATTTCCATTCCCTCACACTTTCTGCAGTTCTGCATGTGGCTTGCCCCGATTTGTATAAAGTGAACTGAAACTGAGAGCTGTCTTTAGTCAGTGTCTTAGAGTTTTGAGAAGTTTGTGCCCAATAAAAATTCTCTAAATGGAATATACCTGAAAAGAAATATAACAGTATCTTACTTTCCTGGGTTCACAAAGTCTTGTAAAGCACAGATCGGTGCTATTTTAGCGAAGTCAAAATGTTGTAGCTGGAGCTACTCTCCCGCCCCCGTGGCTAGCCCTTAGGTACACAGCAGCGCGGTGAGTTGTGGGGCCACTATGAAAGTGAGAAGCCTGGAGCTGCTTGCAAATCATAAAGTCGCTTGAAAATCATGGCACCCCTTTTGGTGCAGGCAGGCACATATTTGAACCCCAGATTTCTTTTTTGTCTGTAGTCTGAGTACAATTTAAAGCCAGTAAAACAAGATAGACAAAGGCATAGCCATGTGCCTTATCCTCGCAAAGGGGTATTTATAAAGAACCCTAGGAACATTTTTCTGTTCAGTTGTCACGGGAAGGGTCAGTCCTGGATCTGGGACATACGTGGCTTCCATCTGGGGAAAGTGACAGATCAGGGCTTGGAGGCTCTTCTGCAGCCTTGGTATTGCGCTGACCTTATCCCAACTGGTGCACACAGACCACGTTTTACCACGACAAATGCCCGTCAGCAGAAGCCGAGATTACAGGTGGGCTGTCGGGGAACCCTGAAATACCTGAAACCCCTCCCGGGGAGCGGGAGAACAGCACCCTGGAGTTCTGCACCCTCAGCCTTGCTTCCAGGGGGCTCCTAGGGGGAGAAGGTGGGGACTGAGATCCTTGTCTACCAAGACGAAAGTGCCATGGTGTAAAAAGTGTTGATATTTAACTGTTGTTTAGGCACTTACTCTCCCAGCTATTATTTAAAAATAGAACATTGGTGCTTATAAAATGCAGTGTTTTCTCATAACAAAACTTGTTTTTTAAAGTCTGTTAACATAACCGAGTAGACAGGATGGTTAACACGCTGGTCAGCCAGCCAGTGTTTAAGTGCCAGTAGGGTGCTGGGCATCATGCTGGTATGTGCCAGGAATATAAAGTGTGTAATGCTTGTCGGCTCTGGTCTTTCTCACTGCCCGGTGGCTGGTGCAGGAGTCCTTCGGGATCAAAACCTTTAATCACATCGTTTAACTTAAGAAGATATGGCCACAAATATGTAGAGAAGGAACCAGCCCAAGTTGTTGTTTTAGCATAGGCAGAAATAGAGAAGTCTCTCGCCCAGCTTCCACAGTTATCAGTGATCAAATCATAGTCTGTTTTATTTCATCTATTTCCCCACCTTCTCTCCCATCTCAGTGCTGAACATTTTGAAGCAAATCTCAGATGTCATAACATTTCATCTAGATTGGCTCTTTATGTTAGTTTGATGACAGTAAGAAGCAGGGAACTGTTCTGAGCAAGAGAATTACATAAAGAAGTAGAACTTAATTTCAGGATTCTTCTGAGTCAGATCTTCATACATCTCAAGGGAATGGGAGCTCAGCAAGAACATATCTTACTTAACTTTGAGTCTACTCTAATAAATGTTTACTTGAACATCATATACACAGCAGATAGGAATAATTTTTATGTACATTCTTGCCAGTGATAAAAGGAATACAAACGGAGGGATTCCTAAGCTACATGTTTTAAATTAACATGTTGCTTTTAAAATAATTATTAATAAATGTATTATCTTTTAAAAAAAAATTTTTTTTTTTAACGTTTTATTTATTTTTGAGACAGAGAGAGACAGAGCATGAATGGGGGAGAGGCAGAGAGAGAGGGAGACACAGAATCGGAAGCAGGCTCCAGTCTCTGAGCCATCAGCCCAGAGCCCGACGCAGGGCTCGAACTCACAGACCGCGAGATTGTGACCTGAGCTGAAGTCGGCCGCTTAACTGACTGAGCCACCCAGGCGCCCCAAATGTATTATCTTTTAATTTATTATTTTAAATTTATTACTATTTTGTTTTTGTTGTAGATACTTATTTAAAAAATTTTTTTTATTTTGAGAGAGAGAGCACAAGTTGGGGAGAGGGGCAGAGAGAGAGGGAGACAGAATCCCAAGCAGGCTCTGTACCATCAGTCTAATGCGGGGTCTCAAACCCATGAACCGTGAGGTCACGACCTGAGCCAAAGCTATGAGTTGGATGTCTAACTGACTGGGTCACCCAGGCGCCCCAGATTTCACTTTAAGGAACCTCTGCGTCCAGTGTGGGGCTTGAACTTACAACCCTGAGATCAAGAGCTGTATGCCGTACCGACTGTGCTGGCCAGACACCCCTATTTATTATTCTTTAATAATAATTTTGAACATTGGTTGGCTCAGTCAGAGGAGCATGTGACTCTTGATCTCGGGGTCGTGGGTTTGAGCCCACATCAGGTGTAAACATTACATAAATAAAACTTTAAAAAAATAAAAATAAATAATTTTGAACATGGTTCAAAATTACAGTCAAATCATTGTACAAGAAGTTGGTGGGAGATTGTAAATCAGTGTGAACCTTTTTGAAGGGAAAATAGGAACATGTCACAAGATCTGTAGATGTCCCTTTTGACCCAGTAAATCTGAGGAAATGTCATATCCCAGTAACCTGTAATATTCCAAATTAGTGGCATGCTTAATAAATGATAGTGTATCTGTTAAATAGAATACTATAGAGGCATTGAGAAGGCAGTTAGAAACCTGTTGAAATTGGGAAGCATTCAGACAATGAAATACACGTTATTTTTAGCTTACGCTCTCTTCTGGAATATCAGTGTAGCTATTTCACTTTTCATAGGTAACTTGAGAATTAAGGTCATGTAAATTTATACAGCCCATTTTAAGAATAGTAATTGATAAGTTCATGTTAATTATTTCCAGAGGAAAAAAGTTCTCCCCTTTTTTCAGTCTTAAAGAAATGCTTTATTTCGGTCTTCAAAGAAAGCCAGGAAGCAAGCCTGTCTGCGTATACGGGCTTGTTAGTAATTCTTGTTAATGCAGTCTTTTCCAAGAGGACATGTAAGCATCTAAAAGCAGGTTTGTTGTGGATAAGTGCCTGGTCTCTGAAATGAGCTCTTGTTTTAATCTTAGTGGGCTGAGCTCCTTCTTAACACATTAGATTAAGTTTCAGGGTGAATTCAGTTCAGAATTCCTGAATATTTACCTGTTCTCTGCAGCTAACTAAGCAACACGTAGAGAACAGCCATCCAGAGAGATGGAAGCACAGTTATCAGTGGCCTGCTGCACAGTGCCAAGAGGAATCATAATGCTTATTTGTATTTGAGCACGTTAGGACTTTTCTTCTGGCTGCCCCTTCCCCCAAGCGCTCTAGTCCAAGGGTAGAAATCATGTAGTAGGCTTTAACTAAGGACATCCACGTGAAAATATTTTCCCAAACATTGAGAGTTGGTTGGTTGATTTTTTTTTTTTTTTTTTTTTTTAAAGCCCACTGACAAGGAACTGAGAGAAGCCATGGCATTGTTGACAGCTCAGCAGACTGCTCTGGAAATTATCGTCAACATGTGCTGCAGTGAAGGTTTGTCACCAGTTTACACCGAGACATTCTGCCCCTGGACTGAAAGGGCAGCTTCCATGAGGATTTTCTTGAATATTCCAATTATGTGTGGTTCGCACTCTTCCCAGATCCCTCCGACGATGAGTGGGAAGAGCTTTCTAGCAGCGATGAGAGTGATGCATTTATGGAGAATTCCTTCAGCGAGTGTGGTGGCCAGTTGCTCTCTCCCCTCTGCCTCTCCCATGAGGTTCACACCGCTTTCACCAACTACCTCATCCCAAAGAAGGTAGTCTGTTTTTTTTTTTTTTTTAATTTTTTTTTTTAACGTTTATTTATTTTTGAGACATGAACGGGGGAGGGTCAGAGAGAGGGAGACACAGAATCTGAAACAGGCTCCAGGCTCTGAGCTGTCAGCACAGAGCCTGACGTGGGGCTTGAACTCACGGACCGCGAGATCATGACCTGAGCTGAAGTCGGCCGCTTAACCGACTGAGCCACCCAGGCGCCCCAAAGGTAGTCTGTTTTAAGTCTAGCCTCATTCTGGAGCATGGGGAGGGCTAGCTATTCACTGTGTATTGGAAAGACGTTTGCTCACACTGTAGGTAACTGGCAGGAAGCAAGCTAGGACTAACGGTACCGGGAGTACGAGGAACAGTCAGTAGGTCCTCACCACGTCTGACCATTTCACGTAGAGGTAACATGTTGGGATTTGAAAAAGGGATCTTGTGTAAAATGACACTACTCTTTAACCTTTGCTTTACTGCCTTCTTTTAAATCTAGATTTTTGAGAAAACTGCCTTTCCAAACAGCATTGCAGTTGACCTATGTTCTAGAAGTCCCACTTGGAAATCTTTGGTTAGAAAGTAAGAACTTTTCTATTTTCAAAAAAAATTTTTTTTTTTAACGTTTATTTATTTTTGAGACAGGGAGAGACAGAGCATGAACGGGGGAGGGTCAGAGAGAGGGAGACACAGAATCTGAAACAGGCTCCAGGCTCTGAGCTGTCAGCACAGAGCCCGACGCGGGGCTCGAACTCACGGACCGTGAGATCACGACCTGAGCTGAAGTCGGCCGGTTAACCGACTGAGCCACCCAGGCGCCCCAAACTTTTCTATTTTCAAAACTATTTGTTATTATGTGATTATGTGAAACGATGGGCCTTTAAATAGAAGATGCTGACTCCCCCCAGATTCAAGAGTTCTATTCTTATGTGTATTCCCTAGAAAAAGGGGTGCATATGTGCACTAAGCCATGAGAATGTCCATGGCAGTGTGGTTCATAGTTGCCCCAACCTGCCAACAACCTCAGTGTCCATCAGCAGCAGAATGGATAAATAAATTTTGACATAATCATGCAGCAGAATATGTACAGCACTAAAAAAAAAAATAAAAAAAAATAAAAAGCCGAACTGGAACATTGAGCAAGAAGGCAAGGCACAAAAGAATAATCACACTGTGATTCCACTTTTACAAAGTTCAAAACCTGGTAACACTTAACTGTTTTGTCTCAGGAGACATACGTAGGTGGTAAACCTATAAAGAAGAGCAAGGAAATGTTTACCATAAAAGCCTGGATAGTGGTGACCTTTAGGGGTCAGAGAGGTGGGGCGTGATAGGGAAGGGGTAGATGGGCTGTGGGGGTGCTGGTGGTGTTTATTATCTGGGTGCGCAGTGTTTGCTTTATAAAATATGAATAAACTATTAAACTCTATATATGTGTTGAGCACTTTACATATGTCATATTTCACAATTAAAAATAGTTCAGATGCTGCTGTGCATAAAAATTTTTCTAAAGCAGATTCCCTGTGACTCATAAGTGAGTAATTGTGCCGCAAGCCCTGAGTGCTCAAGCAATTTGATTAGGTAGATAAACAGTTCACCTTAAGATTCTTTGTTAATAGCCATATACCTTCTGCTTGCAGATATTCCCAGCCAGAGCCTGAAGCTTAGGTGGAAAGTTAATACTGGATTCTGTTGGATAATAGACCGCATTAGGGAAACAGACTGCATTTTTTTCGCTTCCTTTCCAGGATGAACACTATTCAGTGCAGAGCCCTCGTGTGTCTCCAGAGTCTCGTATCCCTCCTGGATGTGGACCATCTGGGGGGAGCCGCAGCTCTTCAGACACTTGCACAACATCTGTCACAGCTGCTTTTTTCGCAGCCAGGTAAATATTTAGGCCTCATTGCAAAAGACTGTTTGGATCAAGCAGAATTTTGAAGGGCCAGGAACTTGGACTTTGGCATTGTACTGTGTTTGTCATCCAACCTGAAGAACCTTTCCCAAGCACTAAGAGTCATATTTATAGTTTCCAGAGGTATAGGGTCCAGCCCATATGCTGGTTTATGGGTTGTATTTGTTTTATTATTAAGATTTCTTGCATCCAGTTATGTCAGGCCAATAAGGGTGAATCACAAATATCGTAAATATTAAGCCCCATTAAGATATTCAGGTAATTCTCTAGTCTTTCTTTTTCTTTCTTTTTTTTAAGCATTCTTTTTTTTTCTTTTTTAGATTTTTTTCTTTTTTTATTTTTATTTGAGAGAGAAAGAGCAAGAGGGAGAGAGGGGCAGGGAGAGAGAGAGAGAGCGAGAGTGAGTGAGAGAGAATCCCAAGCGGGTCCATATTGTCTGCGCAGAGCCCGACCCAGGGCTTGATCCCACAATCCTGGGATCATGACCTGAGCCAAAATCAGGAGTCGGACGCTTAACTGACTGAGCCACCTGGCCACCCTAAACATAAAATATAAACATAAACATAAAATCATTGATTTATATTTGATTGGGTAATCTATACATGTATCACAGAATTCACAAGTTACTACAGGACATAAAGCAGAGAGCCTCCCTCCTTTTCCTCACACCACCCAGTTCCTCTCCCAGAGTCCATCACTGTTACCAGTTTCTTGTGTGTTCTTCCAGAGAAATTCTCAATATCAAATATGTATATGATTTGAAAAAAAAGTATATACATGTGTTCTTAAGGCAAATGGTAGACTACCAGATACACAATACTGTACCCTGCTTTTTTCTAACACATTTCTATTTTCAAACACCTTTGCATGGTAAGAGGTATTACCAAGGTCTCTAATATGGATCAATTTCATTTGTACATAGAGACCTAGGGAGATGCCATATGTAGTTAACTATTTTTTCTAAGTGACCTAGCTGTATAAGGGTTAATGCATGTTCTTCTAACAGATTTTCATAGTTTGTGGTAGTAGAATCTCATTTGACTTGGTCACATGACACTGTAGCAGCTCAAGCCAAACAAACAATGAGAGACTGAGAGGGAGGGAAAAATAGTACTTTATGTAGCAAAGGAAAATTCTCCACATTGCCCTATTTAACATGTATGTCTGCAGTGAGAGTAATTTGGGAGATAAGAATCTGCTGCTCTCAGATCCTCAATTTCAGAGTGTCTTTAGGGAGTTTTTGAGGGTAAACTTGAAGATATATAATATTTGCTTTCTGTACTAACCTTAGAATTTAACCACCAAATAAGATGTAACCTTGCTGTGTTACCATTGGTGTATTACTCACAAATCTCATTGTAAAGTATTTATTTGACGTATCTCTCCTCTTCTTAGACACATCATTAAGTCAAGAGCTGAAACTCTTAGGGGAACCAGGCTGGCTCAGAGGAGCATGTGTCTCTTGATTTGGGGTCATGAGTTTGAGCCCCATGTTGGGGATAGAGATCACTTATATAAATAAGACTTCAAAAAAAAAAGTTGAAACTCTTAAAAGATCAAAACATGGTCGATTTTGACTAAATGCAAGTGTCTGTATAAACATTCATTCGAGAGTTGCTCCCCAGTTCTTTGTTTTAAAGATTTTTAAGTTATCATTATTTTTAAATATTTTATTTTTAAGTAATCTCCACCCAACATAGGGCTCAAACTCAACCCCGAGATAAGAGTCATTTGCAACTCTGATTGAGCCAGCCAGGCACCCAATTCCCAGTTCTTTTAGACATCTATTTTGCACTCCATCAAGTTAATATGAGGTGCTGTGCTTTTAATAGTGCATGTTTCAGAAGTTCTACGTCATTTTTAAAAATTGAGTAAATGTTCAGAAACCCGTATATAGTTATTCTGTCTCTCCTGACCTGCCAACATTTGTTAGTCAGCAGATGTAATTTTCCAGTGATCTCAGGCTGTGCATTCTTTCACCGGTGCGATCATGTGAAAACTGTGCCCAGCCACACCTAACACACGACAGGACAGGACTGGGCAAGCTCTGGCTGCAGAAGTGACTTGTCAGCGTGAGGTGGCCAGATAACTGTAGCTTTTTTTTTTTTTTTTCCCCCAATGTTTGTTTATTTTTGAGAGACAGACACTGAAAATCCTGAGCAGGCTCCACGCTGTCAGTGCAGAGCCTAATGTGGGGCTCGAACTCATGAGCCGTGAGAGTCATGACCTGAGCCAAAATCAGGAGTGGGAAGCTTAACCGAATGAGCCACCCAGGCGCCCCTGCTGTAGCTTTGTGTTTGTCTCCCAGTCTTATGAACCAGGCAGAGATTTGGATGGTGTTGGTGGGGGGGGGGGTGGTCACTGGAGAGGGGGATATTTTATCTGACTTTTGCTGACATTGTGGCTCCTGTCAGCCCAGCTGAATGTCCCATGGTAGGGGAGGGAGGGGGCTACTGTTGCTCAGGCCCTCTCCCATCCACCCATTCACATGGGTGCCCTGTAGGGAGCCGGGCCAAATGGGATTGTGCACAGCCATGCTCCCAGGGGAGCATGACCTATCCAAGCCTATCACTGCTTCTAAGACCTGCCTAACCAGAGGGGATCCTGTCTGCCTCACTGGCAGAACAAACTGTCATGTCTTGCCTCTGAGCCATTTTTTCAGTGGGAGTCCAGTCAAGGTACTGGAAGCCCCATCTCCCAACTAGCAGAAAGAGAGTTTGTTTCACTTGAGTAAGTGCACATATGCTGTGCCTCTGCTGTGCAGAAAACAGGTATGCTTCTCCCAGTTCAGCTGGCTATTTGTGGTCCCTGATGCTTGCACATTTATTACCTGGAAGATCACAGGAAAATGAGACTAAGTTCAGCCTTGGAAAAATAATGGAAATTTTCTGAACTGTAGGAAACTAGAATTAAACACTTTAAGTAAATTCCAAGTTCAGGGGTATTGTTGACATAACCTTTTCTTATCAGAATGAAATTTTTGATAAAAGGATAATTGCTTATATTTAGAGATGGCATTCTAAAATTCCTTTTAAACAGAGATTTATTAAGTTACATAACCTTGTGGGTTTTAGGTGGGTGGTTTGAACTGTTATTGGAGAATTTTGTGGAGGATGGGGCTAAATGTCTCTAACTTCTTGTGTTATTATCTCTGAACATTAAATATATGAGGATCATACAACTCTGCCTAATTTATTTTACTTTTTTAAAAATTTTAAATGTTTTTACTTATTTTTGAGAGAGAGAGAGTGCAAGCGGGGGAAGGGCAGAGAGAGAGGGAAACACAGAATCCAAAGCAGGTCTCAAGCTCTGAGCTGTCAGTATAGAGCCTGATGTGGGGCTTGAACCCATGAACCGCAAGATTGTGACCTGGGCCGAAGTCACTCACTCAACTGACTGAGTCACCCAGGCGCCCTTAACTTACTTTACTTTTAATGCTGAACTACGGTTCTGGGGGGTGCCTGGGTGGCTTAGTCAGTTAAGCGTCCAACTTCAGCTCTGGTCATGATTTCATGGTTCATGAGTTCGAGCCCCACATGAGGCTGTGTGCTGACAGCACAGGGCCTGCTTGGGATTCTCTCTCCCTGTCTTTCTGCCCCTCCCCCACACTCTCTCAAATAAACTTTCAAGGAAGGAAGACAGGGAGGGAGGGAAAGAAGGAAATTGAAAATCAGTCTGAACAATTCACCTAAATAAAATTTGCTGCTTAATTACTTGTGAGTTGATTATTTACCTGCATTAAGATGTGCTACAAATTCTTACATGCCGAACAAAGTTGAGGGGAAAGACATTTTAGTCACCTCTTTTGTTTAACTTCTGTTGACCTTTACTTAATTTCTTCAACAATACCGTATGTGTTGACCTTTTACTGGGAATCTCTCAGAAAGGCAGGGTAGTTTGAAATTCCTTTCCCAAAATGGATAAATGACCAGAAATGCGAATTAAATAAAAGTCATCCAAATAATAATCCTTAATTTAGGGAAAGTATAAATTGCACATAATGTAAAATAGTAGTGTGGTTTAGATTAGTGTTTTGAATCTAAAGTAGTGGTTATTTTTCTTAGAATGGAAGTTAGAAAAAAATTGTTTGAGTGTGTTCTAGTTTGTATTGAGTTATTTCTTCATGATGTTATTTAATTGTTTCATGTGCAGTTCATGAGTGTCTAGGGCTACACTTAATAGCTGTAATCAAATATAGATATAACTTACTTTTCAGAGACAGTATGGTGACTTTTTGAATTTTATTAGTAACGACCTTACACCGATTTTTGAGTGCCTTTTAGATGCTAGGCTGTATGAGCGAGGCATTATTACCCCACCCTCCTGATAAGGAAGCTGAGATTTAGAGAGGTTGAGGAACTCCTTCTGGGGCATTCATTTCTTTAGCTATATTTATTGAACGCTTTATGCCATATTCCACTCTCCAGGTCTGAGGGATCCAGGCGTGGATGAGATAAGCAAGACCACTGTGCTCACGAACTTACAATCTCAGAGATTTAATATAATTTTATCTAGGAAGAAAAAATGACAGCATAATTGGTTCAGGTGCCGTATTAGATGGGTTTACGTTGAAAGGCGTCTCCAAGGAGGTAACATTTGACCAGAGGCCAACATGAGAGGTCATATAAAGTCAAAGGCAGGATTCCATCCCAGGTCTGTCTGATCCTAAAGCTTAGTGTATGTTCTGTGAAACTTACAGGAACTCCCTACTTCAGTACGTAACATATATCTGAAAAGGAAGGTCAAAAAAATAAAATACGCAGATTTGATTCAAATCTGTGCAGAAGCTGGCACGTTCTCATGCAGGCAGTCCAGAAAAGGGCATTGGAACCTTTCTAGGGCCCCAGGCAGCAGGAGGCAGAAAGCCAAGGTATCTGTTACCATATAACAAAGCACCCCAAAACTTTGTGGCTTAAAACAATACTCATGAGTTTTTCTCAGGGTTTCTATAGGTCAGAGATGGTTTGTCTCTACTCCACAATGTCTAGGCCAGGGGTTCTCAACTAGGGGCAGTTTTTCTCCACAGGGAACATTTGGCAATGTCTGGAGGTATTTTTTGTTCTTATAACTTGGGGGTTGCTGCTGTTATCTAGAGGGGAGAAGCCAGGGATGCTGCTCTTATACCCTACAGTGTAGAAGGGACCCCAAAGAATTGTTTGGTCCAAAATGTCCATGGTGCTAGGGTTGAGAAACTCTAGGGTTTCTGCCAGAAAACTGGAAGGCAGAACTTCTGAAGTCTTGTTCACTCATACGTTGATGGTTGGCTCAGGGGCTGTCAGCCGGAACACCCATAGGTGACCTCTTCATATGACCTAGGCTTCCTTACAACATGGTGGCTGGGTTCCAAGGGTAAGAGTTGAAAGAGAAAAAAGAGCAAACACATGTGAGTCAGGTGCAAGCCGTGGTGCCTTTTACGACCTAGCCTGTCGTGTTCATGTGTCCTATTGCTTATAGAAGTCACAAAGTCCCCCCCAGATTCAAGGGGAGAGGAAATAGATTTTACATCTTTATGGGATGTGGCAAGGCTTGGGAAGATCATGCAGAAATGGAAGTACCATTGTGGCTATTTAATATATAATCTACCACAGCAGGGGCTCCTGGGTGGCTCAGTCGGTTGAGCGTCCGACTGCAGCTCAGGTCATGATCTTGTGGTTTGTGGGTTCGAGCCCCGCGTCAGGCTCTGTGCTGACAGCTCAGAGCCTGGAGCCTGCTTCGGATTCTGTGTCTCCTCTCTCTGTCCCTCCTCCATTTGTGCTCTGTCTCTCTCTGTCTCTCAAAAATAAATAAATGTAAAAAAAACCAAACGTATAATCTACCACAGCAAATCCATCACTTTCCCTTCCCACCAAAGACGTTAGAGAGCTAGCCTGCCTGGGTGACCCACAGCCTTCTGTATAACTGTAAACATAATTGTTTGTTGCTATTGTTCCATTTGTCCTGTGTCGGAAGAAGGGACAATAAGAAAAGAGTAAAAGTG
The DNA here is from genome assembly GCF_023721935.1 of Panthera uncia. Lineage (NCBI taxonomy): Eukaryota > Metazoa > Chordata > Mammalia > Carnivora > Felidae > Panthera > Panthera uncia. Next base: position 25,861,416 of record NW_026057588.1, read on the forward strand.
AGCAGGAATGGGAAGGGGAAGTTGGGTTAGTCAAAACCATAGAAACCATTGAAGCCATGGAGGTGTAGTGGCCTAGCCCTGTGCAAACAACAGTTGTTGACTACGTAGTGGACTTAGGTTGGTGAGGAAGTACTCTGATTTGCGAGACATCTCCATGCTAGTTCTGCCTAGCACCGTGATGGCAACCCGTGAAAGGCTGAATTCCGTCTACGAAGGCCAGCTCAGGCTTAGCACGTGCTAAAGAAGGAGATCAAATGAAAATTCAGTGTCTAGAAGGCAAGGACTATCCATAGAATGCTCCCTTGTTATGATTATTTCAATTGTGGACGTCTTTTCAAACTCAAGTATGTAGCTCACAAGGAACTGTGGAAATTTGGGCTCAATATCAAAAGTGTTAATTATAATAGCATATATTAAGATTTAACATGCCGTGTTTTGATTGTTTCTTTTCCTACAAAGTAACTTGTCTTAGAGAAAGACAAATGTGTGTTTCACTTTTGTGTTTTAGATTTTGCTAAGCATGTTGACTTTCTAGAAGCCATAAGTAGTGCCTTGAGGGCCCTTTTGCAAACAATGGCCTCCAAGAACATTTCTCAGGTAAGATTCTTAAAAATTTTTATATGAAACCAGCAAAGATTCTGCATTATGGAGGCAAAGTTAATAACTTTTTTTTTTTTAAGTATTTATTTTGGGGGGCGCCTAGGTGGCTCAGTTGGTTAAGCGTCTGACTTCGGCTCAGCTCATGATCTCATAGTTCATGAGTTCGAGCTCCATGTCGGGCTTTCTGCTGTCAGCACAGAGCCCACTTTGGATCCTCTATCCCTCTCTCTCTGCCCCTTCCCCACTTGTGCCTACTCTTTCTCTCAAAAATAAAAATAAACATTAAAAAAACATATTAAAAGTATTTGTTTGAAGAGTAATGTATGATCCTTGTAAAGAGAAGTCATATGTGCTTAAAATAAAAAGTAAAATATTTTCCTTCTTCCCACCAGTGCCACCAACACACACAATCTTTTTTATCGATGTAACTTGGGTGACGGACAGGTCACAAATATGTTCTCTGAAAGCCATCTGTCTTCTGTAACCGTTTACAGAAATTTTCAAGCATGCCTCCTGACCCTCCACAGTGGTCCACAGGCATCTCTGTGATAGGTGCTTTCTCACTTTTATTTTTTGCTTTTTATTAAGGAAATTTTCAAACATCTCTAAAAGCAAAGATAATAGTATCACCAACCACAGGTGTCACTGAGTTGGCAACATCCTGGCCTTCTTGTTCTCTTTATCTCCCTTCCGATTTGTTTTTGTTACCTGGACTGCTTTAAAGCAAATTGTGTTTATTTCACCCATAAGTATTTTATTATGTGCTTCATTACGTGTCTGTGACAGAAAATGGACTTTTAAAAAACATGACCACAGTACCATTACCCCCAAATTAACAGACATTGCTTTATCATCATTTGATATATGCAGTCTGAGTTCAGTGTTTTCTGATTGCCATGAAAATGTCTTTTTCAGTTGCTTTTGTTTAGATCAGAACCCAAACAAGATCCACACATTGCTTTTGGTTGATACTTCCGTTTCAGTTTTTTTTTTTTAATGGCTTTAGTGAGATTTAATTCACATACCATACGATTCACCCATTTGAAGTGTACCATTCAGTGGTTTTTAGTATATTCACAGGTTCTTAAATCTCTTAATTTAAAACATTTCCCCTACCAACCCCCCTCTCCCTTTTCTATTCATTTACTGAAGAACCTGTTATTTGTCTTGAAGAATTTTTCTCATTCTGAGATTTGGCTGGTTGCTAACAATGGTAATGTTAATGTGTCCCTCTGTGGTCCATATATCCTAGGAAGCTAGGTCTAGAGCCTTAATTAGATTTGGGATCAAATTTTTTGGCAAGAATAATTCATAGTGTTGTCTGTATTTTCTACTTTCCTATCACAAATTATGTATTTTCACAAATAGTGATGTTAAGATTAATCAGTGGATTCCTTAGTGGTTGTAGCCAGCAGGTATTACTGTTGTCTAGATCCGTTATTTTATCAGTGGTTGCAAAATGGACACATTCTAATCTTGTCATTTTTTTTTTACATTTATTAGCTGTGATTCTACTATAGAGAAAAACTTTCTGTCTCCTCAGTTATTTGGTAACTTTGAAATAAAGTCCATACCAGAAAGATGGGATAAGTGTATATGATTCTGCACCCCTACACTTTTCTCCAGAATAATATGTTAGTGCCCTCAGCAATCTCAGAAAGTGATCAGTGAGGTGTTTTTTTGTTTTGTTTTTAAATTTTTTTACATTTATTTATTTTTGAGAGAGAGAGAGAGACAGAGCACAAGTGGGGGAGGGCAGGGAGAGAGGGAGACAGAATCTAAAGCAGGCTCCAGGCTCTCAGCTGTCAGCACAGAACCCGATGCGGGGCTTGAACTCAAAAACTGTGAGATCATGACCTGAGCCGAAGTCGGACACTTACCCGACTGAGCCACCCAGGTGCCCCCAGTGAGGTTTTTTAAATATCATTATGAACTCGTGGTTTTTAATAGATTTGTATTTCATTCCAGTATAAGCTTTTTTTCTTTGATGCAGAAACTGTCCCATCTGTCGGGACACTTGAGTGGCTTAGTTGATTAAGTGTCTGATTATTGATTTCGAGTCAGGTCATGATCCCAGGGTCATGGGATTAAGCCCCATGTGCTGAGTGTGAAGCCTGCTTAGGATTCTGTCTCCTTCTGTCCCTCTTGCTCGCCCACACACACACTCTCTCTCTCTCTCTCTCTCTCTCCCTCTAAAAAAAAAAAGAAAGAAAAGAAAAGAAATGATCCCGTCTGTCGGTAGTAGAAGTCTCTTCTCTGTGGCTCCTGAACCCACTAGATTTGAGAGCTTCTTGGGTACAAGCAGCTGTCCCAGACTCATCTTGTACTTTTCCTGCTTGAAACCTGGAGTCATTTTCCCCAGCAGCCCTAATATCTTTAGTGGGAAATTAAGTTTTGGAATACTTTTGCTATGTTGTCGTTGCTTCTGGACTTTTTTAGTGGAAATAGCTAGGAAATAAGAATTTCATGGGAAGAGAAAAAATAAATCACAATGTCATACTGATATTTCCAGTTTAAGTAAAAAGGCTAAAGTATTTTTACTTAACTTTTGATATATAATTGTATCTTTTTTGTACTGCAAATCTTGCTTCTTAGTGATGTTGAAATTATTTGCTTTATCCTACAGAATGTATTTAATAGTTTCAAGATAACAATGCTGTTATTACTAACAGTACCACAGCTGAATGTAGTTTAAGATTTCTTTGTGATTCTTCTTGTCCTTAGGAAAAATTCCTCCAAGACTGTACAAATTGCTGTGTTTTAAAGTTGCTTGAAAAAATTCTCTTTGTGGCTTGTTATAAAGTTAGTTTCAATTGTTTTAGCTTTCCTTTTTTTAAGAGTCCTTTTCTCATTTTGCTTTAATTTTTATTTTACACAATTTCAGTAACAAAACTGAAACAGGTTGGAGCGGCTGGCTGGCTCAGTCGGTAGAGCATGAGACTCTTAATCTCAGGGTTGTGAGTTTGAGGCCCATGTTGGGCATGGAGCCTAGTTCAAAAAAAAAAACAAAAAACACAAAAACTGAAACAAGATATATTCAGAGGAAAATATGATATATACATACGATGGGATATTTTTCAGCTTTAAAAAGGAACGCAATTGTAATGCTATCACCTAGGTGAACCTTGAAGACATTACATTAAGTGAAATAAACCAAACACAAAGGACAAATATTGTATGATTCCATTTATGAAGTACCTAGAATAGTTAAATTCATAAGGACAGAATGTAGAACAATGGCTGTCAGGGGTTAGGGGAAGGAGAGAGTAGGGGCATCCTGTTTAAGGGGATGGAGTTCTGGGGGTGGATGGGTGATGGCTGGTTGCACAACAGTGTGAAAGTACTTCCTGCCACTGAGCTGTACAATTCAAAATGTATCCCTTTGGTCCTGTTCCTCCCTTTCTGGTAACCATCCATTTTGGTTTTTGATTTATCATTGTATTGTTCTTATTTTAAAAACATAAGCAAATATGTAGGCATTTGTATTTCAGCCCTTTCTTAAAAGTAGTGCTTCTGCCCCTTGCTGTTTTTTCCTCCTTTATTAATCATCATAGTACATAGGTATCTTTCTCATTTCTTTCTTTTTTTTTTTTTTAAATTTACTATTTCTTTTGAGAGAGAGATTGTGCGCAAGAGAGAGCATGTGCGCAAGTTGGGGAGGATTAGAGGGAGAGGGGGAGAGAGAATCCCAAGCAGGCTCTAGGCTGTCAGCACAGAGCTTGACACAGGGCTTGATCCCACAGACCATGAGACCATGAGACCATGACCTGAGCTGAAATCAAGAGTCAGATGCTTAACAAACTGAGCCACCCAAGCTCCCCTGTTACATCTTTTTTTACAGCTTCATATTATTTACTCCGTCGTGTAGGTGTTCCTTATTCATTCAACCTGTCTGCTATTGGTGGGTATTTTACTTTCCAGTCAGTCTTTGCTATTATAGATAGAACCGCAGCAATTGACTTTTTTACAGATGTTATTTTGTGTTTTTGCCATTGAATCTTGGGGATAGATGCCTAGAAGTGGGCTTGCTGGGTCAGGGAAGAGATGGAGTTCTAATTTTGCTAATTACTGCTGTAGTCCCCTCCTTAGACTTTGAGCCATCTTGAATCTCCACCAGCAGTGAGAGTGCCTGTTTTGCTGTAGCCACACCAGCAGGGTACATTGTCAGAATGTTGGATTTTAACCAGTTTGATAGCTGAGAAGTTATATCTCATTCTGATTTACATTTCTCTTCTTCTGGGGAGATTGGATGTCTCTTTATGTATTTTAAGGGCCTTTGGTTTTGTTTTGTTTTGTTTTTCTGTAACTGTTCCCGTGTTTTCTCAGTTTTGCTATTTTGGTGGTGGTCTTTTTCTTCTTCATATATAAGGCCAAATCTTAGGGCCCC
>NW_026057588.1:25866412-25878943 GCF_023721935.1 Panthera uncia
TGGGCATGAGCATGGAATTTGAGAACTAGAAGGACCCTGGCTCTCGAATGCTTTACAAAAAAAGGAAACCAGGGACTAGAGGTGCTGAATGACGGCACTAAGACTGGAGTGTGACTGTCCTGCTCCCCTGTCTAGTTCTCTATCTTGTAGGTTTGTGCACACTGGGCAACTTAACGTTTGTGAGTCATACTGGTAGTAAAGCAGCCTGCCTTCATCATTCATAGCAGCCTTGTTCTGGCTGTGAACAATCCTGTGGTTGGTGGGATTGTTTCCAGTAGAGTGTTTTCTAAGAAACCTGAGCCTATTAGCTATTTCCTTTAGATTTGGCAGAAGCAGTGCAGATGATTCAGAAATGAGCTTGTTTAGAATTGTTGAGTATCTTGGGGCACTTGGGTCAGTCAGTTGGGCATTTTACTCTTCATTTCAGCTCAAGTCATGATGTCACAGTTTGTGAGGTCAGGACCCATGTCAGGCTCTGCACTGACAAGGCAGAGCCTGGTTGGGATTCTCTCTGGATTCTCTCTCTTCCCCTCCAACTCTCAAAATAAATAAATAAACATTAAAAAAAACTGTTCAGTGTTTTATATGTTTGTGTATATATACATATGTGCATTTTTGTGTGCATTACTTAATTCTCTTAGCCCCTCTGCATGGTTATCACTGTCCCTGCATTACTCATGGAGAAATGGAGAACTTAGTGGGGTCGAGTATTTTGCACAGGATTGCTAAGTGGTAAGGAGTAGAGCCAGGTTGTGAATTCAGGATGTCAGATTCCAAATCCAAAGCCCTTAGTTACCATGCTGGGCTGCTCCTCACAGGTGATAGCCTGGCAACATGATATTCGAATTCTCTTGTGATACCTGCGTCCACATATGTGTTCAGATTATCTTAAAATGAAAATTATCACTACATGGCAGAAGCACTATATAATTTCATGGTTTTTACAATCTCTAATAATTTACCATACCACACACATCTCAGGGTGAGTTCTTGCATAGATTCAGCCAATTTTTATTAAAGCTACATGATTTTATTTACATTTTCAAAACGTTCTTATGATTAATGTTAAAAAGAAATTTGAATCTCTTTAGTCTGTGTACATCTGACCAAAAGTCTTCTTCAAATGAAACTAATAGGAAATGAAGCCCCTCTTACAGGCCTACAGCTATGGTAAATTGAGTAATAACAGTGACATGAACAGGCCTCATCTTAGTTTAAGAATACCAGCTGTATTTAGGAGCAATTAGAGTAAGTAATAACTTTTCTTAGTGACATTCCTGTCAGTCCTGTTGTGCGTACTATTGGAACTGGTCGAGTTTAACACCATAAATACTCTCTTCTTCCTTTTCAACAGTGCATGACTCCCGATCAGCTGATGACATTGTGCACAGCCGGCATTCATAGTAGTAATACAGGGGTGAGAGTAAATGTTGTTAGTATTCTAGGAATCACTGGCAGCGTCCTTGCCAAAGAAGATGGAACACTGGAAACTCTTAAGGTAAAACAATATGCTTCTAATGTAAAATGTTAAATCATTAGAAACAGGGTAATTGTTGGTGTGGGATTTTTTTTTTTTTTTTTTTCTGGGAGAGGGGGAGGGAGGGAAGGAGGGAACATGAGTGAGCGAGGGATAGGCAAAGGGAGAGGGAGAGAGAATCCCAAGCAGGCTTCATGCCCAGTGCAGAGCCTGATGAGTGGCTCAATCTCATGACGGTAAGATCATGACCTGAGCCAAAGGCAAGAGTTGGACACTCAACCAACTAAGCCACTCAAGCACCCCAGTGTGGGATTTTTAAAAACTTCTGTGGACATCATGAGAAGAAATCCTATCAAGAATTTGCTTACTAAAGTACATTATTAAAATATGCCCTTTGAATTTGGCTTGATCTGCCTACATGAATTAGATAGGTACTTGAAAAGTTGAGTTGCATTTTGCCGTTTAACTTTATTCCAGAGATACTTTTTCAAAAATGAACTTGTCTGCAGTGAAAGACGAGTTCAGCATTGTCTCAGGTACCTCTGCTTTTGCTGTTACATAAAATATGAGCATGTTACATTCTCCTAGTGATGAAGGAACCGCTTGCCAGTTCTCTTAGCACGCCTGGCCAACGTGCATTCTGAACAGTACCACACAGTGCCCTCTGATGACACTTCGTAAATTTGAAGCAGCAAGCTTCAACATACTTGCTTCCAGCACTTCATCGAGGCACAGTCGCTCAGGAACTAATCTGCTCGAGACACAGCATCACTAGTAACTAAAAGGACAGTGATAGTAAAGTTACCCTTCATTGTGGTAATAATTGCTGAAGTATTAATTACTAATTCATGGGTAGTAAACCATTTGTTAGGAAGTACTTAAGTTGCTAACAACTTTACAACAATGACTCATTTTTTTTAATGTTTATTTATTTTGAGAGAGAGAGACAAAGCATGAATGGATGAGGAGCAGAGAGAAAGGGAGACACAGAATCCGAAGCAGTCTCCAGGTTCTGAGCTGTCAGCACAGAGCCTGACATGGGGCTTGGATTCACCAACCATGAGGTCATGACCTGAGCCGAAGTTGGACGTTCAACCAACTGAGCCACCCAGGCACCCGAACCATGACTCATTTTTAAGAACGTTATTTTGAAAAGATACCTGCACGTAACAAAACAGACAAGTAAAAAGAATATTAATGAAAAAACTCCTCTCCCTTTATAACTTTCCAAGCCCCCCCCCCCCCAGTTTAACTGTAGAGAGGCAGCCACTGTTACCCCTTTCTTCTGTGTTATTCTAGATATATAGACACATAAACGAGAGAGAATGTAGCTGTGTGGTTGTGTGTGCGTACGACCATGTGCATGTTTAATCACTTCCCGCCCCTTAACGCTGTAATTCCCAAGGTCCACTTGAGCGGAGCAACAAGTTTTTCTCAGGCATAACATGAGATTTTTTTGAATGTTTGTATTTAGTCACATTTCCAAGCATGAAGCAAAGCAGAGGGGCACCTGAGTGGCTTAATCGGTTAAGCGTCCGACTTCGGCTCAGGTCATGATCTCATGGTTCGTGGGTTCAAGCCCTACATCGGGCTCTGTGCTGACAGCTCGGAGCCTGGAGCCTGCTTCCGATTCTGTGTCTCTCCCTCTGTCTGCCCCTCCCCCACTCACACTCTGTCTCTCTCTCTCTCTCAAAAATAAACATTAAACATTTTTTAAAAAAATGTTTTAAAGCTCGGTATTAAAGGCATCATGGTATTTTGCCCCTGTTGGTTCAGTATGCATGTCTTAAAAATAGGGACAGTTTGTGGCATAACCACCATTATCACACCTTACACAGTCAGCAATCACGTCTCATACATGGTCCATATTCAGATGTTTTCAGTTTCAAAAACATTTATTTATGGATAGTTCGTTTAAACCAGGATTTAAGTCAAGTCTATGTGTTGTGTTTGGTTGTGGATCTTCTAAGCCTCTCTCAATCTGGAAACTTCTCCCTGGCAGTGCCTACCACTACCTGTTTGTTTGTTTGTTTCTTCCTTTCTTCCTTTCTTTTTGAGTAAGCTCTATGCCCATCGTGGGGCTTGAACTCAAAACCCCGAGATCACGAGTCACACACTGTACCAGCTGAGTCAGCCAAGCACCCCTACCACCACCTGTTTTTTTCCTCAATTCCTAGGGTTGTCTCATGGTTTCCAACCTTCTGGATTTGTCGGATTGCTTCCTTGTGTTGTTAAGCTTGTTCTTTTATTGTCTGTATTTTCTGTAAACTGGAGGTTAGATCTAAAGGCTAGGTTAGATTCAGATTCAGGCTAATCTTTTTAATAAGACTACTTCCTACGTGATACTGTGTGTTTCATATTTTATTATAGAATATTGAATCTAAACACTATTCTAGAGGTTGTCTGTATTACTTAAATTCAGATAAGGAAATTGGGGCCCAGAGTGGGTAATGAACTGTCCAAGAGTCAGGCTGTTATTTACGTCACAGCTGGAGCTTGGACTCACTATTCTTAGCATTTCCACTCTCCCACTGATAGTACCAGATGTGCACATCACCCTTAAGACATAAAGGATGACGGAGAACAGCCAAAACAAAGTAAGTTTACTTTTGAACAATTCTTCGCAGATTGGGAATGGCCTGTTCATTAGCCAGCTAATTGTCAAAGTATGGATGGGTGTTAAAGATCATTACAGGGAAGCACTTTTTTTTTTTTTTTTAACATATATTTATTTGCATCTTGACATGACAGGGAAAGGCTTTTTGAGGGAGATGGGAAAAATTTAATTTCCAAAGTCAATCTCTCATAGATCATTTATGGATTTTAATTTATTTTATTTAGGAATGTAAACTTAATTTAGTTTATATTATACATGGTGTATTTATAAATACATGTGAAGTCTTTAATTTTTAGTTTTTCAAAGTTTAAAAAAAATTTTTTTTAAGTGTATTTATTTTGAGAGAGACAGAGCATGAGCAGGGGAGGGGCAGAGAGAGAGAGAATCCCAAGCAGGCTCTGCACTGTCAGCACAGAGCCCAACACGGGGCTCAGACTCACAAAACCATGAGATCATGATTAGAGCTGAAATCAAGAGTTGGACGCTCAACTGACTGAGCCACCCAGGTGCCTCAGTTCTTTCAAAAAAATTTGTCTCTGGCATTTCTGAGTTTTAAAAGACCATGTGTGAATTGTTGCCACATTCAAAGTTAGTATGGATTTTGGAAACTGAGGTTAGAATATTGGACAATAACAGTGTGTTTTGTTGTCTCCAGACCATCGGGTGCTTTCTGCTTGAGGTTGCCACTAAAGATCCCTCCCTCGTGGTGGCAGGGGAAGCCTTGGATGCCCTCTTCGATGTTTTTGCAGATGGGAAAGAAGCTGAAAGGGCCTCAATTCAAATTAAACTGTTGTCTGCTCTGAAAGAATTCCAGCCAGTCTTCAAAACGAAGGTATGTAGCTGTTCTGTTTAGAAATGCTTAGGTCTCAGGGAGCCTGGGTGGCTCAGTCAGTTGGGCGTCTGACTTCAGTTCAGGTCATGATCTCACACTTTGTGAGTTCGAGCCCCACATCGGGCTCTGTGCTGACAGCTCAGAGCCTGGAGCCTGCTTCGGATTCTGCATCTCCCTCTGTCTCTGCCCCTCCCCTGCTCACGCTCTGTCACTCACTCTCTCTCTCTCTCTCTCTCTCTCTCTCAAAAATAAGTAAACATTAAAAAAATATTAAAAAAAAAAAAAAAAAAAGAAATGCTTAGGTCTCAACGTCCTACGAGAAGGGGGTGTGTGTAGTTCCCTTCATGCAATTGCAGTGATTCGCAGCACACTTCATCCTCAGAACTGAAGAATGCTTGTTGGCTGAGTCAGAGCTCCGTCCTTTCTGTTGAATCACTGTGATGTGGGCCGAAAAGGGGTAGACGAGGTCCCCCCCTTGCCACAACAGTTCAGTAGTGCTAACAGTACTCCTGTAGAAGCGCTGAAGTCTGTCACCTACAAAGCACTTTCGTATACATTGTAAACTTACTTTATATCATTAGAGGTAATTCATTACAGCTGGATTTCCACATTATGAGTATTTCCCTTTGATGCTCTGAAAAAAGGGCAAAGTCCAGACTGATCTCTGTTGGAGAATGTAGCTACCTTCATTGGCCCATTTATTTACTTATTAGTTTGCTTATGTTTATTTATTTATTTTGAGATAAAGACCGAGCACACGAGCAGGGGAAGGGCAGAGAGAGAGGGAGAGAGAGAATCCCAAGCAGGCTCTGCACTGTCAGCACAGAGCCCGACGCGGAGCTCGAACCCACAAACTGTGAGATCATGACTTGAGCCAGATGCTTAACTGACTGAGCCACCCAGGCTTCCCCTTTTTATTTATTTTTTGTTGCAATAGAAACATCAAAACTAACTTTCGGTTAAAAAGTAATTTTCAAATACTTGGTGGCTGGGGGAAAGCAACCAGTAATTTAAAAAAAATTTTTTTTAAGTTTTATTTGTGTGAGAGAGAGGGCAGGGAAGGGGCAGAGAGAGAGAATCCCAAGCATGCTCTGCGCTTACAATGAACTGTGAGATCATGACCTGAGCTGAAATGAAGAATTGGATGCTCAACCTACTGAGCCACCCAGGCGCCCTGCAACTAGGAATTTTAAAAACAGCCTTGAATCACATGTCTACAAGTTTAAGTTAACCATTCTCCACTTACCTAAGTCTCCATTTCTGGGAGAGCCCAGCTATCTCAGTCTGTGGAGCATGCAACTCTTGATCTCAGGGTTGTGGGTTCAAGCCCCATGTTGGGTATAGAGTTACTTAAAAATAAATAAATAATAATGATAATAAAAATAAATAAATACAAAATCTCCATTTCTGAATTATGTCATTTTGAGAAATAAAAATACTTGTATTTTTTGCTTTTAGATTTTAAATTAAACAGTTGCTTTAAAATCTTTGTCAAAAGAGGGGCGCCTGGGTGGCTCGGTTGGTTAAGCCTCTGACTTTGGCTCAGGTCATGATCTCACAGTCTGTGAGTTCAGGCCCCGCGTCAGGCTCTGTGCTGACAGCTCAGAGCCTGGAGCCTGTTTCAGATTCTGTGCCTCCCTCTCTCTCTGCCCCTCCCCTGTTCATGCTCTGTCTCTGTCTCAAAAATAAATAAACGTTAAAAAAAAAAAAATTTTTAAATCTTTGTCAAAAGAATAGAGGTTTTGGTGAAAAATTAGCTTACTTCTGTTGTTTTCCAGTATATTTCTTTTATCTAACAGGCTTCTAATGCAGATTTCAGTTCTCGAGGAGAGAACTCTGTGATAACTTTTTAGGAGAATATGACTGTATGTCTAATAATTTAATAACTGTGAAGTAACTGCTTGAGCTAAAGCCAACCTTATATGTCTAATACCTTAAATTTTCTGAAGTTCTTTTGAGGCATAAAATAGAATTTTCCAGAAGAAAAGAAAAACAGCAACACACACTGTGCACATTCTATGTCATAGTTACATCTGGAGTCAGTGTTGGTTTAAGAACATCAGTATTGGGGGGTGCCTGGGTGGCTCAGTCGGTTAAGTGACCAACTTCGGCTCAGGTCATGCTCTCACGGTTCGTTGGTTCAAGCCCCAGATGAACCAACAGCTCAGAGCCTGGAGCCTGTTTCAGATTCTGTGTCTCCCTCTCTCTGACCCTTCTCCGTTCATGCTCTGTCTCTCTCTGTCTCAAAAATAAATAAACATTAAAAAAAAAATTAAAAAAAAATAAGCATTAAAAAAAAAAGAACATCAGTATTGGTTTGTTTTTAACATTTTTATGTTTCAGCATCATGTATTTAAAAACGTAGTAATAGTGGCTAACATTTATTAAGATTCACCAGTTTGTAATTTAAGTTGAATGGTTTATCCCTAGTTGAGGCCTGTAGGTTTGTTTCCTGGGTTGTTGGGTTTTTTTTAATTGAGATACATTTGACCTATAGCTTTATATTAGTTTTAGGTGTTCAGCATAATGATTTGATACGTGTATATATAGGGAAATAATTACTACAATAAGTTTGGTTAACATCCATCACCACACACAATTGCAATTTTTTTTTCTTGTGATGAGAACTTTTAAGAACTTTTAAGCTTCTGCGCTCATAGTAACTTCCAAATGTATGATCAGAGCTGCTAACTACAGTCACCATGCTGAACATGACATCTCCATGACTTATTTATCTTGTAACTAGAAGTTTGTGCCTTTTGGCCCACTTTGCCCGTGTTTGTCTGTTTTTTAAGCAGTGAGGTTTTATTCTCCCCTGTTTTCTGCCTCATTGGTAACCACATTGAAGGATGTTTCTCCACATAAAGACGGATGTGAACTAGTGTTTCCCTCTTTGTTATCCAAACCGTAGACTAACATATTCCCAATCCAGTACTTTGTGTGTTTTCACGTAACACTGTCTCCTAGAGATATTTCCATACCAATATTAGTGGGTGTGTCCAATTGTTCTTAGAGGGTACGGGGCCTTGAAACTTCTGAAAGAGGAGTCTGCAAGGTAAGGAGAAAATATCCCCTGTTTCCCTGCAGCTGCAAGGAAAGCAGATGTGGTTGAGCCTTCAAACTACAGAAACCAGTGTGTAGGGAGGAGTTATGTAAACTATGAACCAGCAAAATAACCCCTAACCTCTGTTCCGATTGATTTTCCTACTTAATATGCATTGCTCTGGTAATGATGTTTAATTATTTTTCTTTTCTCAAAGGTATAAAGCCCTAGTGAAATTTCTTTGTTAGCCAGAAAGGCAGCCTGTAGTTTTTCATATGAAGCTCCTCTGTGAATGAAGCCACAATTGCATTAAAGACTGTTTGGTATATATTTAGCCCCGAGTTGCATTTAAACACTATATAAGGGGTGCCTGGGTGGCTCTGTTGGTTGAACATTTGACTCTTTTCAAGTATATATATATTTTAAGTTTATTTTGGGGGGGGGAGGGGCAGAGAGAGAGAAAGAGAATCCCAAGTAGGCTCACCACTCAGCACAGAGCCTGATGTGGGGCTTGAACTCCCAAATCATGAGGTCTTGACCTGAGCCAAAGTCAGATGCTTAACCCAGTGAGCCGCCCAGCCTCCCCTAAAGATATTTTCTTTATTTTTTTATTTTTATTTTGAGAGAGAGGGGGTGCGCCAGCATGGGGAGAGGCAGAGAGAGAAGAGAGACAGAGAATCCCAAGCAGGCTCTGTGCTGTCAGCTCAGAACCCAATGCAGCTTGGTATCAGGAACCAGGAGATCACGACCTGAGGCAAAATCAAGAATTGAATGCTCAGGGGCGCCTGAGTGGCTCCTTCAGTTAAGTGCATCTGACTTGAGTTTTGGCTCAGGTCACGATCTCACATGGGATCGTGGGATCGATCTCTGCATTGGGCTGTGTGCTGACAATGTAGACTCCACTTGGGATTCTCTGTTTACCTCTCTCTCTGCCCCTCTCCTGTGCATGTGCACGTGTTCTCTCTCTCTCTGTCTCTGTCTCTGTCTCTCTCTCTCTCAAGTAAACATTAAAAAAAGAACCCACTATACAATGCGTTTTACTAAAGAACTTCTCTAGAACGGTGCCTCTCAAAATTGCCCTGTGATCAGCAGCATCGTAATCACCTGGTGTTTTGTTACAAATGCAAATTTCCAGACCCAAGTCCAGACATGCTGAAAATCAGAAACTGTGGATGGGCCCACCCGTCTGTTTTTGTTTTTGTTTTTATGTATGTATGTATGTATTCGTAGAGAATGCGCCTGAGTTGGGGAGGAGCAGAAAGAATCCCAAGCAGACCCCAGTGTGGGGCTTGAACTCTTGAACCATGAGATTACGACCTGAGCCTAAGTCGAACGTTTAACCGACTGAGCCACCCAGGTGCCCTGTGTTTTTTTAACAAGCCTTCCAGATGATACTGTTGCATGCTAAAATTTCAGAACCACTGCTCTAGACTGGAGGCGAGGTCTAGTTCACATACCATAAACCTTATTCTTTGGAACTCTACAATTCAGTTGTTCTTGTAACTATTGTTTACAAGGTGCATAATCTTACCTTATCTTTATGGCTCACACACTATATTCTTTTACCTTGGAAAGTGAGACTCTTTCACCATATTCTAGCAGCTCTTTTTTTCTGAAAATAAATACACCCAAAATCAAATGCTATCTTATCTAAAGGAATTAGTAATATATATCAAATCACATATGATTTTTTGGCAGATACGAAAAGAAGGGAGAGGTAAATACAGTCCAGATCAGCTGTGTGTTCTCGACAATGTGAAGATGAATTTGAGAAGGTTTGTCACTTACCAAGAAACTGTTGAGAAAAGACTGACTACTTGAACTACTGAAAGACCAGTTCTTGCCCCAAGTGTTCAATGCTAAAAAGTACCGAAGGGTTTCCTTTGAGTGTATGTGTTTCTAAAAGTCATTTTTTAAATCCCCATATCCTGTACATTAATTTGAAGTTTGCAAAAACTTCAAAACCTGTCGGAAACTCTCTTTTGAGCTCTGGGATCTCTGTGGCATTTCTAGTTTCTGTAAGTGATGTTTCCTGCATGTTTTAATCACTGGAAACACGAAGAGGGGAAGAGTAGAAACACAAAGGAATCTCAGGTGGCTCTTCATCAGCAGCAAAGAAACTTTCAAACAATCATGTTTTCCTTGAATTTTGCAGGAAGAGAAAATCCAAAGCATTGCTTGGATGCTCTTTAAAGCAAGTATCATTTTATATGTGCTGCCAGAGTGAGCAAGCCAAGTATCATTTTATATTAGAGGAATCTTTAACTAAATATGAAGACAAGCTTTTAAAAAGGATTTTGGTATGAAGTAAAGCAATTACATTTACCTTTTCTGAGGAAGTGAGTGGATTGAGTTTGTATTCCAACTATTTAGTAGAATATACTAATGAATTAATGAGACCATTGTCATCCTCTACAAATGGAGCTGATCAGTTACTGCTGTGTAACATCACTCCTTGTTTAATTTGATATGGAATCAGAATTAGGAGAGAATATTTTTCAATAAATAACTTGGTAATTGAAAACTTTGTGTCTTACAAAGTCTTTTTTAAGATACCAGATAATCCTGTTCCTGGGTTGTTTGCTTGCTAATGGATATTGCTTTGACTGTATGTGAGACATTAAAAAGACTTACAGCAGGAATCCCCAGCATTACTCTTCAATGTCCTTGCATTAATAGGGTGACAGCTGGAGCAGGGGATGGGGGAGTTTCAGTGACATCATTGTCTGAGGGCGGCGGGGGGCGGGGGGGGCTCTGGACCAGCTCCATTGTCCATTCATTTGCCTGATCAGAAGAGTTGTTGATGAAGATTTGGAAATTTCCCCACAATTGATCTCAGTTGTCCTGTTAAAAGGCCCAGTACCTAGTGTAGGGCTTACCTTTCTCATCTAGGTAACATCTGTCACTTCACACACTTCAATTTTTTTCCTTGTGATGAGAACCTTTAAGATTTACTCTCTTAGTAACTTTCTAATACACAATACAGTATAGCTATTGTCACCGTCACATTACATCCCCATGACTTATAACCGAAAGTTTGTACTTTTTGTCTCCCTTCACCCATATTGCCATCCCTGCCCCCACCCCGCTCCACACACACACTTCAGGCAACCACCAATATGTTCTCTGTATCTATGAGCTCAGGTTTTTTTGTTGATCCCTCATATATGTGAGATCATACACTATTTAATTTTCTCTAACTTCATTTCACTTAGCATAATGTCCTCAAGGTCCATACATATTGTTGCAAATGACAGGATTGCTTTCCTTGTGGCTGAGTAGTGTTCCATTGTGTGTGTGTCGGGGGTGTATACACACACACACACACACACATGCACACACTTTTTCTTTATGCATTGATGGACACTTAGGTTGTTTCTATGTCTTGGCTATCATAAATTATGCTGCAGTGAACATGAGATGTACAGATATACTTTTGAGGTAGTGTTTTAGTTTCCTTTGGATATATACTCAGAAGCAGAATTGCTGGGTCATATGGTAGTTTGTTTTCAGTTTTTTGAGGAATGTCTGTACCTTTCCACAGTGGTTGCACCAAGTTACATTCCTACCAACAGTGCATACGGGTTTCCTTTTCTGCACATCCTCACCAACACTTGTTTTCTTTTGGATACTAGTCGTTCTCACAGGTGTGAAGTGGTATCTCATTGTGGTTTTGAGAGAAGGATTCTTTCAATGAAGAACAGCCTCAGACTTCTCTCTGCTTCAGATATTTACAGACTATAATTATTTTCAAGGAAAATAAAATGTCTAATTCTAGCACAGGCCCTAATACCTAGTAGGGTCTTGATGAATATTTGTTGAATGAATAAATGTTAGTGAGTTTCTGTTTTATTAAGCAACCTCTAAAGCAGTCGTCCCGTAGAATACTAGAAGGGGAGGTCTTACATAGAAAACATGCCATCCAGAAATTTCAGAGTCTAAGGCGTTGGTAGTTTGGCTTGTATCGTTACATTTAATTTTGCTATTTGAACAACAGGGAAAGGTGGGAAAAGATTAAATATACTTTGTGGCTCTGTTTACATAATAGCTCAGTAGAGCATGCAAAATTATTCACGGCACAGTATAATAGAAACTATCGTTTTCTCCTGTATGACTAGGGAAAAAAAATCTTTATTTTTATTTTTAATATTTGTTTCGAGAGAGAGAGAGCAGAGAGAGTGCACATGCACACACACACACAAGCAGGGGAGGGGAAAATAGAGAATCCCAAACAGGCCCCGTGCTGTTAGCGCAGAGTCCAACGTGGGGCTCCATCCCATGACTGAGATCACAACCTGAGCCAAAATCAAGACTCAGATGCTTAACTGACTGAGCCACCCAGCCACCTCAAACAGTCTACTTCAAAATATATTTATTTGTAAATCATCCAGAATAGTCCAGTAGAAATGAGCACTATTTTAAGTGTTGAAGTACAAACTCAGGTGAGATCTGTTGTTTTAGGAGATATTTTTAAGTGTTCAACCTACCATGGCATGTTTGCCCAAAGGAAATGAAAATCACTGCTTTACTTCTCATTTTTTTAACTTCGGGGGGGGGGGGGG
>NW_026057588.1:25879043-25907973 GCF_023721935.1 Panthera uncia
TTTAACTTTTTTAATGTTTTTATTTATTTTTAAAGGAGAGAGAGAGACAGAGCATGATCGGGGAGGAGCAGAGAGAGAGGGAGACATAGAATCTGAAGCAGGCTCCAGGCTCTAAGCTGTCAGCACAGAGCCTGATGCAGGGCTTGAACTCACGAACTGTGAGATCATGACCTGAGCCGAAGTCGGACGCTTAACCGACTGAGCCACCCAGGCGCCCTATTTTATTTTAAAATAGAATTGATTTTGAAATATCAGTCCTTTAATTACATTTCTTTATTTGCAATTTTATCTCTTGCTTTTATTTAGCCTTTTGAAGAAGTACCTTTGAGTTGTCAGGATAGGGAAGGGCCCTTATCTTTTCGGCATTCCTGTTCACCCAGTTCTGCTGGAGGCTTGCTTCCTGCCTTTTTGAAATTGCATGGACCAATATTTGATTGTATTTAGCCAATAGATAGGACATGAGCAATTTTACAACTCACTTCACAATATCCAGAAATTCTTTATTTTCAGGAACAATAATAAAATCATACTATAGTATTTTAAAATATCCACTTTGAGCAGAAGACTCCTTGTCTGTGCCATTTGATTTTTGTAAAGTATGGATTTCTAGTACATGTGTAGCCCATACATCTGTCCCTTCAAAAGAAAGTTTTTCATTGTTTCTGTCCTACTAATGCTTTAAGTCTTCTAAGTAGACCATGACACTCATAGATTGTCTGTTACCAAAGAAATTCTTGGCCTCTTGGATGATTCCACCATAGGACTTGGAAAGTTGTGAAGCCTGTGGACAAATGGTGTCTTCTTTTCTGGGGCAGCTTATTAGACCATCCTTATGACTGCACTGGGTCCATTGTGCCCTGTGTCTGTATTTACTGTCCACTTATAGACCCTGATCCGCCTCCCTTCTTGTCAATTTTGTGACCTGCCCTAGAATTTTATAATAAACTTTATTTATTTATTTTTCAACGTTTTTTATTTATTTTTGGGACAGAGAGAGACAGAGCATGAACGGGGGAGGGGCAGAGAGAGAGAGGGAGACACAGAATCGGAAACAGGCTCCAAGCCATCAGCCCAGAGCCTGACTCGGGGCTTGAACTCACGGACCGCGAGATCGTGACCTGGCTGAAGTCGGACGCTTAACCGACTGCGCCACCCAGGCGCCCCTAAACTTTATTTTTTTGATAGCCACGATGAATTTTTGCTGCATATAGCCGGAAAATGCCTGTTAATTTTCTAGAACTTTTTCTGGACATATCCATCTATACATCCATCAAATAATACATTGTTTCTATAATGGGAACATACTGTTCTATAACTTGGCTTTTTTCTGTAACAGTAATTTATGAATGTATTGTTATGTCAGAATCATCGTTAGGTCTAATGGTAGCCTTTTCTTTTTGAAAATGAAAACTACTTCATTTCTATTAGATGTTCTGTTAGATCTTAGTTTGATAGGTTGGGGTAAGGTTTGCTTTTCTCTGCCTGTTCTCGAGACAGCATTTTTAAACATTCTTTTGAGTCTTCCGGTGGTTTGGAGAGTTTAATCTTCTCATTTGTTGAACCTAATCCCAAACTGTATACAAAATAAACTCATAGGAAAATAAATAAATACATACATAAGCCCATAGAAACTCTAGGATGAGGACCAAAGACTTAGAAATCTAGTACTTGTTTTACAGTAGTAATTCTCACCCTTTTTCAGGTCATTAATTTCACTTAGAATCTGATGAAAACCATAGACTCCTCAACTAAATGCACTGCATTAATTATCTTTTGTGTAACAAGTTACCCTGAAATTGGTAGCTTAAAATAATGAAATTTATTATCTCTTAGTTTCTGTGGGCCAGGAATTCAGGAGCCACTTAGCTGGGTGTTTCTTCCTCAGGGTCTCACGAGCTTGCAGCAAAGATGCTGGCCATGGCTGCAGTCAACCGAAGTCTTGACCGGTGCTGGAAGATTTCTTCCAAGGTGGCTCACTCACATGGCTGTTGGCAGGAGGCCTCATTCCTCACTGTGAGTGTCATCATGACATAGCACCTGGCTGCCCCCAGTGTCAGTGTTCCAAGAGAGAGGAGGAGAAAACTAGTCTCACAAGTTACATAGTCACTTTTGCCACATTTTTATTTGATGTTAAGTCACTAAGTCCAATCCATACTCACGTAGAGGAAAATTAAGTTGCGCTTTAAAAAAAAAATTTTTTTTTTAATGTTTATTGATTTTTGAGAGAGAGAGAGCGAGCTGGTGCGCCAGCAGGGGAGGGGCAGAGAGAGAGGGAGACAGAATCCCAAGCAGGCTCTGCACTGTCAGCACAGAGCCCAATGCGGGGTTTGAACGCACAGACCATGAGATCATGACCTGAGCCAAAATCAAGAGTCAGATGCTTAACCAGCTGAGCCACCCAGGCACCCCTAAGTTGCACTTCTTGAAGTGAGATGTATTAAAGAATTGTTAGATGTAGATATATTTTTTTTCAAAGTTTTTTATTTGTAAGTATTCAAAGTATTTTATTTTTAAGAAATCTCTACCCCTGTTGTGGGGCTTGGACCTACAACCCCAAGATCGAGTCACATGGTCTACTGACTGAGCCAGCTGGGTGCCCCAGTAGACATATTTTGAAATCACCACATGCACATACCTTTATATTTTGCTTAGGGATTCAGAGTGTTTTTGGATTTATTTGATTTATTTACCTGATTTATGGACATCAGGTTGAGAATTGCAATTTTGTACTGCAGTTGGTTACTCTTCAAGGTTTAAGTTAGAAGGTATTCTGAGCAACTCTAGATGCAATTGTTTCTTAATAAATATTACACAGATATTTACCACCATTTTAGTTTTTCTTCCCAATGAATGAAGTGAAAGTAGTTGAAACATAAAGTAACTCAAGTTTCTAACTTGCTTTTATGTGCAATCATTTCAATGGTTTCCATTACTCACAAGATACAAAGTTTCAAGTCCTTTGCTATATCCTGCAAGTAGCATGACCACATGGCCAGGTTTGCCTGACTAGGATTGTGCCTGTCAGACCAGCGTAATTATTATTTTTTTAAAGTTTTTATTTTTTACTTACATTTTTGAGAGAGAAAGCAGGTGTGAGTCAGGGAGGGGCAGAGAGAGAGGGAAAGAGAGAGAATTCCAAGCAGGCTCTGCACTGCCCACAACGCAGAGCCAGATGTGGGGTTCGAACCCACGAACCGCAAGACCATGACCTGAGCTGAAGTCAGATGTTTAACCGACTGAGCCACCCAGGCGTCCCCCAGCATAATTATTGATGGCACTGTATTTGACTGCCAAAACGGCCCTGGATGAAGATTAAAATAAATTGATGAGACACTGTGAGATCTAGAATTGGGGCTGGGACCAGGATAGAAAGAGCTATAATGGACTGAGACAACTGACCATGTCCAACTTGCAATGTGGAGTAGATGATAGCGTTTTATCAGTGTTAGATTCCCTGTTTCTATCACTGTAGTCATGAAAGAGAATGTCCTTGTAAAGGGGCAGGATGTCCCTTGACTTCCTCTCCAGTGATCCCGAAAAATAATCATTTATATATAAATGTAGAGAGAATCATGAAGCAAACGGACAAAAGGTAAACAAACAGTAAATCGGGAAAGGGTACATGGACTTCTCTGAACCATCCTTGCAACTTCTCATTGTTTGAACTTATATTAAAATAAAAACTTAGAAAATGAATATTTAAAAGGCTGAAAAGTACTCCAGTTTAGACATTAAATTATAGGATTATCCTACCCATAACTCCTTGCATAGTCTGGTCCTGCTTGACCCTCTGGTCTCCTGTTCTGCTCTCTGCCTCACTCTAAGCTTAAGCCATTCTGTCCTTTACTCATTTGTGTGAGCATGTATATGCATACCCACTACCGGGCTTCTTCCTCCTTGCCCCAGGCCCCCTCCCCCTTTCCCCTTTCATCTAGTTATCCTAATCGTCCTTCAGAACTCCCAGGGGTGCCTGGCTGGCCCAGTCAGTAGAACACTCTTGATCTCAGGCTTGTGAGTTGGAGCCCCACATGGGCTGTAGAGATTACTTACAAATAAAATCTTGAAAACAAACAAACAAACAAAAACTCAGTTTGATTAGCAATTCCATAGGGAAACTTTCTCTAACCCTTTAGACAAGATCAGGGGTCACTATTCTAGACACTAAGAGCGCTTACCCTTTCTTCATAAAGCACTTCATTCTTTTTTTAATTTCTTTTTAAATTTATTTTTTGGAAGAGTGCAGGCAGGGGAGGGGCAGAGACGGGGACGAGGATCTGAAGCAGGCTCTGTGCTGACAGGCTGACAGCAGTGAGCCCGATGCGGGGCTTGAACTCATGAACCACAAAATCGGGACCTGAGCCAAGGTCGGATGCTCAACCGACTGAGCCAACTGAGCCACCCGAGCCACCCAGGTGCCCTAAGAGCATTTCATTCTTGTTCAGATTTATTGAAGCTCCTAACTGTGTGCTGGGCATTCTGCTAGATACTGAGGACACCAAGGTAAACAAATACAGCCCTTGTCTCACAGAGGTTAAGGGCTAGTAGGAGACATACAATCTATGTAAAATTAGATATGACAAATGCTACCAAGGGGGAGGGTACGTGATGCTACGAAGCTACATGGGAGACCAGGGAAGACTTTCCTGAGAAACGATAGAAGCAGTTAACTAAGGGAAAAAGCAGGGAGAATAGTTTCCAGGAAGAGAGAACAGCATGTACAAAGATCCTGGGGCTAGAGAGAGTGAGACAAGGATGAGGGGCCAGTAGAAGCTCCCCTGTGGTGGGTGTTCGTTGCTGGGTATGATAGTGAGGCAGGTGGGGTCCAGACTGCCAGGGTTTTTTAAGATGGCGCATCTTTATCTTACAAGCAAATGGGAAAATAAAGTCCTTCAAATACTTTTCAGCAGAAACAGAGAAGAGGGATGATATGATCACACTACAATCTTGGAAACCTCTGCTCTGGCTACGAAGTGAAGAAAAGATTAGAGGTGAACCAGAGAGAAACAGGTAGACCAGCCAGGAGGTTACTGGGGTGGTCTGGGAAATAGGTGGTGTTGGTTCTGATCAGGGTGGTGTTGATGAAGTAGAAAGTTACAACAGCAGGTGGTAATGGATTAGACACAAGGGGGGAAACAGCAAGATGGAGGAAGGCATCAAGGTTGACTCAAGTTTCTGGCTTATGTAACTTGTTGGATGGTGTAACCCTTCACCAAAATAGGAAACACCAGAAGAGGAGTAGGCTGGAGGAAAACTGATGAGTTTATTCTGTTATTGTATCAGATAAGATGTTTTTGAGTGTAAACAACAGAAAACATGGATCTACTGTCTTAAATTGTAATGAGCTTACTATCTCACATAAAATCCAGTGAAGGCTGGTTGATTCAGAAGCTCATTGGCATCATCAGATCTCCAGTCTCTTTCCCCATTTTTTTCTTCCTTCTTCAGCATACAGGGTAGCTCCCTTTTGTGGTTGGAAGACGGCTGGAGACATCAGTGTCCAGAGCCAGGAAAGGGACTTTCTCCTTGTTTTGTCTCTTTAAGGGCTGAATACTTGTCTCAGAAACCCCCGCAGCAAACCTCCCCTCTGTATCAGCCATAGTACTTGATGTTATATGCTGTAACAAACAATCCCAATGACCATGTGGCTCAACACAATAAAAATTTATTTCCCACTCACATTCCAGTTCTGTGCAAGCTGGGTGGCTCTCTTGGGAATCTAGGATCCTTCTTTTACATGCTTCCATGATATTGGAGTCATTTTCTTTTAGCCTTATGGGTGACTAAGGAGAGAGTGACCTAAGGAACTCACTTGCATTTTAGGGCTAAGCCCCACAGTGGCAACTATTATTTTTGCCCACATTGCATTGGCCAAAACCAGTTCCCCACCCTAACCTAACAGCATAGGAGGCTGAGAAATGGAGTCTTAGTCTGTGCCCCAAAAGAGGAGCCAGAATTGGTCAGCATGTAGCCAGTCTGTTGTATCCTCACATGTCAGCAGGCAGAATTGGGTCAAATACCTCTTTCTGCTTCTACCACTGATAAGGGGATGGAATTACCGTGGTTGGCTTATATTAATCATATCTCTGTGAGTCGAGATTTTCCTCCTATACTTCAATCAGAACAACATGTTGCAAACGATGGAACACAAAAGTAGCACTTACTGGGGCCATCTTTCAGCCACAGAAGGGAGTTAATCACCCCCTTCACTGGATTTTTTATAAGATAAAAAAGTCATTATGGCTTAAACCAGTTGATTCACATTTTCTGTTATTTGTACAGAATGGAAGTGGAAACCATATGACCCTCTTAATAGATGAAAAAAAAAAGCATTTGAAAAAAAAAATCTAACACTCTTAGCAAACTAGCAGTAGAAGACTTTCTTAACCATTTAAATAACATCTACAAAAACCCTACAGCTGACGTCATACTCAATGATGAAAGATTGAATTATTTTTGCCTAAGATCAGAAATGTGGCAAGGATTTTCATCCTGACCACTTATATCCAATATTATATTGGAAATCCTAACCAGTGTAATAAAGCAAAAA
This sequence comes from Panthera uncia, assembly GCF_023721935.1. NCBI lineage: Eukaryota > Metazoa > Chordata > Mammalia > Carnivora > Felidae > Panthera > Panthera uncia. The sequence continues at coordinate 25,885,591 of NW_026057588.1, forward strand.
AAAAAAAAAAAAAAAAAAGATAAGTAAAAGGAATATGTATTAGGAAGAAGCAAGACTGACTTTATTTGCAGTTGTCATGTATTTAGAAAATTCTTAAGGACATACAAAAAAGCTACTAGAATTAGTAAACTTAGTAAGATCACAGGATACAGGATCAACATTAAAAAGTCCGTTGTATTTCTATATACTAGCAATGAAGAATCCAAAAAGGAAATTCAGGTAATAATCGTATTTGTGTTAGCATCCAAAAATGTATGAAGGAATAAATTTATAGAAGATACATAATAGATGTACATTGAAAACTACAAAACATGGTTGAGAGATGTTAAAGAAAACCTACATGAATGGAAAAAGCGCATGGATTGGACGATGACATCTCTCCCCAAACTGCTGTATAGCTTCAAGGCAATCCCAATCAATGTCTCAGCAAGCTTTTCTGTAGAAATTGACAACCTGACTCTAAAATTTATGTGGAGGGGCGCCTGGGTGGCTCGGTCAGTTGAGCATCTGACTTCAGTTTAGGTCATGATCTCATGGCTCATGAGTTGGAGTCCTGCATCGGGCTCTGTGTTGACAGCTCAGAGCCTGGAGCCTGCTTCGGATTCTGTGTCTCCCCCTCTCTCTCTGCCCCTCCCCCACTTGGTATCTCTCTCTCCCTCCCTCCCTCCCTCCCTCCCTCTCTCTCTGTCTCTCTCTCTCTCTCAAAAATAAACATTAAAAAAACTTAAATTAAAAAAATAAAATTTATGTGGAAATGCAAAGGACTTAGAATATCCAAAACAACATTTTAAAAGGTGAACAAATTTGGAGAACTTCTACTACCTGCTTTTAAAACTTATTGTAAAGCTATAGTGATTGAGACAGTACAATATTGTCATAAGGAAAGACATAAAGATCAGTGGAATAAAATTGAAAGTCCAGAAACAGACCGATAATTATATGGCCAAATGCTTTTCCACTAAGGTGCCAGATTAATTCAATAGAGAAATAATGGTCCTTTTAGTAAAAGTGCTAGAAAAACTGAAATCTATATGGAAAGAGATGTATTCAAGAGTCAAGGCTTAATAAAATTTAATACTTTTTACTAATTCATTAAGCACATTTTAAAAAATTTCAGTCTACTGGAGTGCCTGGGTGGCTCAGTCAGCTGAGCGTCCAACTCACGATTTTGGCTTGAGTCAATCTTATGGTTCATTGGGATCAAGCTGAGCATTGGGCTGTGTGCTGACATTGTGGAGCCTGCTTGGGATTCTCTCTCCCTCTCTCTCTGCCCCTCCCCTGCTCTGGCATGCACACTCTCACTCTCTCTCAAAATAAATAAATAAACATTAAAAATAAATAAAATTCCAGTATACTTAACATACAGCATCAAGCACATTCTTAAGTACAGCTGCCTCTTTTTTCTGTAAGTGCATGATAGGGAAGAATACAATTACTATTAGTAGAGTTGGTGCCAATGCCCTGATTCATAGTAGTCATAAGCAGTTTTATGAGCCCTTGCTTTTGTGTCTACAGATCAATATGTCAATACAGCAAAAAAGGCAAGTCATGGGGCCTTTGGCTGGTTCAGTCAGTGGAGCATGCAACTCTAGACCTCAGGGTTGTAAGTTCGAGCCCCACATTGAGTATAGAGATTACTTAAAAATCTTTAAAAATTGGGGTGCCTGGGTGGTTCGGTTGGTTGAGCGTCTGACTTCAGCTCAGGTCATGATCTCACGGTTCATGGGTTTGAACCCCGTGTCGGGCTCTGTGCTAATGGCTCAGAGCCTGGAGCCAGCTTTGGGTTCTGTGTCTCCCTCTTTCTCTGCCCCTGCCCCACTCACACTCTCTCTGTCTCTCAGAATAAACATTAAAAAAATTTTTTAAAAAGGCAGTTACATTTTCATATTTTTGCAAAAATAGTTATGACCTTGTGGGACCCTTAAAAGGATCTGTGGAACACACTTTGAGAACTGCTAGTCTAGAAAGAGGTAAAAAGAGAAAAGGAGGACTGAGACCAAGACTTGAAGATGTCCTGGTTGGAGGATGAACCTGAAGAGAAACACAGAAGGAATAACTTAAGAGGTAGGAGAAAATCCAGAAGAGTGAAAAGGCAGGGAAGCCACAAGATTGCTTTCAGAACGTGGACAGAGCCAATCATGTGGAATATGGATTAAGGTCCACTGAGAGGAGAGATGAAGAAGGTCCCACTGTTGAGGCACATGGATGTCACTGGTGATATTAGCAACAGCTGTCTCTACAAAGTGATTCCAGGTCTGAAGTCAGATTTGAGGAAGATGGGGAAGTGAAGCTGGTGTGGGGGGGAGTCTTCAGGGGGATTTGTCAAGGGCAAAAAGAGACCAGGCGGCAGCTGAGGGTTGGAGTCACCATTGCTCATTTATTCTTAGTGAATGAAAGAATGAATGAATTGGTGATGCATTGGATGTGGACGATAGAGCAAAAGAAAATCCTGTGCCTGGGTGGCTCAGTCAGTTAAGGGTCCAACTCTTGATTTCACCTCAGGACATGACCTCGCTGTTCATAGGTTCAAGCCCCACATTGGGCTCTGTGCTGAGAGTGTGGAGCCTGCTTGGGATTCTCTCTCTTTCCCTCTCTCTCTGCCCCTCCCCTTCTCTCTGCCTCTACTTCCCCTACCCTCGCCACGTGAGCACGTGTTTCTCTCTCAAAAATAAATACACTTAAAAAAAAAAAAAAAAGAAAAAATCCCAAGGGGACACCTGGTTTCTAGCTTCTGGAACTAATCATATAATGGTCTATTTCTTGAGATGGGAAACTAAGGCCCAAGTGTGGTAGAACATACCTGTAGTTTGAGTTGAGAAAGAATTTGCCTAGAAAATTTTAATTTCCTTTTTAAGGATGTTGGTTTTTTCCCCCCTATCCTCATAACCCATTTACTACTTCTGTTGGTAAGAAGCATTGAGAGTTTCCAGGTCTTGGGTTATATGCTTTTTCTAGTTAAAAGTTCCCTTAGTTAAGAAAAAAAAAAAAAGTTCACCTTAGTTTTACTATCTAACCAAAAAAATGTTATGTCTTTATATAGTAGAAGATTCTCAAATTTTGCCCTATTAGAGAAATTTGTATCTTTAATTGAAACTATTTTGGCTCACTTAATTGAGCATTTTCTTAATTTAATGAACAGAATTAAATTGAGTTATGCTTTTTCTATGCAGAGTGAGAAATTATAAGCAAGTGGTTTCCAGTATTTGCTTAAATGTATTTTTATCCTCTCTAATCTTATATAGGGATCCTAATTTTGAGAACACAGCTGCCCTAAAATTTTAACATTTTCAGCAATATATGCCTGTCCATGAAAAGCACAAATTCTTTTGAATAAAGGAGCTTCTTTAATTACTTCCATTTAGTATGAAATCAGGAAAAACACTTTGCTACTCTCATTTATAGGGACCAATTTCTGGAGTTTATTTAACATAAAAGACAAAGTTATTCAAGTAAAATCAAAAGAAATTAAGAATTTTTTTAGTGAATGCTATTGAACTAATTGGAATAGTGGATCATTTTTAGGGCCACCAGATTTTAAATTACAGACAGTAGAACAGGTACAGGACATGGAGCTGAAATGATTTTACAAAACTGTTTGAAATCATTGCCTGACTTTTTTCCTTTTTTATTTCTTTAAAAAAAAATTTTTTTTTTTTTTTTTTTATTTATCTTTGGGACAGAGAGAGACAGAGCATGAACTGGGGAGGGGCAGAGAGAGAGGGAGACACAGAATCGGAAACAGGCTCCAGGCTCCGAGCCATCAGCCCAGAGCCCGACGCGGGGCTCGAACTCACGGACCGCGAGATCGTGACCTGGCTGAAGTCGGACGCTTAACCGACTGCGCCACCCAGGCGCCCCAAAAAAAAAAATTTTTTTTAATGTGCATTCATTTTTGAGAGACAGAGACAGAGCATAAGAAAGGGAAGGGGCAGAGAAAGAGGAGGAGACACAGAATCTGAAGCAGGCTCCAGGCTCTGAGCTGTCAGCACAGAGCCGGATGCGGGGCTCGAACTCACAAACTATGAGATCATGACCTGAACCAAAGTCAGACACTCAACCGACTGAGCCACCCAGGCACCCCTTTCCTTTTTTATTACAAACATCAGTGTACAAAGTCAGAAAATGTTTAAAATTGTCTCAGTGTTTAAAACATTACACACTCTAATAACAAAATCAACTATATTATGCAATTATTTTCACTAAAATTTGCACATGAATTTAATGCATCTCACAGTTCGATAAAATATCCTGATAAACCATCCCCTTCCTCCAAAATTTAAAGCCATATGCACGATATGGAAGTTTTCACTTTTGGTCTTTCACGTTGAATTATAAGGTAGAGTAAGTTCTGGAAAATTCAAAACATGACCTTTTCCCATTGCTCTATTGAAAGAAGTTATAACTCCTTTAAATTTTTTTAAATAAGTTTTATTTTTTTTATTATGCTTTTAAAGCTTATTTATTTATTTTGAGAGAGAAAGAGAGCACTAGTGGGAGAGGGGCAGAGAGAGAGAGGGAGAAAGAGAGAATCCCAAGAAGGCTCTGTGCTGACAACATGGAGCCCCATGCAGGGCTTGATCCCAGGAACAGTGAGATCATGACCTAACTAAGAGTCGGATGCTTAACTGACTGAGCTACCCAGGTGCCCCTCCTTTAATTTTTTAACGTTATATTTAACATACATATCATAAAACAGGTTTACATGTATCTGATAAATAATTGATGCCAGAAAAGTCCGTGAAAAATTTTTGTGTCTTCCATTTCCTCCCCCAAAGGTACCCCTACTGGTTTTGCATTTAGCCTTCCAGAAATTCTCTTCGTATAACAAAGGACATATATTTGTTCTTCTCTTGTTTTGGAATGCGATTGGTAGCTTACTCTTCACACTGTTCAATACCTTGATGCTGTTAGTTAATATCTTAGAGATCTTTCTGTATCAACATGTACAGAACTGCCCTCATTCTTTTTGGCAGCTCTATAGAATTCCATTGAAGGGTTGGAACCATAATTTAGTCTTGTCTTAGAGAGGAAGCCAGCCCTGATCTCGAATCTAAACGATTAGACTCTGGAGCCAGACAGTGTGGGCTCCAATCCTGACTCTACCCCCTTCTCACTGTGTAAACTTGGACAAGTGACCTAATTTCTGCACCTCAGTTCTCTCATCTGAAAAAGGTAATAATGAATAATGACAGTGCCACTGAATAGGTTTGTTGTTGAGGGTGAGTGAATATTTGTAAGACACAGAACAGTGCCTAACATGTTAAATGCTATACAAATGTTCTTAAGTAGATGGATATCTAGATTGTTTCTAGTCTTTTGCTACCACAGATAATGCTGCAGTGAATATTCTGTTACTTGTATGACTAGGCACAAGATCCTGGAGTTTGAATTGCTAAAGGGTAAAAAGAAAAACTATATATATATATATATATATATATATATATATATATATATGTATATATATACCCTTTCTCTGATGTATTTTTCTTCTTTAGTACTTAAAACCATTTGACATATACATTTATTTTTTTATGTGTTTACTTATTTATTTCAAGAGCATGCGTGAGCAGGGGAGGGGCAGAGAGAAAGAGAGTCTGAAGGAGGCTGTACGCTGATAGAACAGAGCCCGACTCAGGGCTCCATCCCATGACGTGAGATCATGACCTGAGCCGAAATCAAGAGTTGGACACATAACCGACTGAGCCACCCAGGGTCATATACATTTAGAACTTTGTATTTTTAAAAAAATTTTTAAATATTTATTTATTAGTTTTGAAAGAGAGACAGAGCGTGAGCGGGGGAGGGGCAGAGAGAGAGGGAGACCCAGAATCTGAAGCAGGCTCCAGGCTCCGAGCTGTCAGCACAGAGCCTGACGTGGGGCTTGAACCCACGAGCCGTGAGATCATGACCTGAGCCGAAGTCGGACGCTCATCCGACTGAGCCAACCAGGCACCCCAAGAACTTTGTATTTTTAATTCCCCAAATTGGCCCAAATTTCTTCTTTTAACATTTGGAAAGAAAAATGACAACCAGCAACCTGAGAAAACTTCCTGTGTTCTAGATTTTTAAAGACGGCTTTAGAAAGCACCAGGCATCTGGAAGCCACGTGTCCTGTAGCTCTCACCACGCTCTTTCCTGCTAGAGATGAAGAGGTGAGCAAGTCCCTGTTCCTCCCTGTCTATGCGAGGGGGGTGCTTGCAGAGTCCCCGTAGAGAATGAAAGACCTGTGAGTCTCTGATCTGTGTAATGACATGGACGGCGGAATAAATTCTGGGGGAAAAAGAAGAAAAGAGGCCATTAAGTTTACTTAGAAGTTTCAGGAAGAAAGGTGTGGCAATGCTGCTTTGCACACATCTACCCTCATCCTTACCCCCTTGGTGCACATTGGCCTGACGTCCAGCAGCCAGTCCCCTGCCACTTCCTTGCCTGAGGTCTTTCTTTGGCCCCTAGGTCCTCCTTGGCCCCAACATGACAGCTCAGAAGTGTAAGGAGTGGATGAAACTCACCCACCCCCTGACCCGCCGCCCTGAGAAAAATCCCTCCATCATTGACTGGCAGGAAGAAGTGTGTAAATAAATACCCAGCACTCTTGCCCCCTCTGTGGGGTGGCTCTGAGATCCCAGAGTTCTCCAGCAGGATTAAGTCTTAGTCACTCACACTGGGACCCTGTTTGAAAACAAAACTTTATTGCTGCCTTCCCTTCGCTACCTGATTTCCCTTCTCCCATGCTGATGTCTCCTGGGATCACCTGCCACATAAATTCCTTGCACTTGACACATTGGCTCAGTGTCTGCTTCTGGGAGAACCCAAAGCAACACAAGGCATATATTAAAGTTGTGTTTGAGGGGAGAAAATTGTGCATGTGTGAGATTTATAAATTCATAAATTTACATTCGGGGTATGTAATAGCTTTGTGCATTAGCCATTCATGGAATAGCGTTAGTCAATGTGCAAGGCGATTATCTTAGATTTCTCGCCTTAGGATAGAAGATAATTCTCATTTCCAGTTATCAAATTAATTTCCTTCTGCAGATATCAAAGATTACTTAAGTCAGTTTATATCTCTATTTAATAGAAATTAATTTTATTTGAGATTAAATTATATTTCGTCTACTTAGGATCAGAACAATATAGTTGTTTGAACTGGGAAGACAATGTATTTAAAAATTCTAGGGGTGCCTGCATGGCTCAGTCAGTTAAGTGTGGGACTCATGATATTGGCTCAGGTCATGATCTCACAGTTCATGGGTTTGAGCCCTGCATCGGGCTCCGTGGTGACAGTGCAGGATCTGCTTGGGATTCTCTTTCTCTGCCCCTCCCCTGCTTGCACACACACTCTCTCTCAAAAAATAAATAAACTTAAAAAATTAAAAATTAAAAAAAATTCTAGTGGGAAAATCTGACGACACGCCCCACATTAGTCATGTCACTGCCAGTTACAGGGGAGGCAAGTTCAAGAGGGAAATCTCTCACCCTCAAACTGAAAATTGCCGGTGGGTTCTCAGCTCCAAACAGCGAACTTCAAGGCTAAGTTTTGAGATCTAATCTAGGAGTGTGTGGATGGAAATTCTTGCTGAACTACGGGTGAAAGTACAGCTGAAAAGCCAATTGCTAAGTTCTTACACAGCAGGAATGAGATGAAATGAGACCCTGGAAAATCAGAGCAATAATAAACCCTGGTTTGAAGAACAGTGTTTTCGTTTAGGAGAGACAACAAGTATAAAAAAATTTATAAGAACTTGCTTATCTAAACCAAGCCTCCTTTTCTGCATCTGTCAAGGGGGATCACCTTGATGATTACTTGGATAGGTCTGGGGATTCATTTATTTAAAAAAAATTTTTTTTAATGTTTATTTATTTTTGAGAGAGAGAGACAGAGACAGAGACAGAGACAGAGACAGAGCATGAGCGGAGGAGGGGCAGAGGGAGAGGGAAACCCAGAATCCGAAGCAGGCTCCAGGCTCTGAGCTGTCAGCACAGAGCCCGACGCGGGGCTCGAACTCACGATCTGTGAGATCATGACCTGAGTCGAAGTCAGATGCTCAACCGACTGAGCCACCTAGGCACCCCTGGGGATTCATTTAAACAATAAAGATAAGTCACCCCGGGGTGACTCAGTCAGTGAAGTGTCCAACTTCGGCTTAGGTCGTAATATCGCGGTTCATGAGTTCGAGCCCTGAGTCAGGCTCTGTGCTGACTGCTCAGAGCCTGGAGCCTGTTTCAGATTCTGGATCTCCTGCTCTCTCTACCCGCCCCCCTCAAAAATAAACATTAAAGGGTCCCCTGTGTGGCTCAGTTAGTTGAGTGTCTGACTTTGGCTCAAGTCATGATCTCACAGTTCGGGCCCGAACTCTCACAGAACTCATGTTCGGGCCCGAGTCGGGCTCTGTGCTGACAGCTCAGAGCCTAGAGCCTGCTTTGGATTCTGTCTTCCTCTCTGTGTGTTCCTCCCCCTGCTCACGCTCTGTCTCTCTCTCTCTCAAAAATAAAGATAAGTGCTGTCTTCGGCAGCACATATACTAAAATTGGAACGATACAGAGAAGATTAGCATGGCCCCTGCACAAGGTTGACAGGCAAATTCGTGAAGTGTTCTATGTTTTTTTGATCTGTCTAATCTGATACTAATAAAATATTGTTTTAATTACTGTAACTTTATAATAAATCTTGATATCTAGTACAGCAAGTCTCCCCACCTTGTTTTGTCTATTTAAATTGTCTTTGCTATTCTTATATGTTGGCATTTCTATTTTGAAATCATATTGCAAAATTCCACAGAAAAAAATTGGGGATTGTTTTGAAAGCAGAAGCAATCTGGAGAGAATTGAACACTTTTGCAATAATGAGTCTTCTACTTTAGAATCAAGATATATCTCTGTCTCTTTAGGACTTTAAAAATTTTACCACTATATTCTATTATACTCTGTTAGGAAGTTTTTCACAGATTTTGTTAAACTAATTCCTAGGAATCTGATATTTTGAATCTGTTATGAATGGTTTCTGTTCATAAAATTTATTTGCAAACTGCCACTTGAATTTAGAAATGCAGTTGATTTTTGTATGTGTCACCTTTGTTAATTTCACTTTGCTTAGTCATTTCATTCATTTTATTTCCCATATTTAACATTTTAATTGCTCCTTGTTCCTCCCTGCACCTCACTTTCCTTCTGTCTTAAGATCACCCTTTAGTATTGCCTGTAGTGCAGATCCACTGGCAGCAAATCTTATCACTTTTCATGGTCTGAAAATGACTGTATTTAATCTTTTTTTTTTCCAGTTTGTTTGTTTGAACTGGAATCCTAATAAAATCTATATACATGGTAATAAATAAATAAATAAATACAGAAAAAATGTAAACATTAAAAAAATACAAATAAAGTTGCTATTAAACGACCTGCTTTTAAGAGGTAGAATGACATGAGCTTCTAGGAAGATCTTCCTGAGAGCAGTGTTTATACCAGCAAAAGATGGCCAGCTACCTACATGTCACTTTCACAGGGGTATGGCTATATCACTACAGCCCTGTCTCCACGTGCAGTTCTGTGTGGAGTTAAAAAAGGAGGCAAGTAGTCACATGGACTAACACTGAGAGATGTCTAAGACTGTGGAGAAAAGAACATTACAGAAAAAAATGCTCACCTGTATTTTAAAAATACACTATATGATTTTATAAAGATATACATGTATATGGCTATAAGTGTGTGTGTGTGTGTGTGTGTGTGTGTGTGTGTGTGTGTTGATTTTTTTATTTATTATTTATCTCCCCTACTCGATAGTAAGCTCTATAAAGGCAGGGACTGTGTTTTATATGTTTTGTTCACCACTAGACCCTCAGTGCCCTTAGTAGGGGCTCAGTAGTTATTTTTATTTACTTTTGTGTGTATGTGTATGTTCCTTTTCTTTGTGGTAAAATATATATAACATAAATTCACCATTTTAACCTTTTTAAAGTGTATGGTTCAGTGGCATCAAGGAAATTCACACTGTTGTGCAACTGTCACCACCATCCATTTCAAGAACTTTTTTCACTCTCCCCAACTGAAACTTTGTCCCCATTAAACATTAACTCCCCCCCAGCCCTTGGCAACTACCATTCGACTCCCTTTCTCTATGAATTTAACTACTCCAGGTACCTCATGTAAGTGGAACCATATAATTGTTATTTTCCGACTGGCTTATTTCATTTAGCATTGTGTCTTCAAGGGGTACCTGGGGGGCTCAGTTGGTTGAGTGTCTGACTCTTGATTTCATCTCAGGTCATGATCCCAGGGTCGTGGGGTTGGGCTCTGTGCTGAGTGTGGAGCCTGCTTAAGATTCTCTCTGTCTCAAAACAAAACAAAACAAACAAAAACCATTATGTCTTCCAGGTTTATTTATGTCTTAGCATGCATCAGAATTTCCTTCCTTTTTAAGGCTGAATATTATTCCAGTGTGTGTGTGTGTGTGTGTGTGTGTGTGTGTGTGTGTGTGTGTGTTTATTTTCCTATACGGCTATCTCTAGCTATCTATATCTATGTTATCTATCTATCATCTATCTATCAAGAGACACACACCATATTTTGCTTACACATTCATCTGTTGATGGACACTTGGGTTGGTTCCACCCTGTGAATAATGGGGCTATGAAAGTATACATATATAATGAAGTCTCTGATTGCAATCCTTTTGGGTATATATCTAGAAATGGAATTACGGGATCATAGGGTAGTTCTGTTGATGTTTTGAGGAACCTCCATACTGTTTTCCATAGCAGCTGCACCATCTCCTGTCCCCTCCAACAGTGCACAGAAGTTGTAGTTTCTTCATGTCTTTGCTGACATTTGTTATTTTATATGTTTTTTGAAATAACAGCCCCGAATGGGTGTGGTCAATAGTTATTTTCTGAATGAGCAAACAATATCTCTAAAATTAGAATAATTACTATTTATTGCATTGTATTTTATCTAAGGATATTGGGGTTATCAAAAGAATACTTTTGAGAGACACTTTTCGACAGCAAGAACATCGATGTCCATTTTATACAAGATATCTAGTAGGCCCTAGGGCAAAATATATTGTTAAATCCAAGTTGCTGTTTTAATTTAGATAAATAATGTCCATTGACAATGTCCATTTAATACAAAACTATACTAAAAGATCTTTAAATATCTTGTCCTATACAGTTTAATTTGTGGTGTGAAATTAAATATTTTTTAAGTATTTTTTAAAAATTTATTTATTTTGAGAGAGAAAGAGAGCACGTGCACATGCAATTTGGGGAGGGGCAGAGAGAGAGGGGGACAGAGGATCTGAAGCAGGCTCTTCCTGTCAGCGCGGAGCCTGATGCGGGGCTTGAACTAACGAATTGCAAGATCATGACCTGAGCCCAAGGTGGATGCGTAACCAACTGAGCCACCCACGTGCCCTTGAAATTAAATATTTAAACACAATAAAAAGCAACATTCATCCTCAAGTAAATTACACATAGAATTACTAGATGAGTCAGCAATTCCACTCCCAGGTATATACCCAAAGGAACTGAAAACAGGTATTAAAATAAAAGCTTGTATGTGAATATTCATTACAGCATTATTCACAGTAGCCAAAACGAAACACCCCAAATGGCCATTAATGGATGACTGAAAAAACGAAATGCAGTATATTCATACAGTGAAATATTATTTAGCCATAAAAAGGAATAAAGTACTGGGGTGTCTGGGTGGCTCAGTTGGTTGAGTGCCCAATTCTTGAATGTTGGCCCAACTCATTCCAACTCGTGGGATCGAGCCCCATGTTGGGCTCTTTGCTGAGTGTGAAGCCTGCTTAAGATTCTCTCTCTCTCTCTAAAAATAAAAAAAAGGATTAAAAGGAATAAATTACTGACGCATGCTACAACATGGATGAACCTTGAAAACATTAATCTAAGTGAACGAAGTCAGGAACAAATGCCACATATTATATGATTATATGAAATATCCCAATAGGTGAATCTATAGAGACAGAAAGCAGATTAGTGGTTACCAAGGGCTGTGGGAGGGGAGGATGAGGAGTACCTGCCTCCCTGGAATGATGAAAATGTTTGGAGCTTGATAGAGGTGATGGTTGCACAACATTGGGAATGAACTAAGTTCCACTGCATCATATCCTTCTCATTGGTTAAAATGGTGAAGCTTTTGCTATGTGAAATTTACCCCAATTTTTAAACAAAAGTCACATACCTCCACACAGCAGTGTAGGCAGGTGGAGTACACAGAGTACAGAAGGGTAGAAGGGACAGCCCCTCCCTGCCATGCTCCAAGTCCCCCATTACCTCTGAGGTAATGACTCTCAATGGTTTCTTACAAATCCTTCCAGAAAATATTGGTGCTTAAGCTTTTTTGTTGTTTTAATAGAAATTGGATCATATTCTATACACTGCTCTGCACCTTGCTTTTTCCACTTAATGATGTATTAGTGATTTCTCTATGTCAACATGTTTAGTGCTGGTTCATTTATTTTAACAGGTGCATAGTAATATTTTATTGACTGAATGTACCTTAATTTGTTTAACTAGCCCCCTCCTGATGTATGCTTATGTTGGCTACTGCACACAAAGCAACTTTGGAAGATTCTTATTCAGAGATCTTTGTGCACACATGCAAACATGTAAGATAAATTTCTTTTTTTAAAAAAAATATTTATTTATTTTGAGAGAGAGAAAGAGCACAACCAGGGATGGGGCAGAAAGAGAGGGAGAAAGAGAATCCCAAACAGGCGCCACACTGTCAGCACTGAGCCTGATGCGGGGCTTGAACTCACAAAACTGTGAGTTCACAACCTGAGCTGAAATCAAGAGTCAGACTCTTAACCAACGGAACCATCCAGGTGCCCCACATAAGATAAATTTCTAAAAGTAGATTTGTTGGGTGCTGGGGACTCTATTTGTGACCTCCTTCTCCATTCATATGTTGAAGCTCTAACCCCTAAGTGACTCTACTTGGAGACAGAGCCTTTAGGGAGGTAATTAAAGTTAAATGAAGTCATAGGGTAGAGCCCTAATCCAATATGACTGCTGTTCTTACAAGAAGGGAAGAGACGCCTGAGCTCTCTCTCTTTCTGCATGTGCACATGTAAGGGCACAGGGAGAAGATGCCACTTTCAAGCCAGGAAGAGAGGTCTCACCAGAAACCAACCTTGATGGCATCTTGATCTTGGTCTTCCAGCCTCCAAAACTGTGAGAAAATGCATTTCTGTTGTTGAAACCACTCAGTCTCTGGTTTTCTGTTACGGCAGCTGGAGCCAAGTTAATACACTGGGTCAAAGGATATCCACATTTTATATTTGATAGATAGGACCAAGATAGTCCTCTAAAGCTTTTTCTCCACTTTATTTTTCCATGGACAGTGAAAAAGACTAGTTTCTCCCATACCCTCACCAGCACTGGGTATTATTATACTGTTTAATCTTTGACAATCTGAGAAACACAGATTTTTGTGTATTGTAATTCAAATGGGTGCTTGAAGTTGAAATTTTTCCAAATGTGTGTGTGACTTCTAATGAGTGAAGTTTTTATCTTCCTACTCTAACCCTGGAAGCACATTATACGGTATCACATGAAGGCGGGTCCAACTCCACAGGGACATTTCAAGAAACTTTCTTATGCACTTTCCTTTTTTCTTGCTTCTTGCATATTTTATGAGTTGGAATGGCTACAAAAGAAATAAAAGTAAGAGAACATTATTTAGGGGTTTCTCATATTTGATAGTAAGATATGGAATTCCTAGTGATTTGGGAAAATCATATAGTATTATAGGTCATATAGTACTATATAGATAAGCATAATCCTCCATTGGAGTCAAATTTTCTCAGCTTCCTGATGGCAGTGAAATGGATTTGAACAGTTTTAGAACAGAAGTGGTTGCTACACGTGAATGCAGCACTATTACAAATAGGGATGGGAGGGATGTGCACTTTTTGCACTTTGAAATATATTGAGCCAGATCATTTCCCTGATCATTCTTTCCTCCTTCTTACCCCTTGGGAGTCCAAAGATGTGCCACCAGGACACATCTTTATACCCCACTGTTAAATGATGGTGGAATAGGGGTGCCTGGGCGGCTCAGTCGGTTGAGCGACCGACTTTGGCTCAGGTCATGATCTCACGGTTTGTGAGTTTGAGCCCCGCGTCGGGCTCTGTGCTGCCAGCTCAGAGCCTGGAGCCTGCTTCGGATTCTGTGTCTCCCTCTCTCTCTGACCCTCCCCCACTCATGCTCTGTCTCTCTCTGCCTCAGAAATAAACATTAAAAAAAACTAAAAAAAAAAAATGATGGTGGAATGAATGAATGAATGAATGGCAAAGACACCAATTAGTTAAAGTATCCGAATGTTTCCTAGGAAGGATGTTATTTTGGCCAAGAAGCTGAGTGCAGCTTTTGATCTTTACAGCATTCAAAGTTATGACCTTGCAGCCACAAGCAAGATGTGTGGCTTGAACAGATTGAATAAGCTGATACAGCTTTTGTCACCTGTGAGAAATTGTAATCTTTTACACACACACGCCCGCACACACACACACACACACATGCACATACAACTAATTATGATTTAAAAAGCTAGATAGAAATGCTATCTTATAACTCACTGCTTTTTAGCCATCAATTCACAGATGTTGATTAATCATTGAACATTCATTCTGGTTGTGTGTTTTCAGGTCCAGTGTTCGAACTTTGAACGAGGTCAATAATCTTGTGTTGCTGTGGCCACAGTCCCTCACAATGACTGAGAATGAATAACCGAGTCTCAAATATTCCCTCCAGACTTGGGATACATGACTTGCATTATATTGTAAATGTGTTATATGGACTAGTTTCAAAGCAGACCAGGGCAACAAATTTGAAACTGTTCCACTAACCGGATGTGGCAGTGGTTTTTTTTTGTTTGTTTGTTTTGTTTTGTTTTGTTTTGTTTTGGTTTTGATAGGTGGTAACCTCAGCAGCTTCCATTTGTGGCATATGGTGTGTGACCTCCCAGAGGTCTGTGCTTTATTCTCTGACTCACTTTTCCTTGCCGTGCAATGGGTCCTGTCCATTTGTTCTCAGCCTGCAAATTTTCAGTTGGCTTTTTTTCACTTCCACCAAACAAATACAGAAATTGCCCCTTACTATTTGGCTGCATTTTTCAAAGCCTATTAGACTGTCCAAAGACTTCAGGGTAACTCTGTAACTTAAATTATCCAATTTTTTTCTCGAATGAAATGTCTTTTGGGCTAGATATACAATAAGGGAAAAGCTTGGCACCCTGTGTCGTGCATTTTACCTTAGAAAAGGCCCCTGTGGCTTGACTTACATATGTCCAGAAATAAAATTTGCCTTTCTGCTGCCTTTTGAGGCAATCAAAGCATGATGTACATGTTCCAAACATACTCAATTCTGTCTGTAGCAATTCTTGTGGTGAAGATGCTTGCCACAAAACGTCCTGGAGGGGAATCAGGTGGAAATGAATAATAGAGTAGGTGGTGCTTGGACAGGGAGGGCAGAGTACCAGTTACGCGGGTGAGTGCTGAAGAAGTGATTTTATTTTGGAAATCATTAAAATGTGAAGTCATGTGTTGTATGCATCTATGTGTTTAAGTAATACAAATTTTGAAACCAAGAAGACAGCCCCAATAGTCTCCGAATTGCCTCTTGGGTCATTCTTCCCTTGTTTTAAAGAATAGCGTGTGATCTCAGCTAAATAGTTCTATGGGCTCATCCTGTGAAACCCCTGAGGTCTGACAGCCTTCCTTCCTTCATTCTTTCCCCTCTCCTATTGCTGGCAGTTTTCTTCCTGGGGTGGCTGATGAATCTGTGGTTCACACCCACACTCATTAGCCAATAACTCAAATGGTTACTTGGCCATATCCTTAATGTTCTCATTTTTTGCAATATGGCGAGGCAGAAAATTTTCCAAATCATGAAGTTCTACTTCCTTTTAGCTTAACAATTCTATCTTCAAGTCATTTCTTTCTTCTTGGATTTTACTATAAGCAGCCAGGTGGAGCCAAGCCACACCTTCAACCCTTTTTTTAGAAATTGCTTCAGTTAAATATCCAGTTTCATTGCCTGCAATTTCTACCTTCCACAAAACTCTAGAAGACAAACACAGTTCAACCATGTCTCTGCCACTTTATAGCAAGGAACGCCTTTCCTCCAGTTTCCAGTAAGACGTTCCTTATTTCCATGTGAGACCTCATCAGAATGGCCTTTACTGCCCATATTTCTACCAACATACTGCTCCTGACCACTTAGGGATTCCTTAAGACGACTGAGGCTTTCTCTACAGTTCTCATCTTCTCTTTCTGAGCTCTCACCAGAATTACTTTTATTTATTTTTATTTTATTCATCTTTTATTTTTTTCAGAGAGAAACAGGGACAGAGTGCGAGTGGAGGAGGAACAGAGAGAGAGAGGGAGACACAGAATCCGAAGCAGGATCCAGGCTCTGAGCTGTCAGCATAGAGACCGACATGGGGCTTGAACCCATGAACCATTAGATCATGACCTGAGCCAAAGTCGGATGCTCAACTGACTGAGCTACCCAGGCGTCCCTCACCAGAATTACTTTTAAAGATATATTCATGGGGCACCTGGCTGTCTCAGTCGGTATAGTGTGTGACATTAGATCTTGGGGTTGTAAGTTTGAGCCCCATGTTGGGAGTAGAGATTTCTTAACAATAAAATCTTACAAATAAAGAAATAAAGGTCTGTTTGTGCCGTGTAGGCTTTTTCCAGCATGAACTTCCAAACTTCATTCTCTACCCCATTACCCAGTTCCAAAGCCACTTCTGCATTTTTAGGCATTTGTTACAGGAGAACCCCCACTTCTCATTTTCATATATATGACCTATTTGGATTTGTTGTACAATATATACCCATATGTAGAGATTTATATGGAGATTTATTATGAGGAATTGGCTCATACAGATACGGAGGCTACGAAGTCCCACAGTCTGCTATCTGCAAGCTGGAGACCCAGTCAAACCAGTGGTATGGAGTGGTATGGAGTCTGAGTCTGAAGGCCTGAGAACCAAGGGTGCCAGCAGTGTAAATATTGCTCAGAGGGCTAGAGAAGATGACATGAAATGTCCTAGTTCAATCAGCAAGGCAAGAAAAAAGGGACAAATTCTTTCCTCTATCTTTTGCTTCATTTGGGCCCTCAACTGATAGGATAAGGTCCACCCACATGGGGGAGGACCATCTACACAAATCCACCCATTCAAATGCTAATTTCTTCCAGGGCCATCCTTGCAGACACACCTGGAAAAAATGTTTAATCTGGGCACTCAATGGGCAGTCAAGTTGATACATTAATTAATAATCATACCAAATAACTTTTTGGAGGAGAAGGTCTGGACTGCATTTCAAGTTATGTATGTTCTAGCAAGAGAATATTCTGGAGTGAGATTTTGATGGTTAGTAAGAGCCTTTGTCTTTAGAAATGGAATTTCTCTGCTTCGGCTGCTCAATGACAGTTGACAAAAGCAGTTGTGGGTGACTACCTTCTTAGGCAAGACCACCTTATCCCCCTTATTCTCTCTTTCCCACAGCAGTGATATGTTAAAAAGAAATGGTAGAATGCAAAGGGTTGTTTGAGTGCTGGATCTTGGCTGAGTTTCTGGGCTTCCTCTCTGGAGAATGGCTGTCCAGGGACAGCCTGCTTTGCAAGCTCAGGGCCAAGGATGCTATTTCCCGTACAATAGGAAAGATGGTTGAAGGAGCTGCCTTACCAGCCTTGTATAAACTTGAATCTGGAAAATGTCTGGAATTTTTTACAGATTGGTCAGAAATTCTGGCAGTTTTTGTTTTGTTTTTAGTTGCCATTAGGCTAGGCAAGCAATTCTCTGTGGGTGCTTTAGCACTGCCATGGTCAAATTCTATAGAAACACCAACCAAAATGGAGGTTATCCAGAAAAGGCAAATCTATAGAAATAGAAAGTAGATTAATATTTGCCTGGGCATGGGGTTGGGAAAATGGATTGACTACAAATGAGCCCTACCAATCTTTTTGGGGTTGGAAACATTCCAAGATCAGATTGTGGCAATGGCTGCATAGATCTGTAAATTCACTAAAATGATTCATTAAATTGTACACTTCAAATGGGTGAATTTTAGAATATAGAAATTATACTATAAAGCTCTTAAACATACACACACACATACACATACACACACTCCAGAGATCATAGGATGGCACAGAACTTGAGCAATTTTGTTTCTAAGGAATAGAAGAGATTCTGACTGGGGCACCTGGGTGGCTCAGTTGGTCAAGCATCTGACTCTTGGTTTTTGGCTCAGGTCATGATCTCACCATTCCTGGGTTTGAGCCACACATCGGGCTCCACGTTGGGCTCGGGGCTGTCAGCAAGGAGCCTACTTGGGATTCTCTCTCTCCCTCTCTCCACACCTCTCCCCTCCTCCCCCCCCCCCCCCCCCCCCCCCCATGTCCAAAAAAAAAAAAAAAAACCTTAAAAAAAAGAAGAAATTTTGACTGGAACAAGACACGGGCTTCCACATTGGCTATTATTTTGAAATGTCATTGAAACAGATTCTCCTACTTGAAATCCTATTTGTATTCATGAAGGAGAAAAAAAACATGGTACAATGATGTATATTGTGTGCAAAAGGGGAAAGTTCGTAAATGGGGCCTAAGCCCGATTATTAACACCTGGAGCAAATACGTCATAGCCCAAACACTGAAGATACTAATAATTTATGACTTACTATTCATGGTTCTTGTTAACTCTGAAGAAATATAGTCACGTACTGCCTAAGATTTAATTATAATGACAATTATTAATAATACCGTGCAGTAGTATGTGTGTGAAATTTCCCTTCAGTTTTATCCAAGTTGATAAATCAGTGAAGTCATATTTAAATTTGCTTGATAACTGGCTTTCTTCTCATTTTTCCACTCAGTTTTGACTCTGCAGAAACTTAATGTTTCAGTGAATCTTTCAAGTTGAAACCATCGACTCAACATTTTCCCCCCTAAGAATAAGAATACTGAGAATGAATAGGACATTAGATTATGGAGCAAAATGTCTGGGTTTGTGATAGCTGTGTTTTTTTGGCTCATCAATTTAATGCAGATGGTTTTAAAGACTGTAATAAGTGTCTGTTCTTTTGTTCTAAATAGCAAAATGAAAAGGTTGAGTAATCAAAATTTATTATTGAAATTAGTGTAGTCTATCTCTTTGGATGCAGTTGTAGATTATTTTGAGACAAAACACTGCAGATTTGTTGGGGGAAATGAATACATTTTTGTGTATATAATATTCCCTTCTGTTTTACTTTAAACTGGATGATTTTTGAGGAAACTTCCGCAAGAGATACTTTATAATTCTATACCATGGTACACATTCAACATTCATTACAATTTTATAGCATGGCATACATTCAACACTCAATTACATTTCCTTGCCATCTTGCACACAAAGTACATACCTGCCTCAGGGCCTTTGCACTTGTTATTCTCGCTGCCTGATGGATCATTCCCTAGATGGTCATGGCCCACTGCCTCATTTAAGTCCCTGCTCAAATATCACTTCCTCAGAGCAGCCTTCCCTGATTAGCCTATCTAAAAATAGCACACTGTCACTATCCCTTTTGCTGGCTTTCTTTTTCTTCATAGCACTTATCCACTGTCTGACTTTATATGCGCTTGCATTCCCACTAGAAAGTAAAGTCCATGAAAGCAGGAACCTCATCAGTATTGTTCATTGCTGTATCCCCAGCACTGGTACATAATTTGCTCAAGACATATTTGTTGGAATTAATTGAATAAATTGCAGTTTGACTTTAGATATTTACCTTTTTTTCCTCCATAACCAGACAGTAAATTTATGGAAGGCAGCCAAAGACCCTGGTTGCTTTTTGATCCTCTCTAAAGCAATTAGCTCAGTTCTGCATGGATGATAGACATTCAACCAAGATTTACTGAATGAATGCCCTGAAACATGGATGTGTTGTTATGGGGCTAACCAGTCAGCATTCCCTGCAGGTGAACAAACAGTAATGTCTTGCCTCTCAGCCCACACTTCACAAGGTTCTTTTATTTATATTAACTCATTTGATCATTTTGCCAAAACTTTAGTAGTTCTTGAGGTTTGTCTAAAGAAATGAGCTTTCAGATATAACAAATATTAATTTCTGACATGAACACTTTGAGTACTTTTTTGCTTAGATATCAGTGGCATTTAATGTGTTCTTGGATGCCTGAAAAAATATTTTTAAAGACTGAATAATGCTTAAAAGAAACAAATAAATAAAAATAAAAACAGCTATCTTGTCATGTAACATGTGCAGGGAGAGATTTTTGGAAATGTTTAACAAAGTCTTCAAGGTGATTATATCTAGACAGTGGGACCTTGATAATGCTTACTTTTTTCAGCTTTTCATTTTTCTTGGTTGATTTTTTTTTTCAATATATGAAATTTATTGTCAAATTGGTTTCCATACAACACCCTGTGCTCATCCCAAAAGGTGCCCTCCTCAATACCCATCACCCACCCTCCCCTCCCTCCCACCCCCCATCAACCCTCAGTTTGTTCTCAGTTTTTAAGAGTCTCTTATGCTTTGGCTCTCTCCCACTCTAACCTCTTTTTTTTTTTTTTTTCCCTTCCCCTCCTCCATGGGTTTCTGTTAAGTTTCTCAGGATCCACATAAGAGTGAAAACATATGGTATCTGTCTTTGTATGGCTTATTTCACTTAGCATCACACTCTCCAGTTCCATCCACGTTGCTACAAAGGGCCATATTTCGTTCTTTCTCATTGCCATGTAGTACTCCATTGTGTATATAAACCACAATTTCTTTATCCATTCATCAGTTGATGGACATTTAGGCTCTTTCCATAATTTGACTATTGTAGAGAGTGCTGCTATAAACATTGGGGTACAAGTGCCCCTATGCATCAGTACTCCTGCATCCCTTGGGTAAATTCCTAGCAGTGCTACTGCTGGGTCATAGGGTAGGTCTATTTTTAATTTTCTGAGGAACCTCCACACTGCTTTCCAGAGTGGCTGCATTCTTGGTTGATTTTTAAAACAAATTTGAAGTTGTCAAAATAAACCTGTTTCTAAAATGCTTTATTTTTATATAATTTGTCAGTAGGTATAGCCTAAAAAGTACCACTACTTATTTTCCTGGCTTTGTAATTCACAGTATACAGCAAATTTCATTCTGAGAACACTTTTAATACTGGTATGTAGTAAATCAACAACCAATAAGATGAACCAAAGTTCTTTAGGGTTTTTTGGAGGGGTATGTTATTCTCTCAGCAAGAAAAACGGTAGAGCAGTGCTTTATAATTTGACAAATATTTTTTCATCTTTGCCCAAAACTACAACAACAACAGTCAACAACAACAATAAAAACTTTCCAGGATATTGGGGGGCACCTGTCTGGCTCAGTCAGTTAAGAGCCCTACTTGGGTCATGATCTCATGGCTCCTGAGTTCGAGCCCTGTGTTGGGCTTTGTGCTGACAGCTCAGAGCCTAGAGCCTGCTTCAGATTCCGTGTCTCCCTCTCTCTCTCCTCCTCCTCCCCCACTCACCCTGTCTCTTAAAAATAAATAAACGTTAAAAAATTTTAACAAACAACTTTCCAGGATATTGAGCTCCCAAAATAGAAGGTCAAAATCAGGCATCAGGGACTCCTTCTGACTTTGGACCAACCTCAGAGGGCACACAGGAAACATGCTCACTTATTTTTTCTCAATATTTAAAATACTTAAAATTCCCTTTTCCTTGTAGTTTTTACCACAGGAATTGGGAAGACATGCAAATAACCACTTTGTGGAAAATCTCTACTGATGCCAACGATATTGGGCTTAAAAGGTTTGGGGGTTGTTTTTTTTTTTAAGTTAATTCTGAACCGAGGAGAGCTTTCTATGGCTGCCGGTGCACCTGATGGCAAGTGAGAATTCTTTACACGCCGAGCAGCTTGTGTGCCAATCTCCATGCCTGTGCAGCTGTGCGCGCTTCTGTGTGCGTTATGTGTGCAGAACGGGTTTTGGGTGTGTGACGGTGGTTCTGAGCCCCTGGCTTACAGACCCAACGAAGATGCGCGTACATCCATGCGGGCTGGCGCAGGTCTCTCCAGTCTAAGCTAGGGCGGGGGATGCTCCGCCAGGGCCTGGGGTGCTGCACGCATGGCGCGGGGACCGGTGGGGGAGCCCGCGCAGCCCGCGTCCACGCAGGGTCCCGAGCACATGCTCGGGAGTGGGGCGCATCTTCTCCCCTCCCCCCGCCCATGCCCGAACCCGACTTGGAGCGGAGTTCTCGAGAGGGTCGCGAGAGCGTTGGGGGGGGCGGGTACCGGAGGCCCTGGGTGGGGGAGGGGACGACGAGGGGGCGGTGCCTCCCACAATCCATTCCCTGCGGAGCCGGTG
>NW_026057588.1:25908373-25916356 GCF_023721935.1 Panthera uncia
CGCCGCCGCCGCCGCCGCCGCCGCTGCCGCTTGCCCTACTCCAGAGCCGCCGCCGCCATTTGCACGGGGACCCCAGTGACAGGGGCTCGGCGGAGGGGCGGAGGGAGGGGGGTGGGCCCGCGGAGCCCCCGAGGGCGGGAGCGACGCCGCCGGCGCCGGCCGGGCTCCCTGCGCGACCGCGCCGCCCGCGGCGGGCCCCGAGCAGCAGTAGCAGCAGCAGCAGCAGCAGCAGCAGCCGCCGAGGCCGGGCGTGCGCCTGAGGCGCGGCGGCGGCGGCGGCCCTGCGGGCGGCCGGGAGGGGCGGGGGCAGCGGCCGCCGCCGTTTGATGGATCCGAGGATCGCCTGGTTCCAGCCAGAGCAGCTCGGACCGTCCAACAGTCTGTGGATGCAGATCTGGGAGACGACCCAGGGGCTGAGGAACCTCTACTTCAACCACCACTGTCACAGCAGCGGCGGCGCGAGCGGCGGCGGCGGCAGCAGCACGGCCACCGGCGGGAGCGGCAGCAGCACCGGCAGTCCGGGCGGCGCGGCCCCGGCCCCGGCCCCGGCCCAGGCCGGCATGTACCGCTCCGGGGAGCGCCTGCTGGGCGGCCACGCGCAGTCCGCGGAGCAGCGGGACTTCCTGCCCCTGGAGACGACCAACAACAACAACAACCACCACCAGCCCGCGGCCTGGGCCCGCCGGGCTGCCGCGGGCTCCTCGGCGTCCCCGTCCCCCTCCGTGTCCTCGTCCCCACACTCCTCCGCCGCCGTCCCCGCCGCGGAGCCCGCGGACCCGGCCTCGGGCAGCAGCAACAAGAGGAAGCGCGACAATAAGGCCAGCACCTACGGACTCAACTACAGCCTGCTGCAGCCCAGCGGAGGGCGGGCCGCGGGGGGCGGCCGGGCCGACGGCAGCGGGGGCGTGTACAGCGGGACCCCGTGGAAGCGGAGGAACTACAACCAGGGAGTCGTGGGGTGAGTGGTAGCCCTGCGGCCTGGTGGCCTGGCCCTTGCATACGCGCATCCGGGCACACGCCCACAGAAGGTGGATTAGGGGGAGCCTGGGCGAGGCCACCCCTCTTGGCCTGCCTTCGTTGCTGCTTCTGAGGGGGCTGATGGCCAGCCATCCCTCCATCCCTCCACCATTCACACCTTCCCCCACTCCATAGCGGTCCACACCTCCCCCCCCCCCCCCCCCCCAGCTTTCCAGGCCTTTTCTGGACATAACCTCCGCCATCCACACCCTCCCCTCACGTCCCTTAGTCATCCACACTCTCCCTCTTAACAGTCCACACCTTCCCCGGCCCCCTTATCCATCTACTCTTTGCTCCCATCCCCCCTATTCACACACACCTTCCCCATTCTCCCCCCTCCAATCCTCCCCATCTTGCTCCCCACCAGCACACCCCAAGATGAAATCTATTAGCATGGACAAATCATTGATTTCCTGAGAACATTCCTGTGTTAGTGCCATTTGATGGTACAGGACCTGGAGGTGCTTTCCTTGCCAAGAATAGAAACATCCAGAAAGCTCCTCCCCCTCCCCCAATCCCAAACAGGAATCATTTCAGCCCCTAAGGCTTTGCCTGCTGTTGACCCTTTTGCCCATCTTTAATTTTTTTTATTAAAAAAAAAAAATCCTGCATTAGCGATGCTTTTTTTTCTGTGGGGATTGAGGAATGAGGTGACAGCTAAGTTTAGGCTGGTGGAGATGGTGAGCTCTTCTGAGGCCGATAGAACTTTCTAGGAGTTCATGGACCTTGGCTCCAGCTTCTTACTGTAAAGTTGTCATCCTGGCAGATACAGCCAATGCTTTTCGTTGTAGGGGGTAACTTTATGCTAATGAGTGAATGTTGCACCATTAATGACTTTCTGTTTAAAGTTCAGCTGTTACAAAATGGAATCTTACCTGATCCCTAGTGAACTATGTACATAAGCAGGGAATGTTTCCAGCTAGCTTTCCCTTCTAGAAGGGCCCCTGTGCTGGAATAGGTTCCTGAGTCATTTATATTTTGTAAAATAAAAATTTGGGCCGTGTGTGTGTGTTGTGTGTGTGTGTGTGTGTGTGTGTGTGTGTCACTTGAGTATGGAGGATGAGCTTTCAAATTGCTTTTCATTTTTCAGATCCAGTTTTACATTGGGGGCTACAGTAGGCACATGAAATTACCATTAGTAATCTTTTGTGAAACGTTTTCTTAGATTCACCCATTCAGATCTGCCCTGCTTTGGCAAGCACAGACAGTTCTGTGTACCTTTTTGGAGGTCTGGGTAAAATGAGTTGGTGGGTTCCCATCTGCTTCTAGTGGGCTGGTGTCTGCTATATGCTACTATTACAACTCCCACCTTTTATGGAAAATGCAGTCCAGCGTTTTAGGACTGGCACGCTGGGGTTGCATGTCAAACCTGTCCTCACTTTCCAGAGGGGAACATTTTAGGGTTGAGTCCTCTGTTGCTATGCTTCAAGGGCGCTCTCCATGGTCATCACGTTTTAATAAAAGGCTCATGGGTTCCATCCTGTTAGCATTTCCAAGACAGAGCATAAACCTGTGGTTTAGCGACAAGCAAATTGATGTTTTGAAGGTTCTGGTAGTTTCATTTCACAGGAAAAGCTCCAGTTAGGCAATCACTGTCAACTAAAACCTTGGAGTTCCCTGGTTTCATTTTACCGAAGCTTTTGCATATATGTCTAGCAGAGATAGAGAAGAAATCCAGAATACTGGCTGCTCTTCTTTTTGACGGGTTAGAAATTGTCCTCTCCTCTACCTGCTATGTAATGTTGGGGATACTGTAAAAGGCTCACATTTGAACTTGTGTAGAGGCAGGATGTTCTTATTCCTGATTCAAATGTATTGCCCCCAAAGGGATTAAGGGGAGGAATTTCCATTTCCCAGATAGATTACTGTTTAAAAACTGATTGTAAACCTGTTTTTAAAACTGTTTATCACTTCATCAGACCTTCCATTCTTTTGCCTTTTCCTTTAGAGGATATCAGCAGTAAAATTTTCTATCAGGCAGTTCGTAAGAGTGTTTTTGTAAGAATGTCTGGGTGTTTAAAAATTCTTGTTTTGATTTGTGGGTCCTTATGTCTTGACTTTTCCAGAAGTTTTGCTATTTTTAGTACAGGTATTTAAAAATCTGAATTCACAGGGCATCTCAATGTTATGCTATGCTGAGATTAAATTTGCTAAAACTGTTACTAACATTCTGAGTTCTTGGGACTCACATTTAGCTGATAGGTCAACAAACTGTAGTGGTTCCTGGCCTCTGAGCTGACAGTCCAGGTAGGGGAGGAGAAGGCAGGCAGCACATTGAACAACGGACTGGAACTCTAGGACAGCTGTATACATATACTGTCTCGCATCTTTGGTCTCTGTGATCTCTGCCTCAGCCAAAGTGGTCGGCGTACTCCCTGAACATTCCTAAGATACAGTTCAGTATCCTAAGATACTTCTCCATCGTCCAGGTCCTTGATTCTCTTGGTGTTCCTCCTTTGGACTCTTGAAGTACTTGCCTCACGCTCTTGCTGTAGCCTGCTTGTGGTTATTTTTCCTTTTATGTATATGTTTCCTCTTACCCACTAGGTCACTAGTTAGGATGGACATTTCTTAAATGTAGAGTATGATATTTGGATTTCATCCTGAAGCTTTCATATTCCTCTTTCAAAGTTAAATCCGTATAAGCTCACCATCTCAGCCTTCTCCATGTACCCACAGAGCTAGGGGGTTTGCTCATGTTCCTTTTTTCTTTTCCCCTCTTTTTAAAGTTGCTTTCAGTATTCTACTTCTTGGACTTCATTCTCCTCCAAGGCTGGCTGTGGTGTAGGAAGCAGTCCACCTGCTCCTTCTGGTTGTCCATGAAAATGAGCCACGAAACCCTTTTCAAAGATTTAATTGTTGATTACCATGGAGAAAGAAGCCATGACAAAAAGTGAACGCAGTTAACGTATGGAGATTCAGAGCCCTTGGTCCCGAGTCCCCCTGTCTCTAGAAACTTCTTGTGGAAGGTGCTTGGAGCTTCTCCAAGCTCATCAGGATAGGTTTGTGTTGGCTGCACTGCCAGATCTGTAGATATTTTTTTTCAAGGCTTCGATGACATGTTCACAATAATGTTTTGGAGCAGGAATCTGACGGTGGGACATCAAGAAGACCCCGTTGGAAAACTTGGGCTTAAGGAATAATTTCTTGAACTGCGATGATGGGGATGGGAACTGGTAAAGAATGAATGAGTGTGAGAAATGCTGTAAGGTGAGGGTGGAGAGGATTCTGGCTCCCGGGTTCACTGATCACACCACAGCTTTGAACTAGAGTGGGGAAACGTTGCTTTTATTATTGCCAATAAAGGATGGGATTGTTGATTTGGAATGAAAAATACGGTGGGGTTTAGGTGGAACTGTCTAACAGGGAGTTGAAGTTCGGGGGCCAAGCCAAGGTGTAGTCTTTCCTGCAGTGGGCCAGGTCCTTCTTCACATGCATTGTACACTGTATCACAGTAAGTCCAAGATGCTTCTTCAGCACTGGCATCGTGGCCTCTTTCTGCTGGTTTCTATACTGTGTGATCAATAGGTTGGTGTTGATGCTAGGCTCCAAAGTAAGTGATCCGATAGATTAACGTGGGTTGAATATGAGAGAATTTAGAAGCCTTTTTCCAAGTGCTTGCTGTATTAATTTTTGTGCGTTCACAAATGTAGCCCACAGTAATTCTTTAGTGAACTAGAATCTTCGGGTCTTTGAGTTTTGCTGCATTTTGGTACTGAAATGTGATTTCAGTAAGACAGGAAGTTTTCCTGAAACCAATACTACACTCTATGTTAGCTAATTGGATTTTAAATAAAACCTTGGAAGAAAAAAAAAAGACATTAGGTTTTCTACAGTGTTGATTCTATACTAACAGTGCAGTTTGTATTTGAGAATTCCCCCAAATCTGGTATGGTGTGTTCGACTAAGACACTTCATGCCACAACTCGTGTTCTGTCTAAAATCTGTGATCAGTGAACACTGTCACTGTCAGAATCCTTGGTATTTCAGGATGTGGTATCTTTTTCATCCCCTATTAAGTTTTTAGCTGTTGAAAAACAAAAGACTAGTGAGTAAATAGAGCTTTTTGGAGTCTACCTTGGGTTCCCGCAGAAGGTTTAGTATATATTGCAGTGAAGGAAGGATAGGAAGGGGATACTAGAAAAGTCCAAGGCAGTGGGGTAGCAGGGGGAGGGGGGAGGAGGGCGGCGGAGTGCGTGTTAGAACAGTGCTGGTCCTGGTGTGACAGATGGCTTTATATCACGAATACTTCCATGAAACCCCTACTAATAAATCCTGGTGTTAGGAGTCCAGAAGAACCCATGGGAAGAAAATTTAGGGGCTCCCTTGCTGATATGGGACTGGTCAGATGGTTGTAGTTAGATATTCTTATACCTGCTGAAGCTGAGAAAAATTTCAGCCACTTTTTCTATGGAAAATAGAAAAGCAAGCTGTTGTGTAATTTCACTCAGCTTTCTATTCTTCCTTCTGTTGAATCCGTTGGAGTAATATTTAGTGGAGGAAACTATTTCAGGATCACACCCACGGCACTAGAGACTGGATGTATAATCACTTACACACACATAGGTGTGGAGTAATCCTGAAGGGGGCTATAAACCAAAGAGGGTGCTAATTTGAAGAATTAGAATCTAGTTCCCAGCAGCTGGTCTGAGACTCCTGTCTTTGCTCTTTTCCTACAGAGCTGACCGGACAGCTCAGAGCCTGCTTGAGGAATTCAGAGGACTGCCGGTAGAATGTTCTTTCTGTCCTTAGGAATATTTGCTAGGGACTCAGCTGCTTCAGGACACCAGCATCATCAAATTCATTTTACCATTTTGAACATGACATGGATTTTTTTTTTTCCCCTAAGAGAATATTGAAATTGAGGATGGCCCTGAGCTAGGCTTTACATTAATTTGGATTCGAACAGCAAGTGATATATCTGTTTTCATTTTTTAAGTTATTTGATGATCTAAGAGACTTTTGTATACTAAGGGCTTCAAGCCACATGGAGATTGAAGCTGGAGGTTTGAGGAAAAAACAATATGGAGATGTTTATGTTGTATACTGGCTTCTTACTCGAACACTTTCAAATCTGAAAAAAATCTTGCCATGTATGTAAGAGATTTTTCATGTGGTATCTGATAACTAAACTCAGGAATTCTAGTTTCAATCATTCTCTCTGCTGAAGTAGTTTGAATAGTCTGCAGAACCCGTGTTTTCAAATTAGTTGATTTATTAAAAGTACTCAATGAAGTCAGAGTGCTCATGGTATATAGCGTTTTTACCATGTTCCAAATGCTGTGTTAAATTTTTTCTGTTTGCTGTATCAAGCTTCTCATGCGTAGCCCCATCTGATTGTTTTGTTTTGTTTTGTTTTACTTTTTATTTTGAAATACAGATTGACAGAAAATTGCAAAAAACTGTACAGAGAGATCCCATCTTCCCTTCACCTAGTTTCATGCAGTGGTAACATCTTATATAACTATAGCTTCATAGCAAAACCAGGAAATTGACATTGTTACAATTCGTAGCCTTACTTAGATTTCCCCAGTTTTACATGCACTCATTTGTGTTTGTGTGTGTGTGTAGTTCTGTGCAATTTTATCATGTGTAGATTCGTGTGACACCCCCATGATCAAGGTATCATCACCTCAAAGATCCGTCATGCTACCCCTTTTTTCTCTTGCACGCACCCACCCTCATCTCTAACCCTGAGCAGCCACTAATCTCTCCATCTCTCTAATTTTGTCATTTTGAAAGTGTTAGATAAATGGAATCACACAGTATGTTACTTTGGCTTTTTTCCTCTTACCATAATTCCTTTGAGATCTATCCAAATTGTTTCATGTATTAATAGTTCATTCCTTTTTAATGTTGAGTAGTATTCCAAAGTGTGGATGTACCACTGTTTGTTTAATGATTCACCTGTTGAAGGACATAACCCAAAAGTTTCCAGTTTTGGGCTGTTACAGATAAAGCTGCTATAAATATTCACATACACATTGTTATGTGAACATAAGGTTTCATGGGGGTGGGGGGATAAATGCCTAAAAGTGCTGGGTCATATGGTAAGTACATACTTAGTTTTGAAAGAAACTGCTAAACTCTCTTTTAGAGTTTTGTATCATATTACATGCCTACCAGCCCTGTGAGATCCAGTTTCTCTGCATCCTTGCCAGCATTGAGTGTTATCGCTGTTTTTTATTTTAGCTGTTCTGTTATAGGTAGTGATGGTTCATTGTGTTTTTATCATATTAACCTCATAAATAACCTCACCTAATTTTAACTTTAACTTTTGTTTAAAAACTTGTTGGCAGTATTGAGAATGTCCTTAATTAAAAATTTTTAAGTAAAACTCATTTTAACTTTTTCTTTGTTTTATCTTTGAAGTACTTTGCAGTGTTTCCTTTACATGTTGCTTTTTCTTAGAAACTAGTTAGAAACTAGTATGAAGTAGAGCTTTATTTTCATATTTAAAAAAAAAACACGTAAAAGGGGCGCCTGGGTGGCTCAATCTGTTGAGTATCCAACTTCGGCTCAGGTTATGATCTCGTGGTCTATGAGTTTGAGCCCCGCATCGGGCTCTGTGCTGACAGCTCAGAGTCTGGAGCCTGCTTTGGATTCTGTGTCTCCCTCTCTCTCTGCTCCTCCCCTGCTTACACTCTGTCTCTGTCTCTCTCTCTCTCTCTCTCTCTCTGTCAAAAATAAACATTAAAAAAAATTAAAGTCCCATCTTTAAAAAATAAATAAATAAAAATAAAAAAAATAAAAAACATGTTAAAAAAAAAAACAACTGCAGAATTGATTTCACAATTTAGAGTCCTGTCCTTTCATATGTTATGAGTAAGCTTTATTTTCTGTTGGCTTGGCTATATTTTGGGGAGTAAACACTATTGTTAGTGTTGGTTTTTGTTGTTGATGGTGAGGTTTTTTTTAAAAATATAAATATAAATATAAATATAAATATAAATATAAATATAAATA
>NW_026057588.1:25916366-26026841 GCF_023721935.1 Panthera uncia
AAATATAAATATAAATATAAATATAAATATAAATATAAATATAAATATAAATTTCATTTTTTAGAGAGGGGGAGAGACAGAATGTGAGTAGCGGAGGGACAAAAAGACACAGAATCCGAAGCAGGCTCTAGGCTGTGTGAGCTGTCAGTGCAGAGCCTGATGTGGGGCTCAGACTCACAAACTGTGAAGTCATGACCTGAGCTGAAGTCAGACACTTAACTGACTGAGTCACCCAGGCACCCCTAATATTTTTTTTAATGTTCATTTTATTTGAGAGAGAGAGAGAGAGAGAGAGACAAAGTGTGAGTGGGGGAGGGGAAGAGAGAGAGGGAGACAGAATCCAAGGCAGGCTCCAGGCTCCAAGCTGTCAGCACAGAGCCCAACGCAGGGCTCAAACTCATGAACTGCGAGATCATGACCTGAGCCAAAGTCAGACGCTTAACTGACTGAGCCACCCAAGTGCCCCAATGGTGAAGTTTTTCTACAGTATTTTTATATCTGAACAATGTGTTCAGACTGTGCAGAGTGAATACTTTATCTTCAAATTTATCCTAGAGTAAACTGTGTTTTTCATCAGAACCATTTTCTGGACTGAAATCTGGGACCTGGTCCCTCATTTTTCCCTTAGTGTTTTGATTTTGTTAAAATAACATTACTTTCAGTACCGTCAAGTGTTATAAATTTCTGCCAAAGCAAGAATAAGAATCTGTTAGGATCGTGGTCATAGAGGTTTAAAAGTTAATTTCCAATGATTGGTATTTAATGAAGTGTTAAGTGTCTGATGACGTTCGAAATTTTGATATCTTTATTCCTTGAAGTTAGTTATTCATCCTTTTTTTACTTCTTTGTGTGAGGTGTTAATACCACTGCCCCTTAGAATACTTGTTTTTAAAATCAACATAAAGGAGTGCCTGGGTGGCCCAGTCCGTCGAGCCTCCAACTTTGGCTTAGGTCATGATCTCACAGTTCATGAGTTGGAGCCCTGTACTGGGGCTCTCTGCTGTCAGCACGGAGCCTGCTTTAGATCCTCTGTTTGGATCCTCGATCCCTCTCTGTCTCTGGCCCTCCCCCCCTTCTCCTTTTCTCTCTTTCTCAAAAATAAGATAAACATTTAAAAATAAATAAACAAAATCAACATATAGTTTAAATACTACTAATTAATACTAATTGCCAAGAAACTGGAAAATATACCTAAACCAAAGAAGTAAAAAAATAGCCTCCATAATACTATTGCCAGGATATAAACTACTGTTAATATATTGGTATGAATATTTTTAAATTTTTAGTGTACGTATACATATATTTCCTTTTTTCTTTTTATTAATATGGACTTCTATTGTGAGTATACTTAGAATTTATTTTCTAGTGCAAAGAGTTAAAAAAAATTGTTTTAAATAATGAAAATTTATTGTCTCACAATCTGGAGTCCAGAAGTTAGAACTGATTTTACCCTAAGATTGTTTTCTTCTTTGGGAGAAGGGCATTAGAATATTGTGGGCCTACTTTTTTTGACTGAAAAAAAATTATTAATAGGACAAACATCTTTCATGTAAAATTTCTTTCTTTTTTTAAAATTTTTTTTTTTAACATTTTTTATTTTATTTTTGAGAGAGACAGAGACAGAGTGCAAGCTGGGGAGGGGCAGAGAGAGAGGGAGACATAGAATCCAAAGCAGGCTCCAGGCTCTGAGCTGTCGGCACAGAGCCCGATGCGGGGCTCAAACCCACAAACCGTGAGATCATGACCTGAACTGAAGTCAGATGCTTAACTGGCTGAGCCACCCAGGCACCCTAAAATTTATTTCTAAGGCAATTTTTAATACCTCATTACCTTTAGTAGGACTCTGTGTACCTGCTATGTGTGGGCATGGTATTCCATGGATTTAATGCACCTTAATTTATTTCACTGATCCCCCCCCCCCCCACCGTTGGACATTTACTTTGTTTCCAATTTTTTGTTTTGTATAAAAATCACGCTAAAAATGTTTTTTTAATGTTTTTATTTATTTTTGAGAGAGAGACAGAGTGAGCAGGAGAGGGGCAGATAGAGAGAGGGAGACACAGAATCCAAAGCAGGCTCCAGGCTCCGACCTGTCAGCACAGAGCCTGACGCAGGGCTTGAACTCACAAGCCATGAGATATGACCTGAGCTGAAGTCTGGACGCTCAAACCGACTGAGCCACCCAGGTGGCCCTAAAAATCGCATTTTTAGATGAGCCTTTGCTCCAGACAGGATTATTTCTTTCATTTTCTACTATTTTAACCGAGATGTAATTCACATGCCATCAAATTCACCCTTTTAAGATGTACAGTTCACGGGTTTTAGAATAACACAGGATTGTATAACCATCTCTGTTACCTAATTCCAGAACATTTTCATCACCTCAGAAAGAAACCCTATACCCATTATCAGTCCCCACTCTACCTTTCACCCTCAGCCCCTGGCAAACCCATACAGACTTTCTCTCACTATGGATTTGTTATTCTGAACATTTCATAAGAATGGAATCATGTTGGGTTGCCTTGGTGGCTCAGTCAGTGAAGTGTCCGACTCAGGATCTTGGCTCAGGTAATGATCTCATGGTTCATGGGATTGAGCCCCATGTCGGGCTCTGTGCTAACAGTGCAGAGCCTGCTCGAGTTCTCTCTCCCTCTCGCTCTGCCCCTCCCCTGCTCTCTCTCTCAAGTAAATAAACTTTAAAAAAGCCCTTAAAAAAAGGAATGGAATCATCCTATCATATGTAGCTTTTTGTGTCTAGCTGCTTTTACTTAGTGTAATGTTCTCACAGTTCGTCGTGTTGTCGCACGTGTCCGTATTTAATTCCTTTTGGTGGCTGAATTTTCCATTGTATAATACACCACATTTTGTGTGTCCATTTGTCATTTGAGGGGTAATGGGATTGTTCCCACTTTTTGACTATTAGAAATAGCGCTGCGATGGACGTTTATATACAAGTTTGCATGTGGACATACGTTTCTATTTCTCTTGGGTAAATACCTAGGAGTGGAATTGCTGGATCATATAAAGCAGCTGTAACATTTTTTGTTCCCACCAGCAACGTATGAAGTTCCCAGTTTCTCCATGTTTTTATCAGCTTATTTCATTATCTGTGTTTTCAATTATGACCATCCTAGTGGGTGTAAAGTAGTATGTCAGTGTGGTTTTGATTTGCATTTGCCAAAAACTAATGGTGAACATCTTTTCATGTGCTTTTATAGGCCCTTTTTTAGTTAGGTTGTCTTTTTGTTGAGTTATAAGGGTTCTTAAAATATTCTAGATACTAGACCCTTATTAGATAAATGATTTGCAGGTACTTCTCCCTTTCTGTGGATTGTCTTTTTACTTTCTTGATAGGTTCTTTGAAGTACAGGGGTTTTTGTTGTTGTTTTTTTCTATTTTATAAATTCCAGTTTATCATTTTTTTCTCTTGCTTGTGCTTTAGGTGTCATAGCCAAGAAACCACTGCCTAATCCAATATCAGGAAAATTAACCCTATGGTTTACTTCCAGGAGTCTTATAGTTTTAGCTCTTACATTTAGGTCTTTTTTTTTTTTTAATTTTGTTTATTTTTTTAAAATAATCTCTCTGCTCAACATGGGGCTCAAATTCACGACCCTGAGATCAAGAGTTCCATGTTCTTTTTTTTTTTATTTTTTTTTTCAATGTTTATTTATTTTTGAGACACAGAGAGACAGAGCATGAACGGGGGAGGGTCAGAGAGAGGGGGACACAGAATCTGAAACAGGCTCCAGGCTCCGAGCTGTCAGCACAGAGCCCGATGCGGGGCTCAAACCCACGGACCGCGAGATCATGACCTGAGCCGAAGTCGGCTGCTTAACCGACTGAGCCACCCAGGCGCCCCAAGAGTTCCATGTTCTTAGTATTTTATTTTTTTTTTTAGAGAAAGCATGAGCGGGAGACAAGGGCAGAAGAAGGGAGAAAGAATCTCAAGCAGGCTCCACACTGAGCCTGATATGGGTTCTGCCCAGTGTGGGACCTGGGATCATGACCTGAACTGAAATCAAGAGTTGGACACTCAAATGACTGAGCCACCCAGGCACCCTAAAGAATTGCCTGTTCTACCGACCCTCACATTTAGGTCTTAGATCCATTTTGAGTTCATCTTTTGTATATGGTGTGAGGTACAGATCCAGCTTCATTCTTTTGCCTGTGGAGATGCAGTTATCTCAGTACCATGGGTTAAAGACTATGCTTTCTGTGTGAATTGTCTTGACACATAGTTTTAGACTGGAGGGTGTTTGTATCTCGTAAGGCTTTTGCACCCTTTCTTGTGGAAAGATTGGGTCAGCTGTGTGTAAGAGTCCCAGTTTCCCCTAAACCCTCCCAGTGCTAAATATTAAATTACTAGGGGCGCCTGGGTGGCTTGGTCGGTTAAGCGTCCGACTTCGGCTCAGGTCATGATCTCATGGTCCGTGAGTTTGAGCCCTGCATCGGGCTCTGTGCTGACAGCTCAGAGCCTGGAGCCTGTTTCAGATTCTGTGTCTCCCTCTCTCTCTGCCCCTCCCCTGTTCATGCTTTGTCTCTCTCTGTCTCAAAAATAAGTAAACGTTTAAAAAAAATAAAAAATAATAAATATTAAATTACTAAAACCAATATAAAGAAAACAGTTTATGCCAATTTTATAGGGGAAAATAGTATTTTACTGATGTAATTTGTATATACCTTCACATTAATTGGCTATTTATTAATTTTGTTTGAATTTCTTATTTTCCTAGCCTAGCTCTTTTTCTTTTCTTTTTTAAAATTAAAAAAAAAGATTTATTTTTGGGGAGAGTGCAAGCGGGGGAAGGTCGGCAGAGAGAAAGGGATAGAGGATCTGAAGCAGGCTCTACGCTGACAGGCTGACAGCAGTGAGCCCCATGTGGGGCTCCAGTTCATGAACTACAAGATCATGACCTGAGCTGAAGTGGGACGCTCAACCAACTGAGCCACCCAGGTGCCCCTCTTTTTTTTGTTTTGCTTTTTGTTTTGTTTTTAAAAAGCCTTAGTCACTATTGAGATCAAACTCCAAACCTACATTTTTTTTAAAAATTTACATCCAAATTAGTTAGCATATAGTGCAACAATGATTTCAGGAGTAGATTCCTTAGTGCCCCTTCCCCATTTAGCCCATCCCCCTTCCCACACCCCTTCCAGCAACCCTCAGTTTGTTCTCCATATTTATGTGTCTCTTCTGTTTTGTCCCCTTCCCTGTTTTTATATTATTTCTGTTTCCCTTCCCTTATGTTCATCTGTTTTGCCTCTTAAAGTCCTCATATGAGTGAAGTCATATGATTTTTGTCTTTCTCTGACTAATTTCACTTATCATAATACCCTCCAGTTCCATCCACGTAGTTGCAAATGGCAAGATTTCATTCTTTTTGATTGCCGAGTAATACTCCATTGTATATCTATACCATATCTTCTTTATCCATTCATCCATCAATGGACATTTGGGCTCTTTCCATACTTTGGCTATTGTGGATAGTGCTGCTATAAACATGGGGGTGCATGTGTCCCTTCAAAACAGCACACCTGTATCCCTTGGATAAATGCTTAGTAGTGCAATTGCTGGGTCGTAGGGTAGTTCTATTTTAGTTTTTTGAGGAACCTCCATATTGTTTTCCAAAGTGGCTGCACCAGCTTGCATTCCCACCAACAATGCAAAAGAGATCCTCTTTCTCCACATCCTCGCCAACATCTGTTGTTGCCTGAGTTGTTAATGTGAGCCATTCTGACAGTTGTAAGGTGGTATCTCATTGTGGTTTTGATTTGTATTTTCCTGATGATGAGTGACGTTGAGCATTTTTTCATGTGTCGGCCATCTGGATGTCTTCCTTGGAGAAGTGTCTATTCATGTCTTTTGCCCATTTCTTCACTGGCTTATTTGTTTTTTGGGTGTTGAGTTTGATCAGTTCTTTATAGATTTTGGATACTAACCCTTTATCTGACATGTCATTTGCAAATATCTTCTCCCATTCTGTTGGTTGCCTTTTAGTTTTGCTGATTGTTTCCTTCTCTGTGCAGAAGCTTTTTATTTTGATGAGGTCCCAGTAGTTCATTTTTGCTTTTGTTTCACTTGCCTCTGGCAACGTGTTAAGTAAGAAGTTGCCACAGCCAAGATCAAAGAGGTTTTTGCCTGGTTTCTCCTTGAGGATTTTGATGGCTTCTTGTCTTACACTTAGGTCTTTCATCCATTTTGAGTTTATTTTTGTGTATGGTGTAAGAAAGTGGTCCAGGTTCATTCTTCTGCATGTCGCTGTCCGGTTTTCCCAGCACCACTTGCAGAAGAGACTGTCTTTATTCCTGTTTGTCAAAGATTAGTTGGCCATATGTTTGTAGGTCCATTTCTGGGTTCTCTGTTCTGTTCCATTGATCTGAGTGTCTGTTCTTGTGTCACAGGTGCTCTTTTTAAAAAATTTTAATGTTTGTTTATTTTTGAGAGAGGGAGAGAAAGAGTGTGAGTGGGGAGGGGCAGAGAGAAAAGGAGATGGAGGATCTGAGGTGGGCTCTGTGCTGACAGTAGAGAGTGCCACGCGAAGCTGGAACTCACGAACTATTGAGATCAGGACCTGAGTTGAAGTCCGGTGCTTAACTGACTGAGCCACCCAGACACCCATCCCTTGCCTTGCCTTGCCTTGCCTCCTTCCTTCCTTCCTTCTTTCCTTCCTTCTTTCCTTCCTTTCTTTTCTATCTTCCATTGAGGCATTTTATCTGTGCTTATGTATTACATCCCTAGAAAAAAAAACCCAGGATTTTCTCTTCTGTGTATTTTCGTCCTGCTTCTTCACGGTCCATGATGCCAACTAAGGTTGCCAGTACAGTGAAACCAAACTGGTGGGACGGGAGCAAATTATTCTGGAGTTTTTCTAGATCTTTGAGTTGTGCATCAAATCTGGGACAGATCACTTCACATTGTTTAACCTGTCTATGAGGTTCACAGCAGTTTTCCCAGCTCTGTGATCATCAGTGATTTTCAAATTTGCCAATGTAATCATGCTTCATCATCACAGTTAGAAACTGGAAGATGACTTTGGAGCATGACCTAATAAGAACTTGGCGTTTGCCTGTCTTCTTAGTACTGTTAGTGCTCTGGAGCGCATCTGCTGGGACATTCATGCACACCATTATGGGGCACGGAAAGATGGCGGAAAGAGCATTGCCTACCTTTCTTTTATGTGTGTCGTATTGATTTGTAAGAGTTCTTGGTCTGTCCTATTATAAATATTTATAATTTTTAAATCTAGTTTTATGATTGTGAAATAGTTTTATTAGGGCATGATTTATAATAAAAGCCACCCATTTTAATTGTACCATTTAGGGACTTTGGGCAAATATATATAGTTGTGTAACTATAACAATCAAGATACAGGAAGAGATACAGAACATTTCCATCACTGAAAAAGTACCCTGATGCTCTTACAGCAAGTCCCCTTACCTCATCTCTTGTCCTAAGCAACCACTTGCCTTTTCCAGGATTTCATGTAAATGAAATGGTATATACTCTGTAGTCTTTTGTGCTTAAGTTCTGTCTCTTACCACAGCGTTTTGGAGATTCAGCCATACTGTTGTGTGTAATATTGTTGTTACTTTTTAACGTCGAGTAGTATTCCATCGTATGGATCTACCACAGTGTGTTCATCCGTTCTTCATGACCTGTAGACTTTGTAAATGTGTCCTCTGCTTTTGGTACTATATTACTTGTTGGTTTTGCCACTCATCTCTGCACAGGCCAGAACTGATCCACACGTTTTTTGGTCGGATAATCAACTGCTATGTGCAGACTATTGTGCTAGACATTTTGTGAGAAGTAATGACAGTAAAACATATTCCTTGTCTTCTGGAAAATTATGGTCTGGTTGGATAGGCAGTGCATGAGAGAGAGGTTGCTTTTGACTAGTGATGTAAGGGCGAGCTTTGAGTGGAGATTTTTGCTCACGTTTTGAAAGATCGGTTAGGTGGTAGAGGGTTGGAAAAGAAAAACTGATTGTATAGGTTTCAAATGATAAGCTCTGAAAGAGCAGGTTGGCTATACGGTATTTAGTATAACTGAGATAGTCAGCAAGCAGGCTCTACTGTAATGGTTGACCTCAACCAAAGGAATTTTGAGATCTGAAATTATTCCAATTAATTTGGTAAAATCTACTTACTGTGGAAAATTACAAGCAATGTGGAAGTGGAGAGAATAGAATAATGAACCTCCATGTATGCATCATGCAGCTTCAGTGGTGATCAGTTGTGGACCAGCCTACTTCACCAGCACCCCCTGCATTCATTCCCACCCCACATTATTTTGGAGTGAATTCCAAGTGTCACATCATTTTGTATAATGTTTCTGTATGTGTCTCTAGATAAGGACTTAAAAAGAAACCATAGTCACAATACCATGATTACACCTAAACAAGTGAACATTAATTCCTTAGTTGCATCAAATATCCAATGTTCGTGTTTCTCCAGTTGTGCCATAAGTGTTTTTTTAGTGGTTAAAATCAGAATCCACATGAGGTTTTGCATTGCTGTTGGTTGAAATGCCTTCATTTTTTTTTAAGTGTTTATTTATTTTGAGAGTGTGTGCGTGAGTGGGGGGAGGGGCAGACAGGGAGAGAGAGAGAATCCCAAGCAGGCTCCATGCTGTCAACATAGATAGAGCCTGACACAAGGCCTGATCCCACAAACTGTGAGATCATGACCTGAGTGGAAATCAAGAGTCCGATGCTTAGCCTGAGCCACCAAGGTGCCCTGGTCGGAATGCCTTTTGAACTACAGTGTTCTCTGCCATCTCTTTCCCTCATTAATTTATTTGTTGAAGAAATTGAGTTTTTCCTGTAGACTCTTCTGCTGAGTTTTGCTGATTGCATTCCTGTGGTGTCGATTTAATATGTTCCTTTGTCCCCCTGTATTTTCTATAAATTTGTAATTAGATCTAGCGGCTTATTTATGTTTTTTTTATTGTTTTTTTTTTTTTTTTGCAAGTATACTTCATAGATGATGATCTGTACTTTTCCCATAAGATACATAATGTCTGAGTGTCTTTCCTTTTGTGATATTAGTAGCCATTAATGATCATTGCATATATTTACTAGTTCATTATTAGGGTTGTAAAGTTGTGATATTCTCTTGAACCTTTATCAGTTGTCAGCTGGAACACCCCTAAAAGGAGGAACTTTTCCTCCTCAGCTATTAAGTTATCCTTAGGGTACAATTCTTACTGGGGACACAGGATAGGAGTGAGAAGAGGAGATATAACTTCTAACTGGTTCTGTTAATGAGCAGAGAGAAGCATGTGGGCTGCATCCAAAAAGCTGAAATGGCTTTGGGCTGACTAGTGCACGATGTGTGGAAAAAGCAGTAATTCTCCCTGTAGTGAGCTGTGCTTGGCTATTGGTCGGTGGCTGGGACTGGCCAAGGGAGCCCTTTGCCCGCAGCCATACCTGACCTTTGCTTTCAACTTGTGTTAGCTGAAGAAAACCATGGTGGATCCAGTGGCCTGTGAGCCTCTGTTTAAGGGACGGAGTTCTCACAGCCTTAATGCCAGCAACCAGGAGTAACACATTTATTTTTGCTTGAAATTAAACTTGGATTGTATTTCTTCCTCTTGTGTTAATATTCTTTTACCTTAATGTGAATCATTCCTCCCCTCAGGCTAACATAACCCATACAGCATTATAGGAAGGATTCCTATCGGTAGTAAATCAAGTGATTTTTTTTACCCCCCAATCAAATATTTATTTTCAAAGCCGCTATTTATGTATAAAAACCACATAGCAAGCATGGTGGCAGCTGTGTAAAGAAAGGGCTGCATGGCCTCTGTAAAAGAAGGTTCAAGATGATGACCAGAACCCAACCCCCCGGTCACAGTGTGGCTTCAGCTTCCTTAGGAGTTTGTCGTAGCCCTTTCTGTGGAAGTCAGTACATAAGGTCATCTCTGAGGCCTGGGCAACATAGAGGTAGTCAAGGATTTTTCTGTCCTGAGGTAGCTGTTCCTCTATTTTTTCTCCACCACAAGGCATCTGTGTGTGTGTGTGTGTGTGTGTGTGTGTGTGTGTGTGTGTATTAGAATTTTTTTTGAGCACTTTTTTTTAATGTTTCTTTTTGAGAGAGAGAGAGAGAGCATGTTTGTGTGCATGAGTGGGGGATGGGCAGAGAGAGAGGGAGACAGAGGGTCCTAAGCAGGCTCTGCACTGTCTGCAGAACCCATCATGGGGCTTGAACCCACGAACCGCAAGGTCATGACCTGAGCCAAAGTCGGACGCTTAACCAACCGAGCCATGCAGGTGCCCCTGAACACTTTTGTATTTACAGAATAATTGAGCAGAAAGTACAGAATCCTCATGCTCCCACTCTCCCCTATTTCCATCCCATTTCTCCTATAATTACCATCTTGCGTGTTATGACTGATGAGCTGCATTATCAATGCAGTACCATTAAAGTCCATGGTTTTTTACATTAGGATTCAGTCTTTGTTTTGTACATTTTGTAGGTTTTGGCAAATGTATGATGACATGTATGCATCATCATACCATCGTACAGGGTAGTTTCAGTGTCTTAAAAATCTGTGCTTCATCCTCCCCTCTCTCCCTGAGCCCCGCAGTCACTGATCTTTTTACTGTCTTCATAATTTTACATTTTCCAGAATGTCATGTAGTTAGAATCATGTAGTATGTGTCTGCTTTCCATTCTATGAATTCAGGTTTCCTCCATATCTTCTCCTGGCTTGATAGCTCTTTTTTTACTTTTATTTATTTATTTTTTATTGCTGAATAGTACTCCATTGTACGGATGTAATACAATTTATGTATCTAGTTACCTGTTGAAAGATAGCTTGGGGGGCGCCTGGGTGGCGCAGTCGGTTAAGCGTCCGACTTCAGCCAGGTCACGATCTCGCGGTCCGTGAGTTCGAGCCCCACGTCAGGCTCTGGGCCGACGGCTCGGAGCCTGGAGCCTGTTTCCCATTCTGTGTCTCCCTCTCTCTCTGCCCCTCCCCCGTTCATGCTCTGTCTCTCTCTGTCCCAAAAATAAATAAAAAAACGTTGAAAAAAAATTAAAAAAAAAAAAAAAGATAGCTTGGTTGTTCCAAGTTTTGGCAATTATGAATAAAACATCTGTATGCAGGTTTTTGTGTTTACATAAGTTTTCAGCTCATTTGAGTAAATGCCAAGGAGGAAGATTGCTGGATCTTATGGTAAGAGTGTGTTGAGTTTTTTAAGAAACTGCCAAAGTGTCTTCTAAAGTGACTGTACTATTTTACATCCCCACCAGCAATGAATGAGTTTCTGCCATCCCACATATTTGCTACAGCATTCGATGTTGTCAGTGTTCTGGGTTTTGGCTAGTCTGATACGTGTGTAGTAGTGTCTCGTTTTAATTTGCAGTTCCCTAGTGATGTATGATGTCAAGTATCTTTTCATATGCTTATTTGCCTCTGTATATTCTTTGGTGAGGTGTTTGCTCGGGTCTTGTTTTTTTAAATTGGGTTATTTTCTTATTTTTGAGTTTTAAGAGTTCTTTGTGTATTTTGGATACCAGTCCTTTATCAATATGTGTTTTGTAAAAATTTTCTCTCAGTTTGTGGCTTGCCTTTTCATTCTCTTGACAGTGTCTTTTGCAAAGCACAAGTTTTTACTTTTAGTGAAATCCACCTTAGCAATACTTTCTTTCATGGATTGTGCTTTCAGTATTGTGTCTGAAAAGTCATTGCCAAACACAGGGTCACCTAGATTTTCTCTTAAGTTATGTCCTAGGAATTTTATAGTTTTGTGTTTTACATTTAGGTCTGTGATCCATTTTGAATTCATTTTTATGAAAGGTGGAATATCAGTGTCTAGATTCATTTTTTTGCATGTGAATGTCCAGTTCTTCTGTCACCGTGCTAAAAAGACCATCTTTTCTTGCTTTTATTGCCTTTGCTCCTTTGTCAAAGATCAGTAGACTATATTTTGTGTAGGTCTCATTCTGGGCTCTCTATTCTTTTTATTTACTTATTTTGAGAGAGAAGAAGCACAAGCAGGGGAGGAACAGAGAGAGGGAGAGAGAGAGAGAATTCCAAGCAGCTCCACATTGTCAGCACAGAGCCCAGTGTGGGGCTTGAACTCGCAAACCATGAGATATAACCTGAGCTGAAATCTAGAGTCAGACACTTAATTGACTGAGCCACCCAGGCACTCCTGGGCTCTCTATTCTGTTCTATGATCTATTTGTCTTCTTTAGCCATACTGTTTTGATTACTTTGTTTTGTTTGATTAGTTTTATACTAAGTCTTGGAAGTCAGGTAGTGACAGCCCTCCAACTTTGTTCTTCCGTGTTGTATTGGTTATTCTGGATCTTTTCCCTTTCCATATAAATTTTAGGATCAGTTTATTGATAATACACAAAATAATCTTGCTGGAATTTTTATTGGGATTTCATTGAATCTGTAGATACAGTTGGGAAGAAATGACAGTGGCATCTTGATTCCTATCCATGTACCTGGAATTGTCTTCCATTTCTTTAGATCTTCTTTGATTTTTTTTAGAGTTTTGTGGTTTCCTTCATAGAGATCTTACACGTATGTTGTTAGATTTATACCTAAGTATTTCTGCTTTTTTTCGGATGCTAATGTAAATGGTATTGCATTTTAAATTTCAAATTCCAGTTGTTTATTGTTGGTATATAACAAAAAAATAATTGAGTTTTATTAACCTTGTATCCTGAAACCTTAATGGTTTATTAATTCCAGGAATTTTTTTGTTGTTTCTTTGGGATTTTCTACATATCATCATGTCATCAGCAAACAAAGGAAGTTTTATTTTTTTCCTTCCCAATCTGTACACTTCTCTTTTCTTGTATTGTTGCATCTGGTAAGACTTCCAATATGATGTTGAATGAAAGTGGTGAGAATGAGGGGCACCTAGATGGCTCAGTCGGTTTAAGCGTCTAACTTCGGCTCAGGTCATGAACTTGTGGTTCATGAGTTTGAGCCCCACATTGGGCTCTCTGTTGACAGCTCAGAGCCTAGACCCTGCATGGGATTCTGTGTCTTCCTCTCTCACTGTTCCTCCCCTGCTTGCTCGCTCTCTCTCTCTCAAAAATAAAGATTAAAAAAAAGTTTTTTTAAAAAAGTGGTGAGAGGGGCGCCTGGGTGGCGCAGTCGGTTGAGCGTCCGACTTCAGCCAGGTCACGATCTCGCGGTCCGTGAGTTCGAGCCCCGCGTCAGGCTCTGGGCTGATGGCTCAGAGCCTGGAGCCTGTTTCCGATTCTGTGTCTCCCTCTCTCTCTGCCCCTCCCCCGTTCATGCTCTGTCTCTCTCTGTCCCAAAAATAAATAAAAAAACGTTGAAAAAAAAAATTAAAAAAAAAAAAAAAGTGGTGAGAGCAGACATCTTGCCTTGTTTCTAATCTTAGCAGGAAAGCATCTAATTTCTCATCATTAAGTATGATGTCAGCGGTAGGATTTTTGTATATGTTCTTTATCCAGTTGAGCAACTTCCCCTCTGTTTTCAGTTTGTTGAGAATTTTGATTCGGTGTTGGATTTTTTTCAAATGCTTTTTCTGTATCTATTGATAGGATTGTGGGATTTTTTTT
This sequence comes from Panthera uncia, assembly GCF_023721935.1. NCBI lineage: Eukaryota > Metazoa > Chordata > Mammalia > Carnivora > Felidae > Panthera > Panthera uncia. The sequence continues at coordinate 25,929,927 of NW_026057588.1, forward strand.
TTTATTCTTTAGTCTATCGATGTATGGATGGATTACATAAATTTATTTTTGAATCTTGAACCAGTCTTGCATACCTGAAATAAATCCTATTTGGTTGTGGTATATAATTTTTTTTTTTTTGTTTGTACATTGTTTGATTTAGTCTACCAGTATTTTGTCCAGGATTTTTACATTTGTGTTAATGAGAGCTATTGGTCTGTAGTTTTTCTTTCTTCTAATGTGTTTGTCTGGTTTGGAGACTAGGGTAATGCTTGCCTCATAGAATAAATTAGACAGCATTTTCTCTCTTGTTTTCTGGAAGAGATTGTAGAGACTTGAGATAATTTCTTCCTTAAAGCTTTGGGAGATTTCACCAGTGAACCCATCTGTTTCCAGTTTTAAAAGGTTATTAGTTATTGATTCAGTTTCCTTACTAGATATAGGCCTATTCAGATTGTTCTTTTCACCTTGTGTAAATTCTGATAGATTGTCTCTTTCAAGGAATTGGTCTGTTTCATCTAGATTATCTAATTTGTGGGCATAGAGTTGTTCATAATAATCCTTTATTATTCTCTTAATGTCCTTGGGCTTAGTAGTAATGACCATTCTTTCATTTCTGATAATAGTAATTTGTGTCTTCTCTTTTTTTTCCTCAATTAACCTGGCTAGAGATTTATCAGTTTTATTGGTCTTTTCAAAGAATTACCTTTTGGCTTCATTGATTTTTCTCTATTGATCTTATTTTTATTGATTTCTGCTCCAGCTTTATTTATTTGCTTGCTCTTACTTTGAATTTAATTTGCTCATATTTTTCTAGTTGCATAAGGTAGAAACTTAGATTCTTAGATTTTTAGATCTGTCATCTTTTCTAATATTTGCATTCAGTGCTATAAATTTTCTCTAAGTCCTACTTTCTCTGCATTCCGCAAGTTTTGATAAGTTGTAGTTTCATTTAGTTAGAGATAGCTCTTGAGACTTCTTCTTTGACCTGTGTTTTATTTAATCTCCATGTATTGTGTTTAATCTCCAAATATTGTATTTTGGGATTTTTCAGCTATCTTTTTGTTACTGATGTCTAGTGTAATTCAAGAGCATACTTTGTACAATTTCTGTTATTTTAAATATGTGAAGGTCTGTTTTATGTTGCAGAGTGTGGTCTGCTTGCTTGCTTGCTTATTTATTTATTTATAAGAGACGCTGGTGATGTAAGGTTCTCTCATCTCTACCGTATGTGACTTCATTCAAAATGACATATGGTTAGAAAAATCAGAACGAAGCAACTCAAGTATTTGTTAATGGATGAATGGAGGAACAAATGTGGTATATACATACAATGGAATATTATTTAGCCTTAAAAAGGAAGGAAATTCTGATATGTGCTACAACATGGATGAACCTTGATAACATGCCAAATGAAAAAAACCCAGTCACAAAGGACAGATATTGAATGATTCAATTTTTGTGAGGTGCCTAGAGAGTAGTCTCATAGAGACCAGATAGTTGAATTATGGTTGCCAGGGGCTGCTAGGAGAAGAGAAAGGAGAATTTTAGTGTTAATGGGTACAGACTTCCACTTGGGGAAGATTGCAAAGTTCTAATCAATAAAGTGGTCTTTTAAAAAGTTCTGTAGGGATACCTGGGTGCTCCGTTGGTCAAGTGTCAGACTCTTGATCTCAGCTCAGGTCTTGATCTCAGGTTTGTGAGTAGTTCAAGCCCCACACTGAGCTCCACACTGGGTGTGGAGACTATGTAAAAAATTTTTAAAAAATAGAAAAATAATAAAAAATAAAAAGAATAAATAATAAAAGATAAATAATAAAAAGAAGGTGGATAGTAGTTATGGTCACACAACACTGTGAATGTACTTCCTGCCATAGAACTGTACACTGAAAAGTGGTTCAAATGGTAAATTTTATGTTATGTGTATTTTTTTTTATTAAAAAAAATTTTTTTAAATGTTTGTTTATTTTTGAGACAGAGAGAGAGACAGAGCATGAACTGGGGAGGGTCAGAGAGAGGGAGACACAGAATCTGAAACAGGCTCCAGGCTCTGAGCTGTCAGCACAGAGCCCAACGCGGGGCTCGAACCCACGGACCACGAGATCATGACCTGAGCCGAAGTCAGTCGCTTAACCGACTGAGCCACCCAGGCGCCCTGTTATGTGTATTTTAATACAGTATTTTAAAATGGAAAGATTTTTTAAAAATTAGAATGTTGCCAAGGAAAAGGTTAAAGAGTTATTTGAAAATTTTCTTTTATGCCAAATGTTTTTATTTATCTTGGGACTTATTTGACTAGTTTAATTATCTTTTCTTTTCTTTTCTTTTTTTTAATGTTTACTTATTCTGAGAGAGAGAGAGAGTGTGAGTGAGTATGCAGGAGGGACAGAGAGAGAGAGAGAGAGAGAGAGAGAGAGAGTGAGTATGCAGGAGGGACAGAGAGAGAGAGAGAGAGAGAGAGAGGGAGGGAGAGAGAGAATGCTTAGCAGGCTCCGTGCTGTAGGTCCAGAGCCTAATGCAGGGCTCAAACTCATGAACCATGAGATCACGACCTGAGCCGAAACCAAGAATTGGACGCTCAGTTGACTGAGCCACCCAGACACCCCCCTAATTTTCTTTTATGGTTGATCTGATAGAACATAATTATGTTCAGTTAGGATTTCTTATGGTGTGATGAGGAATAGGATTTTTATGTAGACAAGACAGAAATGTATATATGATGAATCTGATACTTATAGAAGATATTCATGCATTTATTTAAGGACCACCCTGCTTGTGGCCTTGACTGATTTGTAGCTACTGGGATTTGAGATCAAAGGATCTTCAGAGGTCACTTATTTCAGTCCTTTTTAAAAAAGTGATCAGTTGAACCTCAGAGAGGTTAAATGACTTTACCAAGTTTCACAGCTAATGGAGTGACTTTATCTTTACCTGAAACCAGAGCTTCTTAGTCCTACTTTATAACAGGTCTCTGTGTATCAGTAGTCTGGGCCCTATCAGTCCAAACCCTGATTTCAAATAAAACCGGCGTTGGTGTCTTACCTCCTCCCCTGGCATGCCACTGTTTCTACAACCCATGCAGATAATGGTGTTCTGCTTAATGAGCTTGAGATCAGTGACTCCTAAACCAGTTACTTCAAAGCAGCGTTCTCAATCTGAGGGGAAAAAATTCCTGATGCCTGGAACCCGCTCTCCGGAGATTCTGATTTAATAGGTCTGTAGGGGGGAAGGGTGGCTTTCCCATCATACTTTAAAAAATAATGATCATATTCAGCACAAGTTGAGAGGTGCTGCTTAAAGGTTCTTTTAAAGCATGGCTTCCCAAACCTGGCTGATTCCCAAATCCCTTAGGGAGCTCAGAACCCTCAGACCCCGCTGCTGTTCAAGGACTCCTTCCTGGTCCAGGAGGACTATGAGGTACTGGAAGTCCTCCGAGGCCACACTCAAGGTGGAATACTAATTTTTCTGTGTTGCTTAAAACCAGACCAAGTGAATGAAACAATTTCAGAACCGTTACATGGGCAGCAGATATCATTTTAATGAAGTGAAGCTTGGCTCAGGCCTTATAATGCTGTTATTTTTTAGACTAAAAATAAAACTGCTTCTTAAAGAATTTGAGATGGTGTGTAAAATTTTAAAAAATTTGGTCTTGTACTAAAAGCACCTTTTTAAAAATATTTTTTTGTAGAGGACGGGGTCTGGGTTTGTTTTTAAGCGAGGAAGATTATATTATTGGAGGAGTATAGAGGGAAATGTTTGTGTTATTTACATGTGAAGACACTGTGCCTTCAATGCCCTTTTGCACTTAGATTCGAGCTGCCTGCGTTCATATGGATTTGAATTCCCTGAATGGAATACTAGATAAAGCACATGCAGTTTATGACCCAGAGATTTTTCTTAAATTTTAATTATATAAATGAGGCATGAATTTATTCTCCTTGTAAAAACTGAAACGTTACAGAAAAGTCGGGAGTCCCATATGACTGCCGTTCTGAGTCCTAGCCTAGTCCTAGACTAGGACTAGGACTAGGACTAGCCTAGACTAGTCCTAGTCTTCCTCAGAGATAGTGATGGTTCCCAGTGTCCTGTGGATCCTTCCAGAACTTTTCTGTATCAGGTAGACTGAGCAAAGAAAATAAATACTATTCTGTAACTTTTGCTCATTTTCATGTCCACTTCTGTGCAGCTGTATAGCTGTACCATAGTTCTTTAAGCCATTCTCCTATTGATGAACACGGAGGCCGTTCCCAGTGCTGCAGGGAGCATTCTTGTGCATGGCTCTGTGTGCACGTGCGCAGTGTGATTGCTGGGGCAGGGGCTGTACGGTTCAGTGCCGAATCGTCCTCCAGCCAGGCCCTGCTGCAGGAGCTGATTGAACTGACTCAGGAGAATTTGCTGGGCGTCACTGAACTTGCAGGTATTTGAGTGAAGGCACAAAATGGCAGAGCATGTGTCAGCTTTTTGTTTGTAACTGTCATAAATACGAGGACTATTTTGGGTTTGCCATGTAGACCCCGAATAACGTCTGCTAATAACTGTGTACCCAGTGCCAGTGTGCTGGGTGCTGACTTGGAAACATTTTGTAAAAAATGCTGAATTAGGGTAGTGATGTGAAGACAATTAACAGATAATGGTAGCCAGAATAATTGTGTCAAAACAGCAAGAAATATCAAGAGAATTTGATGTGTTCTGCATTTTCTTTGGTGCTTGCCTTTTGCAATAGCATTAGAAACTTTAGGTTGGGTATATGGTAAGTTTTCTTGTGTATTTGATCAATTTGACCATAAAATAATAACTTGGCCATTTCAAAGAAGCTTTTCATTATAAAGTGTCAACTGTTTATTAGTCTCCATAAATTCTTATTTGTGTCATTGTAAAAGATCCATTTTTAAAAATAATTTTCATCAACACAAATAGTGTTAGTGCTTCCCTTAGTTTACATTTTGCATGGTCTTTTCCATGTATTTACATAGTCTACAAATGCAGCCTTTCTTGGAGGGGGTTAATATATTTTCCTATGTGAATATACAAAGTTTTACTTTAGTTCTCCCCTATTGTTGGACTTCCAAGTCACTTTTGATTTTCTAGTGTGAAGAAAGCGCTGGAAGCATACTTGCGCAAAGTGTTGTTTGCTTTTCAGCTACTTTCTCCATCTGTGTTCCTCAAAATAAGATCGCTGGGTTTCTTCTTCTATGTTGCCAGGAAGATTGTGAGGCTAACAGTGAAGGGGGAGGAACTTTACCACTTTCTGGGGGCTACCCAGGCTCCTCTCTTCTCCCCCCAAGTAGATGAGCTTTTATCATTTTACTTATTTTTGTCTTGGTATAGGGTTGTGAGATTTTGCCCCGTGGGTTTATGGTGTTGGTGTTGGTGTTTTGACATCGGTGTCAGTGTGTTGTTTTGTCATTTTATGTTGGATTTGCACTAGTGTGTTAATGTTTTCATTTTTCTCATGCTTATCAACTCATATCTGATAGTGAGGTGATGGTGGACTTGGCACCACTGACTTAGAACAGTGGCTGTTTGTCCTTGGCCAGAAGATCAGATGACTGGGAGCAAGGTAAGGTGAGGGAGTCAGCAGTTCCAGAAATGGGCGATTGTGTTGTCCAGTGAAGAAGAATGCCAAAGAATTATCTGGGTCCATGTACCTTTCCATGGAATGAGACAAAGTTCCCTAAGTAATGGGAAATTTAAGGACATGTAATATGTGTTCACTGGTAAGGAAGTTGATAGTAAAAAGAGGGTCGCCTGGGTGGCTCAGTCAGTTAAGTGTCCAGCTTTGGCTCAGGTCATGATCTTGCGGTTCATGAGTTCAAACCCTGCGTTGGGCTCTGTGCTGACAGCTCAGAGCTTGTTTCGGATTCTGTGTTTCCCTCTCTCTCTGCCCCTCCCCTGCTCACACTCTCTCTCTCAAAAATAAAGAAACATTAAAAAAATAAAAAATAAATAGATAAATAAAAGAAAGTTAATGGTAAAAAGAGGTTTCTGTGGTTTGTTTGTTTGTTTGTTTTTGTTTTTATCTTCTGTGGATGCTTTGTCTTGTGAAACCAGCAGTGCCCAGGAGGGAGCTGAGATGGGCAGGTACAGATTTGTGGACTTTGTAGTGACATGTAAGAAGCTATTGGGACTCAAGTATTAGGTAGTTTTTATATTAAAAGTTCTGAATGGCCTCAGATAAGTGGTGACCCTGGGATTTCTAGACACTTTGGGTCCTAATGTAATGTGGTCTGCAACAATTTGCCTGTTACCTTAGTCCACGTACTAACTAAAATGTTAAGTTGTTTTGATTTATTTTGGTTTGTATAAGTCATTAATTTACTGGATGTATACATCTTTTTATTGACTTACAGGTTCTTCTATTCCTCTTATATGCATACAAATTAAGGCAGAATCTTTTTAGGGCTGTGATGGCAGCCTGTCCTGCCCCCCCCCTTTTTTTTTTAATAGCAGCCTTTTTGAACTAAAAATCATACAATCATATAGTTCATCCATTGGAGATGTACACTTCAAATGGTTTTTAGTGTTTTCCCAGAGTTGTGTGCAGGCATCACCAGAATTAAGTAGAACATTTTCATTATTCCCCCCAAAGAAACCGCATATCCATTAGCAGTTATTCTCTCTCTTTCCCCAAAACTCCCCAGCCCCAGGCTGTCCTCAGTCTATTTCCTGTCCTTATAGATTTGCCTGTTCTGCACATTTCTTGTAAATGGAATCCTACAGTATATGTGGTATCTGTCCTCTTTCACTTAGCATAATGTTGTCAAGGTTCATCCATGTTGTAGCAGGTGCTGGAGCTTCATTCCTTTATGTGGCAGAGTAACATTGCATTGTGCGGATAGAGCACATTGTATTTATCCATTCATCAGTCCTGGACACTTGGGCTGTTTCCACTCTTCTGCTCTTGTGAATAATGCTGCTAGGAAAGGTTTCTGTGTGGGCTGCATTTTCAGTTCTTGTGGGTAGATACCTAGGAGTTTTCCCCGTTTGGTTCTTAGTCTCATTTTGACCCGGTATGCTTTCACATCTCCCATACTTGCACAGTATGAAATAGTGTTAGTAGTGAAATAGAAATAGTGTTTCAGCTACAAAGGAGGAGAAGAGACCTGGTCTGTGTGTGTGCCTGGATATGTTGGGTGGGGGCTGACTCTAGGGTTATTTCTACCCTGATCATATTTGTACAGTCTTGATATAACTGGCAAAAGTTGCAGTTGTTTTCAGTTTTTATTAATGACAGCTTTCAGATAACTCGCAGTAAGTAATGATGAAAGAGTCTTTACTGTATTGCTAGCCTGATAGGAATTTATTTGTTCGTTGGTAAAAATGGCTGCAGTTTTACTGCTAATGGGAACTAGCATTTCTTTAACTGGCAGTTGGGAGGCAGGCAAAAATCGTAGGACCAGTTGTGTGCTCAGAGTGCGAGGTAAGTCTGGCTAGTGAATGCTGATTGGCAGTTCTGATTGCTGTTGATGGCATCTTAGATCTGTGGAGAGAGAGGAGGGAAGTAGAAGGTTCTGTTGATGGTAAGTCGGCCTGTCAGTGGGCCGTCTGCTCATTTGTTGTGTAGAGCGGCTCATTATGTAACTTTTGATTCTTAGTCATTTCGTATTTTTGTTATTAACTACTTTAAAGGTGTGGAGAGGATCTAAAGTAACATAATGAACCCGATTACTGGATTTAACAAATTTGACTTCTTTTTTCTTTTTCCTGCCTCTCTCCTTTTCCCCTTCTTCCCTCCGTTTTGAATTTTAAGGAATGCAACTTTTTGGATACACTTGAACATCCTTTGGTACGCCTCCCATATACCTCCCTCCTTTCTCAGGTGTAACCACTCTTGCAAGACAGGTAGATATATGTCCTTTTCATTTATGTTTTTATGCTCCTGTGTTTATGTTCCTAGCAATATATATTGATTATGTCTGTATTTTTAAACATTACATAAATAGTTCAATTTTTAATTCTAACTGTAGCAGTGTCTCTCAAATTTTCTCATTTTTGACGGAAGGCTGCCTGGTGGCTTAGTTGGTAAAGCATCTGACTCTTGATTTTGGCTCAGGCTATGATCTCATGGTTCATGAGATTGAGCCCCACATCAGGCTCTGTGCTGACAGTGTGGAGCCTGCTTGGGATTCTCTCTCTCTCCCTCTCTCTCTGACCCTCCCCTGCTCTCTCTCTCTCTCTCTCTCAAAATAAATAAATAAACATTAAAAGAAAACCAAAACAATATTTTTGGCACATATCTGGTGTTAAGTTTTTCTTGTGGTATGATAAAATATATATAGCATACAATTTACTTTTTTTTTAAGATTTTATTTATTTTTTTGTTTTTATTTTTATTATTTATTTTATATAAAAAAAATTTTTTTAACATTTATTCATGTTTTGAGAGAGAGAGAGCACAAGCAGGGGAGGGGCAGAGACAGGGTGAGACACAGAATCTGAAGCAGGCTCCAGGCTCTGAGCTGTCAGCACAGAGCCTGATGCAGGGCCCAAACTCATGAAATGAAAGATCATGATCTGAGCCAAAGTCGGATGCTTAATCCACTGAGCCACCCAGGCGCCCCTTATTTTTTTGTTTTTAAAGTTTATTTATTTTGAGAGAGAAAGAGCAGAAGCAGGGAAGAGGCAGAGAAGGAGAGAGAGAATCCCAAACAGGCTCTGTGATGTCAGTGCAGAGCCCAACGCAGGGCTCAGTCTCATGAACCGTGAGATCATGACTGAGCCGAGGTCAAGAGTAGGACACTTAAACTGAGCCACCCAGGTGCCCCTAAAGATTTTATTTTTAAGTAATCTCTACACACAATGTGTAGCTTCAGCTCATAATCCGGAGATCAAGAGTCATATGCTCTTCTGACTGAGCCAGCCAGGCGCCCCTAAAATTTACCATTTTAACTATTTTCAAGCATACAGTTCGGTAGCATTAAATACATTCACATTGTTGTGCAACCATTGCCATTATCCATTTCCAGAACTTTCTCATCATCCCAACTAGAAACTCTATACCCATTAAACAGTTATGCTCCGTCCCCCCCACCCCTGCCCCCCCCAGTTGTTAGGTAACAACTAACCTCTATTCTACTTGTTCTATGAATTTGCTTATTCTAGGTACCACATATAAGGGGAATCATACAAATAGTTGTCCTTTAGTTATCTGGCTTATTATTTCATTTAGTGTAATGTTTTGAAGTTTTATCCATGTTGTGGTATGTATCAGAATTTCCTTTTACGCTAATACTCTGCAGTATAGTTATACCATATCTCATTTATCCATTTATCTGTTGATGGATATTTGCCGTGTTTCCACCTGTTGGTTATTGTGATTAATGCTTTGAACATTGGTGTATAAGTATCTTGAGTTTCTGCTTTCAGTTGTTTTGGATTTATACCTAGGAGTGGAATTGCTGGATCATATGATAATTCTATGTTTAACTTTTTGGGGAACTGCCAAACTGTTTTCCACCACAGCTAAATCATTTTATATTCCCACCAGCAGTACAGGGAAGTCCTGATTTTTTTCCACATCCTCACCAATACTTGTTATTTTCTGTTTCTTTTTTCTTTTTCCTTTTCATAATAGCTCTCCTAATGGGTTGAAATGCTTTTGATTTGTTTTTCTCAAATGGCTTATGATGTTGAGTATCTTTTCTGCTTAGTGGTCATGTGTATATCTTCTTTGAAGAAAAGCCCATTCAAATCTTTCCTCAGCACCATTTGTGGAAAAGACTGTCCTTCCCCAGTTGACTCCTCTTGGCACCCCTAGTTTAAGTTATTTTTATTGTAATGTAAGAATACACGCAAGGATGAATTTCTTATGCTTAAAAGATTTTAAAAACAAGACAGATTAACAAATTACATATAGATAAAATGACACAACCGATAAAATTAAAATCAATTTTATGGGCAGATGATGTTTTACTCAACTTGGTACACTTACTGCGACTATAGTATTATCTGCTGTGGTGTTGGGAATGCATTGGGAATTTGGGAATGCCTTTTTTACCTGGCCACCTGACTCCTCTGTTCTCTCCCCACTTTTCTCAAGTCTGAAAACAATAAAACTGTGCAGGGGTGCCATTTGACCTTTAGTTGGATATGTGCGTTATGCACTTATCAGTTCTTACTCTGTTCTTGACTATTGGTACAGACCAATTAACATCCTGTTATTTGGCCTAAGCCTCGTGGTAGGCACAACAGCACACGTGGGCCGGGAAATCCCTGGGCAGCTCTCTGTTTCCAGGGAAGCGTCTGGATGATCCAGAACAGGCTTATGCTAATGTTTTTAGGGTAATATTAAAATGAAAACACACAATTTAAAAATTCTCACAGAGAGTGTATAGACTGGGAGAAGTATCCGCAGACCTGGTTTGAGACGCACTTCTCAGTGTTTGACAAACACTGTTTTATTTCCTCTGCTGCTGGTGAATTTAATTTTTCCCCCTCAAGTTTAAACAATTAAGGTAGGGATCCTGACCTTCAAGTTTGGCAGGAGGAGCTTGTTTTGCTTTTTTGTTTTCCTTTTCTTTTTCTGTAGTAACCATTTAGAGGGCATCTCATTGTTGCCTGCTTTCTGTATTGCCTCTGTCCTAGATGGTGGTAAAGGGTCCCTTCCCCTTAGCTGGGCATCTGCCTCTTTTTCTTAATTGCATTTATTAGCTTTAGTTATTCTTGTAACTTTGGTTTCTCATATTGCTAATTTTTAGTGTTTTTACTTTACTGCTTCTTCCCTTGAATACAACCAAAATAAAAGCTTCTGTTCTTTTTTTTTTAATTTTTTTTACATTTTTATTTATTTTTGATAGAGACAGAGCACAAGTGGGGGAGGGGCAGAGAGAGAGGGAGACACACAATCTGAAGCAGGCTCCAGGCCCCGAGCTGTCAGCACAGAGCCCGACATGGGGCTCGAACCCACAAACCGTGAGATCATGACCTGAGCCGAAGTCGGACACTTAACCGACTGAGCCAGCCAGGCGCCCCAAAAGCTTCTATTCTTAATCTGAGCTCATGATACATGTGTTTACAAATAATTTTGCTGCCAAGAATCTGTCAGGTTGGCTTTTATTACATTAGTTTTATGTGGTTAACGTGACAACCCTTGAAGACCATGTCTTTCTGACTTAAATTCTCAACTGAGCTGTCCCTATTGAAAGTGCGAGACTGCCAGTTTGATTTTAAATATTGGAAGTGAGTTACAGTGAGATAGAGCTGCAGAGCAACAACCTTCATGTTCCTTTGCTTCTAAATGCGTTTGGCGTTTGTTTCTACTTGAAGCTAGCGTTTCCCTGATGCTTTTTTTTTTTTTTTTTTTTTTTTTGGAGGAAGAACCCTCTCCCTTCTGTGGACAGGTCTGGGGGCAAACGGCTGAGACATGAACTGGGGCCCTGGGCTGCCTCCTGTCAGGAGATCACCTTCACGCCTTCTCTCCAGTGTTCCAGTGTGTAGCTCATTTCTTACTGGCGTGAACTCCTATATATAGCACCTAAAATCAAACTGTTCTCGTCTGTGTGTGACATGAAGTAGTGCTCTAATCTAATTCCAGGACGTGATGAAATCTTCCTATTAACAATATAATAGTTTTCCAAATTTGTGTCAAGAAATAACCAGAGAATTACATTTATTAAGAAAATGCCCCCCCCCCCCCCCCACTTTTTGGCCAGACTAATAGCATTTATGTGACATAACACATACTGCTGTGTTAGTAGTAGGCTAGGGCCTAGTTCTCAGTGATGTGTCTTTGCTGTTTAGCTATTTGCTGTCTAAGTGAGCTGTTGGCAATTTTTTTTTTGAACAGTGCATTTTTTTTTTTAAAGATTTTATTTTTGGGGCGCCTGGGTGGCTCAGTCGGTTGAGCGTCCGACTTCAGCTCAGGTCGTGATCTCGCGGTCTGTGAGTTCGAGCCCCGTGTTGGGCTCCGTGCTGACAGCTCGGAGCCTGGAGCCTGCTTTGGATTCTGTGTCTCCCTCTGTCTCTGCCCCTCCCCTGCTCATGCTCTGTCTCTCTCTGTCTGTCAGAAATAAATAAACGTTAAAAAATTAAAAAAAAAAAAAAGATTTTATTTTTAAGTAATCTCTGCACCCAACATGGGGCTCGAACCCACAACCCCAAGATCAAGAGTCACATGCTCTACCAGCTGAGCCAGCCAGGGGCCCCTGAACAGTGCAATTTTTTATTTTATTTTTAAAATAGCGGTAAAATACGCAAAAATAAATTTACCGTCATTAACATTTTTAAGAGTACAGTTCAGTGGCACGTAATTCATAGTGTTGTATAATGATTGCCATTGTGTAGTTTCAGAACATTTTATCCCCAAATAAGCCCCATACCCGTTAAGAAGTCACTTCCCTTCCCCCCGCCCCCCTAGGCTCCGACGGCCAATAATCTGCTTCTGTCTCTGTGGATTTACCTGTTCTGGACCTTTCATATGAATGGAATCATACAATAAGTGGTCTTTTGTGACTGGTGATTTCAAAGTTCATCTATATATTGTAGCATAAATCGGTACTTCATTCCTTTTTTTTTTTTTTTTTTTTTTAACGTTTATTTATTTCTGAGACAGAGACAGAGTGTGAACAGGGGAGGGGCAGAGAGAGAGGGAGACACAGAATCTGAAACAGGCTCCAGGCTCTGGGCTGTCAGCACAGAGCCCGACGCGGGGCTCGAACTCACAGACCGTGAGATCATGACCTGAGCCGAAGTCGGATGCTTAACCGACTGAGCCACCCAGGCGCCCCCTTCATTCCTTTTTATATCTATCGTATTGGGTATGTCATATTTCATTGACAAGTCTTTTGGTTAGCTAAATTTTTAAAACTTATGTTAAAATACACATACTTTAAAATTTACCATTTTAACCATTTTTTTTAAATGTTTATTTTTGAGAGAACGAGGGGGAGGGGCAGAGAGTGGGGAGGGGCAGCAAGGGGGGTGCAGAGAGAGAGGGAGACAGGATCCAAAGCGGCCTCTATGCTGACAGCATAGAGCCTGAGGTGGGGCTCGAACTCATGAACTTTGAGATCATGACCTGAGCCAAAATCAAGAGTCAGATGCTTAACTGACTGAGCCATCCAGGCACCCCACCATTTTAACCATTTTTAAGTGTATATAGTTCACTGGCATTAAGTATGCTCACACTGCTGTGCAGTCATCAGCACTACTGTCTACCTCTAGAACTTTTTCATCTTCCCCAACTGAGACTTTGTACCCATTAAATACTAACTTTCTATTCTCCATTCTCCCCCAGTCCCTGGCAACCACCATTTTACTTTCTGTCAGTGATAGGGAGCTTGATTACTCTAGATCCTTAAGAAAAGTAGAATCATACAGTATTTGTCCTTTTGTGCCTGGCTTATTTCACTCAGCATAAAGTCCTCAAGGATCATCTGTGTTGTAGCACATGTTAGAATTTTTTTTAGTTGCTTTTTAGTTGCTTAATAATATTCCATTGCACATATTATACCATGTTTTGTTTATCCATTCATCTGTTGATGGACACTTGGGTTGCTTCTACCCTTTGGAATATTGCTCATAATGCTATTATGAACGTGGGTGTACAAGTATCTGTTTGAGTCCCTGCTTTCGGTTCTTTTGGCTATATACCCTCAGGTGAAATTGCTGATCATATGGTAAATCTATATCTAACTTTTTGAGGAACTACCATACTGTTTTCCACAGCAGCTGCACCATTTTACATGCCCATCAGCAATGCGCAAGATGAGTTCCAGTTTCTCCATATCTTTGCCAACACCTATTATTTTGTTTTTGTTTTTTTTTTGATAGGTGTCATCCTAATGGCTACTTGAAATATGTATTTTAAATTTTAGTTTATAATTAAATGTCATTGTATAGGCAAGCACATAGCACTTAACACTAAGTTTTTTTCAAATTTTTAAAAAATATTTATTTTTGAGAGAGAGAGAGAGAGCGAGCGAGCTGGGGAGGGCAGAGAGAGAGAGGGAAACACAGAATCCAAAGCAGGCTCCAGGCTCTGAGCTGTATGCACAGAACCTGATGCAGGGTGAGATCATGACCTGAGCCAAAGTCAGGCACTTAACTGACCACCTGGGTGCCCGTAAGTCTTTTTAATAAGTAACAAGTATGACCTTAGTTGACTCTTTGATATGAACTGGGATGGGAGCACCAAAAATGTTGAGGAGACCATTGTTACTATAGTACTTCTAAAAATTATGTCTAAAAAATAATAATAAATAAAAACTGTAAGTCTAACTGTATAGATTTATTTACCCCCCCCCCCAAAGTCATGGACAAGGTAGTGCACGGCAGTACTTGATGTAAGTTGGTAGACTTGATCTATCAAGTTATTGTTGGATATATTATAGAGTTTACATATAGAGCAGGGGTCAGCAGCATTTTCCTGTAAAGGTAGTAAATACTTTAAGCTTTGTTGGTTCTACGCCTTTGTCTCAACCACTCAACTCTGCTGTTGTACTACATGAAAGCAGCCATGGAAAATATGTAAATGGATGAGCATGGCTATACAAGTAACACTTTGTATGTATACGGTTATTTGTTTAAAAAAAATTTTTTTTTAACGTTTATTTATTTTTGAGACAGAGAGAGACAGAGCATGAATGGGGGAGGGGCAGAGAGAGAGAGGGAGACACAGAATCGGAAGCAGGCTCCAGGCTCCGAGCCATCAGCCCAGAGCCCGACACGGGGCTCGAACTCATGGACCGCGAGATCGTGACCTGAGCCGAAGTCGGACACTTAACCGACTGAGCCACCCAGGTGCCCCTGTATACGGTTATTTGAATTGCATTTAACTCATACCTGTCCCAAAATGTTATTCATCTTTTGATTTGAAACCACTTAAAAATGTAAAAACAGGGACGTATGGGTAGCTCTGATGGTTAAGCAGCCGACTTCAGCTCAGGTCATGATCATGCAGTTCGTGGGTTCGAGGCCCACATCGGGCTCTGTGCTAACAGCCTGGAGCCTGCTTCGGATTCTGTGTCTCCCTCTCTTTTTGCCTTTTCCCCACTCGGCTTTCTCTCTCTCTCTCAAAAATAAACATTAAAAGGGGCGCCTGGGTGGCTTGGTCGGTTAAGCGTCCAACTTCGGCTCAGGTCATGATCTCACGGTCCGTGAGTTCGAGCCCCGCGTCGGGCTCTGTGCTGACAGCTCAGAGCCTGGAGCCTGTTTCGGATTCTGTGTCTCCCTCTCTCTCTGCCCCTCCCCCGTTCATGCTCTGTCTCTCTCTGTCTCAAAAATAAATAAACATTAAAAAAAAAAATTAAAAAAAAAATAAATAAACATTAAAAAATTTTTTTTAATGTAAAAATATTCTGGGGCACCTGGGTAGGTCAGTCAGTTGAACATCTGACTCTTGTGTTCAGCTCAGGTCATGATCTCACTGTTCATGAGATTAAGCACCCCCCCCCCCCCCCCCACCCCACCCCCCACCCCCCCGCCCCAGCCTCCTGGAGGCTGCTTAAGATTCTCTTCCTCTCTTTCTGTTCTTCCCCTGCTTGTGTTCTCTCTCTCTCTCTCTCTCTCTCTCTCTCTTTCTCTCTCTCTCAAAAATAAATATTAAAAAAAAAAAAAGTAAAGGTATTCTTACCTCGTGAGCTGTACAGAAGTAGGAAGTGGATGGGCTGGGTTTGGCCTGTGGGTGTGGTTTGTTGATCTGTGGTATGAAGGAATTAGTGGGTATTAGAGGTGCTGTGGAACTCTTGTGATACTTGGGTTATTTGTTGAAACACTTTGGAGTTAGCTTTTGCTCCAGGCAAAGGGCCAAGGGCTAAGGGAGTCAGGCTGCTGGAAAGGAAGAATAGTAAGCTCAGAGTAGCAGATGCTGGAATCCCAGATGGGATGTGTGCCTTATGTAACAAAGATTAAGTGATCCAGCTAACTTCTGGCATGGTTCTTGGCACATCTTTGCTTTCCATAAGTGTCTGTGGGAATGTAGGTAAGATGAGGAAGGTGAACAAGGTCTGAGAAGGATTGGGCCATATTAAGTGACTGCTGTTTGGGTACCCTGTCATCGCCTTTGTGTGTGTGTGTGAGTTCATGAAGACCCCAGGCAGCTGAAACCTGGGGTCAGTAGGGCTCTAAAGTGTACCAGGTGCCAGGCAGCAGGCTGGGGGCCTCACTGAGCTGCTGGGTGGGTATTACCGTCCCTGTTTTACAGATGCAGGCACTGAGACGGAGGGAAGTTGGTAAATTCTGAAAGGTCACTCAGCTGGAAAACTTTTAGCTGGGATTTGAAAGTAAGTTTACGTCTCTGATCCTAATGGTTGGCGTGTTCCAGTGAGGAGACCTGTTTTTCGGATTTGGTTCTGCTGTTGATTTTCTGTGTGAGCTTAGGGAAATTATTCTCCATCCAAGAAGGAAAAAATTCTTTTAGCTTGAGTAACTTCTGCCAAGCCTGCCTCACAGAATTATTGTAGGTGATTGAAAGAGGGAATAGATAAGAGCTCTTTGAAAAATATGGAGTACCATACAGAAGCAAGATGCTTTGTCAAGGCGAGGCCCCTCCACAGGGCACTCTGGTCCTGTCTGTGTAGCTCTCAAAGCCTTGCACCAGATCTGGGAGCTTGATTCTTTGGAGAAGCCGAGCCCTTAAGCTCTCGTGAGTTTACTTTTTTTAATGCCTGTATTAAGTGGAATAGGAGCTTGAAAAGAGAGAAAGGGAGGCAGTCAGAATGGCAAGGTAAGAATGAGCTGATAGCAAAGCCCCAGAGGGCATATTCAGACCCCAGGCTGATCCAAAGGATGCTGCACAGCTACGGGTGTGCACATGATGGTCCAGAGTTATGAAACCAAAAGGAAAGTTAAACATTTTTTTAACGTTTATTTATTTATTTATTTTCAACGTTTTTTTGTTTTTTGTTTTTTTTTTTTTATTTTTGGGACAGAGAGAGACAGAGCATGAACGGGGGAGGGGCAGAGAGAGAGAGGGAGACACAGAATCGGAAACAGGCTCCAGGCTCCGAGCCATCAGCCCAGAGCCTGACGCGGGGCTCGAACTCACAGACCGCGAGATCGTGACCTGGCTGAAGTCGGACGCTTAACCGACTGCGCCACCCAGGCGCCCCTACGTTTATTTATTTTTGAGAGAGAGAGAGGGAGAATGTGCGTGCGTGCATGCCAAGCAGTGGAGGGCCAGAGAGAGACTGAGGATCCAAAGCGGGCTCCACACTGATAGCAGAGAGCCCGAAGCAGAGCTCGAACCCACAAACTAGTGAGATCATGACCTGAGCTAAAGTCAGAGGCTTAACCGATTGAGCCTCCCAGGCGCCCCAGAAAAGCTTTAAATCATGTCTGGTACGGTGATATAGCATATTTTTACCATTATTAAAGCTTTAGCATGTAGAGATGAAAGTCTGGCAATACTTACATATTTCATCTTCTGTGAGTGAAGAATAATTGCAATGTTATTTTATTACTATTACAAGCCCTTTTAAAATTATCAAAGTACTCATGTCTTCCAAAAAATGTGTACGTATGCAAAGTGTATATAATACATACGCTTTAATTTCGCAGGCTAATAGATCTATTTTGTCTGTAGTTCTTAAGAACTCTAAACTGTTTTCAGGGATTAGGGATAAATTCAGTGAGAGTCTTTAACACGGTTAGTGAGTAAGCATTATTGTGATAAAGTTCTGTGTGGCCCAGTGTAGACATATTAGAAATACTCTTAAAATAGCCGTCCTCTCAGGCCTCACTTTGGAGTGGAAGAAATAGTGTCGAAGAACTTCACAGTGCATTGCAGAGAGGTGGGACTGCTAAGGACTTACGCAGATTTTCAAGAGAAGTTAGGTGGTAAACAGAGAGCTACTGTATTTAAAATAAATTTGGTCTGAGAGATTTAACCTGATGAAACAGTATGGGGTCCAGATCATTTTTATAATCAAATGTTTTAAATTTTATGCACATCCAGCAAACAGGTCTTCCTGTGATATGCTGGTTGGCCACTCAATGAAAGTATCAGATGTATTGTTTCTATTTTGTTTTGTTTGCTATTCTGTTAAGAAAATTACCTAGTTAGGAATAGGGTGGGGGGAGGAACCAACATTTTATTTTTATTTTTTTTTTATTAGGGTTGTGGGTTTCTGTTTGATTTAAAGAATTTTTGTTTCTTACTGTATTTTACTGGCTTCTTTGTAAAATTTGTTTAGAGGGAAGCCACATACTTAGAGTTGTGGCTTTTATTTTATTTTAGTCATCATCATCGTTGTTATAATGAAAGAAAGATACTACCATGTTGCTTTATACTGGCAAAATGTATAACACATGTTTATTGAAAATAAGTTTACTGAGGGAGGCTTAAATGAAATTTGTCTGTTAATTATTTATATTATTTGGCCTTATCTTGGTAATTCTAGCCCGTGAAGTAGGACTAGAAAATTGGTCGATTATGAAATAAACATACAAAAGTCCATAGCTTTGCTGTGTAACAGAGGATATAATTTAAAAAAAGAAAAAGACTTTACTCACTACAGCATCAAAACTCCCAAAATAATTTAAAACAATGCCAGAAATATGAAGAAAACGAAAAACGTTACAGTGGTGACATAGAATACTTGAAGATGTTAAACCAACTCGTTAATTTTTTAATTAATGTAATTCAAAGAAAAATCCCAGTGAATTTTTTCTGACGGGGGAGAGTGACTTGTTAAAATGATTTTGAAGAGCATCCAGGATAATAAACAGGCAAGAATAGCGAGGAACACTTTGAAAACTAAGAGTTTGGGGGAGGATTGGTTTTGTACTATCAGGTATTTATAGATTTATACAAGAATTTTAAAGAGTAATCTGAGCCCTAGAATAGATAGAAATAGCAGTAGATCTGAAAAGAAAGCCTAACACCTGACCCAACTATGCATGAGTTTAATATATAGACAAAGGCTTTGTGTATAAATCAGGACTTTTTCAAGTGCAAGAGAAAGAAAATCAATCATCTTGGTTTAAGCAAAAAACAAACAAAGGCATTTATTTTGTCAAGTACCTGGAGTACCCTTGGGGTGATAACTGGCTTCGGTGACTCCAGAGGAGGCTCAAATGCCCTGTCTCTCCTGACTTTGCTTGTTTCTCAGGGTTGGCTCCTTTCTGTCCTATTGCTGATGGGCTTCCTTTCTGCAGCTTAGAGGAAAAGGAGGTGTGGTTGTTGACACTTCCAGGCTTCTATTTTTACAGCAGAGGTCAAGGAAGAAAATGACCTTTCTTGCTGTCAGTATGTAAAATCTTAAGGAAGGACGCCGTGTGTGCTGCTGGGGTCATGTGCCCGTCCCTGGGCCATGACCATGGGATGCTGCACTAACAGGGTCACCCATGCCAGTTCTATCCAGGACTCCAGCTGTCTCTGCTGTGCAGTTTCACCAGAACCACACGGAACAATCAGGAGAGGAATTGTTCCCAAGGTGGGTGCGGCACGGGGTGACAGAATTACTGGGGGAAGGTGGAGGCAGAGTATTGGGCAGACTGGGGTGGCAAATGCGTACTCAGTCATTAAGAACAGGATGGAGTATTCAGTAAAGGGTGCTGCATACTTGGTTAACTATTTGAAAAAAAAAAAATTACATCCCTGCCTTTGACCATATTCAGTAAAATTCCAAATAAGTAAGTGATAGTTAAACAGGGGAAAAAAACTAACTAGAAGAAATAATGTCAACTTTTTTTATAGACTTTGTTTTTTTGAGCAGTTTTAGGTTCACAGCAAAATTGAGTGGAAAGTACAGAGATTTCTTCCCATTCCCCACCAGCATGGAGTACATTTATTACAATCAATGAATTTGCATTGGTACATCAGTATCCCCCGAAGTCCATAGTCTACATTAGTTTTCACCCTTGGTGGTGTACCTTCTGTGGGTTTGGAGAAATGTATAATGACCTGTATTCACCATTATAATATCATACAGTGTGGTTTCACTGCCCTGAAAATCTTGTGTTCTGTCTGTTCATCCCTTCCTCTCCCCCAGCCTCTGGTGACCCCTGAACCTTTTACTGTCTCCATAGTTTTGCCTTTCCCAGAAAGAATGTCATGTAGTTAGAATCATAAAGTATGTAGCCTTTTCAGATTGGCTTCTTTCACTTAGTAAGATGCATTGAAGTTTCTTCCATGACTTTTCATGGCTTTGATAGCTCAGTTCTTTTCAGCACTGAATAATATTCATTGTCTGGATGTACCATAGTTTTTCTATCTGGTCGTTTACTGAAGGACATCTTGATTGCTTCCAAGTTCTGACAATTGTGAACAAAGCTGCTCTGAACATCTGTTTATAGGTTTTGTGTGGACAAGTTTTCAGCTCATTTGGGTAAATACTGAGGCGCATGGTTGCTGGATCTTATGGTAAGAGTGTGTTTAGAAACTGCCCGACTGCCTTCCGGAGTGACTGTACCATTTTGTATTCCCACCAGCAATGTACGAGAGTTCCCGTTGCTCCACCCACCCACCAGTATTTGATGTTGTCAGTGTTCTGGATTTTGGCCATTCTGATAGGTGTATGGAACCGTCTTCTTGTTGTTTTAATTTGCATTTCCCTGATGACGTATGTCGAGTGTCTTTTCATACTCTCATTTGGCATCTGTGGTGGGTTTTTTGTTGTTTTGTTTTTTTTGTTTGTTTGTTTTGGTGAGATTTCTATTCGTCTTTTGCCCATTTTTTAATTGGGTTGTTTGTTTTCTTATTGTTGAGTTTTAAGAGTTATTTGTACTGTGTATTTTGGATACCAGCCCTTTATCACATTGTGTATTTTGCAAATATTTTCGCCCAGTCTGTGGCTGGTCTTCTCATTCTCCTTATAGTCAGATATTTTTCTAATCTCAAAGTAAAAAAAGTCTTTTGAGACATAGAAAAAGGAGGGCTGAAAAGCAGAGACTACAGGCCGATAGCCTAATAACTGGAGCAGACTGCACGCATGTGCTCTATTTTGCCTACGCTGTTTTGTCTTGTGTAATTTATCTTTTGAAAATTGTGCAGGAATTTTATTTTTTTTAATTAAAAATGTTTTTTCATGTGTTTATTTTTGAGACAGAGAGCATGAGCTGGGGAGGGGCAGAGAGGAAGGGAGACAGGATCTGAAGTGGGCTCTGCATTGAGAGCAGAAAGCCCGACGCAAGGCTCGAACTCACAAACCGTGAGATCATGACCCGAACCGAAGTCAGATAGTTATCCAGCTGAGCCATTCAGGGGCCCCCGTGCTAGGATTGTAAAATATAAATTTTACCTACAAGTCAGGATTTCTGGCTTATCTTGAAAAAATGGGAAGTGTTGGCAGCCATGGATTCAGATTCCTATGTGGCAGCAACTGGCCGCGTTAAGTGGAGCCACTTCCTGTAGACAGGGCGTGGGGCTCTCAGACACCACCTCCTCTACACTCTCTTGTGCCTCCCAGCAGTGAGGTTACGTGTGAGTTGACCTTTCTTATTTTAGTTAGGTTCATTTACCTTAGCTGTCTCTTCCTCTTAGATAAAGGTTCGTAAGTGTAAGTTATGAAGCAACTTAACTGAAGCAACTTCACAACATGGAGAAACTAACAGGGAGTGTATTTGCTGTCTGTGGCAAAAGGTTAATAGCCATAATATGGAAAGAACACTAATGCATCAGGAAGAAAATAAGACAAACACAACACAAAAAAGAAAAGTTAAAATTAAAGAAAAAAAAAGAGGTTAATTCCCAATAGGCCATAAACTTCGTGACGGCTGGGGGTATGTCTGCCTTGTTCAATGTAGTATCTCAGTGCCTAGCTTAGTGCCTCCCACTTTGTAGTAGTCAACAAATATTTGTTAATGATAATTAGTGATAGATGATACGTACTGAGGGTTTACTATGTACTTAAGTAAGCCATCAACCCTGTGCTAAATCCTGCCCGTGCTCTTGTTGAATCCCTCTAGAAACCTGCCAAGATAAGTGCCATGATCCTCACTGCCCAGATGGGACACGGGCCTGGAGACGTAAAGCCCCCACTCAGGTCGGATTCCAACTGATATTCTTTAAGCTACTCTGTTAATTCCATCAAATAGCTTATTGAAATGAGTTGAAAAAGAAAGAATACAATGTTCAGTAAACATGGAGAACATTTCTAACCGTATTAGGAATCAAAGACTAAACCCAAAATACCTCCCGTTGCTGTGGAGGTTGGGGAAGGGTCTTCATGTATTTCTGTGGGAGGCTTCATCAGCGTCCATTCTGGTAGAGGGTATTTTGGAAATTTTCTTCAAAAGTTTTAACTGTTCATAACTTTTAACCAAGGGGATTCCACTTCTAAGAATTTATTCTTTTTTTTTTTTAAGGTTTATTTATTTTTGAGAGAGAGAGAGAGAGAGCACAAGCAGGGGAGGAGCAGAGAGAGAGGGAGACAGAGGATCCAAAGCGGGCTCTGTGCTAACAGCCACAAGCCTGACTCAGGGCTCGAACTCATGAACCATGAGATCATTACTTGAGCTCAAGTTGGATACTCAACCCACTGAGCCACCCAGGTGCCCCCTAAGAATTTATTCTTTTTTTTCCCCCCTAAGAATTTATTCTAAGAGAAAAATTAGGGTTGATTACAGATTTATGTGCAAAGGTAGCATTATCATGTTAATTATAGTAGTGAAAAATTGGAAGCAGCCTGAATGCCCAGCGATAAAGGACTGGTAGAATAAATTATGGTATAGTCATATCCTGGAATAATATGTGGTAATTGAAGATTCTTCCTTACAGTATCAGATGACCACTGTGTTTGTCCACTGACTCTAACGTGCTGTGTGGAGTAAAGAAAGCAATTTGCAGCAGGTGTTTGGCAATGTATATGTCTGGCGCATACTCACCCCCGACTGTGTTTGCTGCTGTTAGAGGGGGTGGAGCTATAGGTGATTTTTATGCCCCCCCCATGTACTTTTCCAAACAGCTGTAAATTCCCATACTTTGTTTCAGAGTTTATTATATTGGTAATTCTGAAAGAATATAGGACCTCATAAAGTCACCCTAGGTTGACGTACAGTAGGTTTTCTGTGAATGTGTAAAATTCTTTGTGAAATCCATTTGTTTTCATTTTTTTCACTTCAACTTTAAAAGTCTGTCAATACAGGCACCTGGGTGGCTCAGTCGGTTAAATATCCAACTCTTAATTTCAGCTCAGGCCTTATTCCAGCGTTCATGGGATTGAGCCCTGTGTCAGGCTCTGGGCTGAGCATGGAACCTGCTTAAGATTCTCTGTCTCTCTGTCTCTCCCTCTCTCTCTCTCCTCCCTTCTGCCCCTGTCCCTGGCTCGCATGCTCACTCTCTCTCAAAAAAAAAAAAAAAAAAAAAAAAGTTCTGTGAACAATACCAATACTTATCTGAAAGATCTCAACAGTTCAGGAAAAAAAGCAGTAGATTATGGAAGCCTTTCTCCATGTTAGGCTAATTCCCAGGTCCATTAGCCAGGGTAAGCATTATCCATAGTTACAGTACTTTAAATGTGCATCAGGAGTTTACCCTGTTTGATATAAATTCTTTATTAACCAAATAGTCACCTCTAATATGTTTGAGATATCTGGATTTTCATGAGTAGTGGTCCTTGAAAGTGAGGTACCCCTGTATTGGTTCTGTGCCTTTTTTATCAGAACCCCAGCACAGGGGAAGACATTCCCAGTGCTTATATATTTATAGAGCAGTGTTTGTTCTTAAACACCAGCCCCTCCATCAAAGATAAATACATAAATGAATAAATAAAAAATAAAATTTTGGTATTAGAGTTGCATGTAAACACATCCACACTCTATCGTTCTCTTTAAGACTGTAACAAACAAACTTCTGTAGAGTGAACTACTTTCATTGGCATTTGGACCTTGCCAATAAGGAAAGATTCAACCTCATTTATTTGTTTTTTCCACTCGGCAAATATTTGAAGACCTCCCCTTTGGGGAGTAAACTTAATAACTAAACTTTTATTTCAAGGTATTTAATCTTGTTTGGGGAATGCTATCAACTATTCTTTGAGCTTCCCAGCGTTGTCCCGATTTTCTTAGATGTACTCAGAGTCACGGAGTTGTTCAGAATTTTTACTGGAAGGGGAAAGAATTTAATGGCTGAATTAGATAAAGCAAGTCCTTCCCTTTTTTCTCTCTTCTCCTTTACCTTATAATTGCTTGAAAGTAGTGCCTGGAGAGGGTGTCAAAAGTAAGAGTCTTGGGGAAAGAAGTCAGATGGTTTTCATTATCTCTCTTCAGAGCAGTAAAGGGCAAAGGGACAAAGAGGAAATGAAATGAAAAAGCCATCCTTGTGAAACACTGGCCTAATAAAGCTGTGCTCCAGAAACCGAGAGCAACAGACGATGGCATCGAAAGGAATGCTCTC
Organism: Panthera uncia; assembly: GCF_023721935.1. Taxonomy (NCBI): domain Eukaryota; kingdom Metazoa; phylum Chordata; class Mammalia; order Carnivora; family Felidae; genus Panthera; species Panthera uncia. Next base: position 25,954,180 of record NW_026057588.1, read on the forward strand.
ATTTCTAGGAAAGCAGGTATGAGCGCTTCCGAAAAGATGAAGAAAAATGAAAACTTTATACTCTAGGACACAGAGGCAGGATCTGTTCCCTGCACTTTCACTCCCATGTCCTAACCAAGAAGGGGTTGACAGGGCAAACGGGACACTCCTTAACTATGAGTAACAGTTTTAAATGCCTGCAAAGTTTGCAGAAGTAAGACCGTAGACCATTTTCCCTTTTGAATAATTTTATGCCATCATCCATATTTTCTCCCTCCTTTTATTTATTTTTTTTTCTTTTTGATTTTTTTTAACATTTCTTTATTAAGGAGAGACAGAGACAGAGCATGAGCAGGGAGGGGCAGAGAGAGGGGGGAGACACAGAATGTAAAGCAAGCTCCAGGCTCTGAGCTGTCGGCACAGAGCCTGAAGTGGGGCTTGAACTCACAAACCGCGAGATCATGACCTGAGCCGAAGTCGAACACTTAACCGACTGAGCCACCCGGGCACCCTTATTTATTTATTTTTTCAATGTTTATTTATTAAATTTTTTGGGGGGGGAGAGAGTGGGGGGAGGGGCAGAGAGAGAGGGAGAGAGAAGATCCCAAGCAGGTTCCACGCTGTCAGTGCAGAGCCCGACACAGGTCTCAGACCCACTAATGGGGAGACTGTGACCTGAGCTGAAATGAAGAGTCAGACGCTTAACTGACTGAGCCACCCAGATGCCCCTCTCCCTCCTTTTACGTCTTTAGAGTACAGTGAGAATTATTTGGGGGTATGAATATATTTCTTGTCAATAAATAGAAGAGATAGAGGGCTTTTTCTTTAGCTTTGATACTGGTGATCTTCCTAACTTAGTCATGGCTTTTTTTCAAGCAACCTTGCTGTATCCTTATCAATATTGTAGAAGATCATACACATGGTGCAGACCTTAAAATTTAAGATAATAAGGTATTCCACTTTTGAAATACTTCTAAGCCTTGGCTTTAAAAAAACCTACATGTTCACCATGGATATTTTCTTGTAGCCGTATCTCAGTGCATGTGCAGACTTATCTCCTTAGGCTGCATTTGACAAAGTAGAATAGCCATCTTTACCTCTGATGGACATCTCTAGCTCTTGGGCCAAATTGCCCTCCTTTCTTGTTCTGACATTTTGACCCACAGTGTGTGGGTGTCCCTCTCCTTGGATCCTGGTACTGAGCTCATTTTAAGGCATATAATCGCCATTTTTATCACCATGTGGACGTGGGTGTGGATAGATGTACACCAGTGATCTGAGGGTCCCTTCCTAAAGAGGCATTTCTGTGCTGCATCCTGGATCTGGGCACACAGCCGAATGAAGCCAGGAGAGCCGAGTCCGAATGAGGAGGCCTGGAGGCAGGTAATGGCTCTGGGGTTGACTGCTAGGCGGGAAGCAGGACTGGACCAGAGCGGTTCAGAAGCACTGAAGAGGAGCCAAAGGAATGTCGTGTCTGGGAAGTTGATCGAGGAGGTAACACTTGAGCTCTCAAAGGCTGAGTGAGAAGGTCCTCCAGACACAGGCCTGCCCGGGCAGGATTAGGGTTCTTGAGAAGGCCTGGAAGTTCTGGTGGCCATACTGGGGAGAAGAGCCTAAAAAGGTAGGAAGTGTCCTGATAAGGAGTTTGGAGGTGAAGCAAGTCGGTTGAGGGAGTGGAAGATGGCCTAAAGAAGGGAGAGACCAGGGGCAGGGAGGCCAGTTTGGAGGCTGCTGTAGAGTCTGAGCACTGAGAGACAGAGAGAAAGGGCTGGAGCTGTAAGGCAGCACACAGTCTGATTTGGAAGTTTTTTGTTTGTGTGTGTTTGTAGGAGGGACAGCATATGGAGACCTGTTAGCTCCAGAGGATGAGGAAGAAGGATGAACCAGGGAAGACTGAAGTTTCCATTTGGGGAAACAGTAATTCAAGGAGGAAAACACAAGGAGAAGGAATAGGTTTTGGAGAAAGATAAGGAATTTAGTTTGGGATTCGTTGATTTTGTGGTGACCTCTAGGTAGGGGTGTCTAGCTGGCAGCTGGAAATGCAGGAGCACCAGTGTGTGTGTGTGTGTGTGTGTGTGTGTGTGTGTGTGTGTGGCAATTTCTTTGTAAAAACCGACTTCTAGAGCCTCCTTGAAGATGTTCAGACTGCACCAGGATCGCCCCGGGGCTTGCTGTTAGTTACGTCTCTTGGTGCCTACGTGCATTTCAGAAAAATCAAACTGTACAGCATATAAATCCCAGCACCTCAGAGTCCCCCCTCCCCAGAGGACTGCAGCAGTTTTTGTGTATTCTTCCAGAAACTTGTCTTGTATACACACACATCTAAGTCTGTAAATCCCTAGAAAGGGTGAGTCAGACACCAACAGAAACTCAATACACATACTGTGTCAGGCATGTAGTAGCTTCCCAAATGTTGTGTCATGTGTCTGTTGCTGTGCGTGTGAATTTGGGGTCCCTCTTTGTCCCCAGGGGTCAGTGCTGCTCACAGGCTGACCCCTGAGTTCCTTCTGCAGTTGCTCAGGGTCTCCAGTGACTAGGTATATAACTTTTGATGTGTGAGGCTAGATACTTGAGTCTTTTTCTCCTTTAAATGTTAGTTTTCTTCAGCGAATATTAATTGTTATAAAGATCTTGTTATAAAAATATACAGTGGTGGGCTGGGGCGCCTGGGTGGCTCAGTTGGTTAAGTGTCCAGCTGGTTGCCGCTCATGGATGATCTCATGGGTTTTTGAGATTGAGCCCTGCATCAGGCTGTGTGCTGACGGCACGGAGCCTACTTCAGATTCGCTCTCTCTCCTTTTTTCTCTGTGCCTTTCTTTCTCTAAATAAATACATAAATAAAATAAACTTAAAAAAAGTAATAATAATATACAACCGTGGGGCACCTGGCTGGCTTAGTTGGTAGAGCATGCAGCTCTTGATCTCAGGGTCATGAGTTCAAGCCCAAAGCCCCACATTGGGCATAGAGCTTACTTAAAATTTTTTTTTTAAATATATGTGTATGCATGCATGCGCACGCACACATAATGGGAATTAATATGCATGTATTTTTTGCAAGGTAGACTATATAAATGTATACATTTAAAAAAAGGGAATTCCCACCCACCCCCAATTCACTTACCAGATTTAATCACAGTAAACAGTATGGTATATAAATCCTGTTTTATGGGTTGGGGGTGTGGGGAAATACACACACGCACACACTCTTGGGAAAATATTTAAAAAGTGACAAATGGCCTATAAGCTCTTTAAATTGATAATAACCCCTTTAGAAAAGCAGACAAACAAATATACACTGGTGGTTTAGAAAGAAGCACATACTAGTACAGCATGATGTGAAAAAAACCTTTAGTCTCCCTAACTGTCCTGTCATGCCCTGTCCTTAAGGTGATCGGTAATTGCTGTTAACAATTCTCCTTCTAGAAAATTTGGAATGAAGATAGAAACGTGTGTGTGTGTCTTTTGAATGAACATAAAACGAATCTTGTGAAACACATTATGCTTTTTCTTTTAAACTTAACAAATCTCAGATTTTCCTCTATTGGCTCATATAGCTCTACTTCATTCTTTTCTATGGCTTATTGGCTATAATTTAAGAGAAGGTCAGTGAGTACTGCTGTGATTATTTAATTGGATTCCATTGATGGACATTGAGTTGTTTCTCAGTTTTTCCGTATTCCAGGTAATACTGTGGTGAATATCATCATTCCCCCGTGGAAATGCTTCTGAAGGACGAAAAGAAAGGGACTTTTTTTTTTTTTTGATGTTTGTTTGTTTTTGAGAGAGAGAGCATGAGCAAGGGAGAGGCAGAGAGAGAGAGAGAGAGACAGAAGATCCGAAGCGGGCTCTGCGCTGACAGCAGAGAGCGCAGCGTGGGGCTTGAACTCAAGAACCATGAGATCATGACCTGAGCTGAAGTCAGCCGCTTAACCACTGAGCCACCCAGGCACCCCAGGAAGTGACTTTTTTTTTTTTTTTTAAATCAGCTTTATTAAAGTATAGTGGGTATACAAAACACCATGCTTGGTTAATGCAAATATTCAACCCGATGAGTTTGGACATATGCATACACCCATGAGACCATCCCTACAATCAAGGTAATAGACATATCCAGCACCTCAGAAGTTTCCTTGTGTCCCCCTCCCCCTTTTTCCAGTAAGAACATAATATGACATCTGCCCTCTTCAGACATGTTTAAGTGCATAATACAGTATTGTTACCTATGGGTCTGTTGTACAGCAGGACTCCAGAGCTTATCCATCTTGCCTAACTGAAACTTTATACCCATTGAACATCTCCCAGCCCCTGGCAACTACCATTCTATTCTCCGTTTCTGTGAGTTTGACTATTTTGGGTAACACATTATAAGTGGACTGGCTTATTTCATTTAGCATAATGTCCTTGAGGTTCATCCATGTTGCAACTTTGAAGATTTCCTTTTTAAAGACTAAATAATGTCATAGGTATAGACCACATTTTCTTTATCCGTTGGTCCGTGGACATTTGTGTTGTTTCCATATCTTGGCTATTGTGAGTAATGCTGCAGCGAGCATGGGAGTGCAGGTGTCTCTTCAGAATCCTGATTTTAATGGAAGAAGGGGAATTTTAAAAATTATTCATAGAAATGTTATTTATCATCAATGAATACAACAACTGTTGGAGAGGTCGTGGTCATTTATACCTTCACACATAGCATGCAGGTGCCTTTTCCATATGTCTTTGTCAAAATTAGTTATTATTAACCTGAACATTTTTGCAGGGGGGTGGGTATCTTGTTATGGACGGTAATTAAATAGAACTTTGCCAGTGCCTTCATGTGAGTCTGAAGTTAATAATTAATGAGGACTTCAATTCTGAAAACTGAAAAGCTGGACCTTGATGTGTGGAGGTGGCCCAGGCGTGTTGCAGGCCAGCAGGTGTCCCTCAGTTAACGGGTGTTAGCCCATGAACGGATGTGGGGTGAGCCGCAGTGGGGGCCAACGGGGGCTCCTCTGCCTGCCTTGGCCTGGGATGAATCTGGGAGGCTGCCTCTGGCTTTAAGGGTGCTGAACTCCTCAGCTGCTCACATCCACCCCTGGGCAGTCCAGGTGAAAACAAGTTCTTCCCTTTTCTGTAGCAAGAAATTGAGCTTTCTGAGGGCCATTTTTTTTTTTTAAACCTTTTTCCCCCTGCCATATGATAAGCATTATGGAATTTGTATAATTTGGAAAGGCTAGCATTTCTCCTCTGGTAGAGCTTATCTCAGAGCAAAAATGATTTTTTTCACTTCTCTATTTTGACTTAAATTGTCTGTGCATTGTAGTTTTTAAAATACAGAAACTTTTTTTGTTTATATCTCTTTCTTTGTCACATTAAACTTTTGTGTTACCATTAATTTTGAGGTCAATGTAAATTTTACCCCAGCAAATTAATTTTGATTCTCATTCTTTTTTGGAGCATGGCATCCTTTCCAGTTACATAGTGACACTTACTTTATATTGCTTTTATATTACATACTTATCCTTTGTAAAGAGGAGGTGTGGTGTGCTTTCTTGCTCACTTTTCCAACTCACATCATCCTCCACTGATGTCCTAATAGAGGGCACTGTGCTTTGGTCATACATGAGTTTTGATCAAGAGTTATATTTTCTAATTAAAATGAGAAACTGTAAAACTGGATATGAGGCCTTCAGCTGTATTTACTAATTAATCATACTGAGTTTTGATCCAGATGTGGGAGGAACTGAAAATTCCCCTGTGTAAGTGGAGGATTTCAGAGGCATAAAGTTCTGTTAATTTGTGAGAGCAAGCTTACAGAGTTTCTCTAGTCTCCAGTCTTTATTAGGTCATTGTGCTGACCTTAATAAAGTGTGCCAGGCATGTAGTGGGCACTCCAAAAATGGGATTCTGTTCCTTCCGGATTCTTTAAGCACCTAGATATACATGGTGCCATGCCAGTAAAAGTCCATAGAGATAGAGTCCCCTCAAGATTATGTAAAAGCTATACTGGAAGTTGATTTCCTAAATGTACTAAGATTTCACACTCAGGTCTTTAAGTATTTTACATGCAGCTAATTACATATAGGCAAGAGAGGAAGTCATGTTTGTATTCAGTGTGGGAAGGAGATGGCCTTGGCTGATGTGAGATGGGTTCTTGTGTTCTTATTGTTCAAGTTTGTTTTAGCTTTAATGGCCCTCCTTTTTTCCATGTTCCTCTTTCCCTCGTCCAATATTGCACATGCAAATCAATAAAAGAAATCGGATAACCTGTGGAACCAGTTTTTCCTAAATAGGGAGATGGTTCCATGGAATATTAATGTTCAGAGTAGTCTTATTTTAAAGATTTTTAATTTTATTTATTTATTTAAAAAAAATTTTTTTTTTAACGTTTTATTTATTTTTGAGACAGGGAGAGACAGAGCATGAACAGGGGAGGGTCAGAGAGAGGGAGACACAGAATCCGAAACAGGCTCCAGGCTCTGAGCTGTCAGCACAGAGCCCAACGTGGGGCTCAAACTCATGGACCGCGAGATCATGACCTGAGCCGAAGTTGGCCGCTTAACTGACTGAGCCACCCAGGCACCCCTTTTATTTATTTTTAGTGCTTATTTTTGAGAGCAAGAGAGAGTGCAAGTTGGGGAGGGGCAGAGTGAGATACAGAATCCAAAGCAGGCTCCAGGCTCTGAGCTGTCAGCACAGAGCCCAGAGTGGGGCTCAAACTCACAGACCATGAGATCATGACCTGAGCTGAAGTTGGACGCTTAACTGACTGAGCCACCCAGATGCCCCTAAAGATTTTCTTTTTTAAGTAGGTTTCACACTTAGCACAGAGCCCAATGCAGGGCTTGGACTCACCACCCTGAGATCAAGACCTGAGCTGAGATCAAGAGTCGGATGCTTAACCGACTTGAGCCACCCAGGTACCCCTAGGGTGGTCTTATTTTAAACGTTTGTACAACTTGGGGCGTCTGGGTGGCTCAGTCGTTTGAGCATCCGACTTCGGCTCAGGTCATGATATCACAGTTCGTGGGTTCGAGTCCCATGTTGGGCTCTGTGCTGACAGCTCAGGGCCTGGAGCCTGCTTCAGATTCTATGTCTCCCTCTTTCTCTGCTCCTCCCCTGCTCGCACTCTGTCTCTCTCTCAAAAATAAATAAAGATTAAAAAAAAATTTTTAAGCTTACATAACTTAATATGCTAATTAGAAACTTAAAATCTAGTGATAAATGGGAATTTTAGAATCTTCTCTACTTTTTACAAGTTCAGAAGTGTCTTGGGGGAGTTGGCTGTCTCAGTCAGTGGAGCATGCAACTCTTGATCTCGGGGTTGTGGGTTTGAGCCCCATGTTGGGTGTAGAGATTGCTTATAAATCTTAAAAGAATGTCTTATTAGACCTTTGTTTGCCTCATGATCATTTAGCTTCTTTATTTACACTCACAGTGACAGGGACCTCACTACCCTGCAAAGCAACTCACTCCATTCCCTGCAGCTATTGTCACTGGCAAGCTCTCCTTCTGGTCATCTGAAGCCTGCCTGTGGTGGAACAGTGCAGCAGTTATATATTACTCATCACAAAACTACTTTAAATGCATATTTCTTTTCGTTAGATGGAAATTACCAAGGGCAAGGATCATGTTTGACTAGCCTTCTTTCCTTCTAGTGTGTTGAACACAGGCACTCAGTAATGTTTAGAGAATAAATCCTTATTCAGTTTCTTGTGATTTGAAGATTAACTGGAAGTTGGGCTACGTATTTTTCGTCTATATTTAGAAACGGGAAGTGGGCCTCTGTGGAGTAGATACAGTCACATTTAGGAGGTCTTTTTCCTCATTGGTTAAAATGGAAGTATCCCCTAGTGCTTTTGAACCACAAATACGCTTTGATCATTTATAGCAAACGATCCAGTTAGATAAGAAGAAATCTGTTTGTTTTCCTTTTTCTCTGTGGTCCTCATCCTTCCAAAGACCCATGCAGAAGAGCAGTGCAAGCTCTGAACTTTCTACGCTGATTATTTTAGCTGTTGTCTTCAAGAAGCTGAAAGGGAGAAAAAAAAAAAAAAAGCTGAAAGGGATACCTTAGAGAAAAGGGGATAACCCTTATAGAAAATCAGAAGGTGAAGATCCTAAGGTACCCAAAAGCGTACCTGGGAAGAGTCGACCCCACTGGGAGTCTCTGGATTCATGTGTAGGACTCTCTGGAGTTTTAAAACCCAGTTTTTCTGCAGTATTGCATAGTATGCATGCAGAACACTGCTACAAATCATTCCTTGCTGAATGGCCCAGGTTTTGACATTAAGTCCTGAAAAGGATCCTGGTTCCCAGCCCCTAGTTTGTGCCTGTGGACACCGAGGCTGGGAAGCGCCAGTCACTTTTTGAAGGAACACAACTGCCCTCAGGCAAAGCCTGAGTCTAGAACTCAAGGTTTTTTGACTGTTAGCCTAAAAATAAAACATTAGAAGAAGCAGAAACTGTTGATTGCTTACTTGGCCATGTTTAAAATGTTATAGCCAAGTGGGGGTTGGGAATTAGACATCTTTTTTTTTTCCCTTCCTCAAAACCATTTTTAGTTTCCTGGTGTTTCCAGCTTGCTGTGTATCCTGTAGCTGCTCTAGACCGGGATCCTTCAAGACTGTGTTACTACAAGGCCACCCTACGTGGCCACCCCCCTCCCCAGGGTGCCCCTCTTGCTTCCAGGCACTTGGCAGCCATTGCTGTTAAGTGCTTTTCTCCTGGCCTCCTGGCCCACCAGAGTTGTACTAGAGGAGACCCTCTCTGTGAGGCCTGCCCCTGGAGCCGGCCTCCCGGGTCGCCCCCATTCAACACAAGTTTAGCAGATCTCCCTCCATTTCATCCTCGCTTTCCCTCCCAGAGGTCACTGCTCAGAGCTGTACCTGCTGCCTTCATTTTCTTCTGTCCTCTGGTATTAATTGACTGCCTTCAACTCCGTAGCCAGCCTCATTGGTTTTTCCTTTCATCTTGTTCGTTGATTCCCCAGCCTGTCAGGCTTCAGCACTCACAGGCACCCTTCCTCCCTCCCTTTTTCCTACTGTTGGTTGAGCTCTGCAGCCCAGCCATTGCGTGTGTGTGTGTGTGTGTGTGTGTGTGTGTGTGTGTGTGATGTCTCTGGAGCCCATTCCTTTCCAGCACCTCCCTTCGGCCTTCATCCAGCCCTTCTGCAGTTGCAGTAATTTATGGACTACTCTCTGCATCCAGTCTTGTCTCTTTGCCAGTCCATTGTTTGCACGGGTGCCAGATGAATCTTCTTAAAACGCTGCGTTTTCGAAGTCAGTCTTTCCCTGGTTCTTCTCAGAAACATTGAAGTAGCTCCTTGTTCCCCTAGGAAAGTCCGAGCCTACTGTGGTCAGGTGCCTGCATTCCTTGGTGGCTTCTCTCCCTCCTCTGTTGTCCTCAGCCTGTCCACTTTGCTCAGTGCCTCCTGGATGAGCCTTGTTCCTCTTGGTCTCGGGGAGTGTTTAGCTCCTCCATGGAGCCTTGTCCGCCAGCCATTCTTTTCAGGTCTTTGCTGATGCTCACTGACTCTGCTGTTCATCTGACTCTTGATTCACTAAGCAAACATTACAAAAGATAGGCTGTTTTGTTCCTGTGAGGAATGGATTATAGAGGGGTAAGATGGCCGGTCCCCATGGCCAGGAAGCTTGCCTGTGTCATCTGGATTCTGTGTGTGTCTGCTGGATTGGAAGTATAAAGGCAGAGGCCAGGCCTTACGTATTACATTTAAAATTTTTTTTAAATCACCAGCATGCATACACCCGGCAAGGTTCTGCACAGGCAGATAATAAATGCTATGAGAGCGGCTGGTAAGACTTATTGGAACTTCTTCTTTTATGTAACTATTTTGGCAGTTTCTATTAAATTCTGTATATTCCCACTTTAGGCTAGCATCAGTTATAGCATTAACATTTAGGTAGAAATCTATGAACATAAAGTCATCAGCGGAGTCATAAGACTTAATTAGATAAGGTTATTTAAGATAGTGATTTCTCATTAGACTGGCCCTGCCCACATTAGCTTTTCTGCTTTTTTTTCCCCCTTCAGTCTGCATGAAGAAATCAGTGATTTTTATGAATACATGTCTCCGAGACCGGAGGAAGAAAAGATGCGGATGGAGGTGGTGAACAGGATCGAGAGCGTGATTAAGGAGCTCTGGCCCAGCGCTGACGTGAGTATCTGTCTGGTTGCTGCGTGCTGAGGGCAACATCCCTGTCCGTAGCGGGGGAGGGCACGTGTTGGTGTCTCAGAGCCCACGTGCAGGCGTCTGTACACTTAGGGGCGATAGTCTTCTCTAGCCTTTAGAATTTGGGGCCTCCTGGCACCTGTTGGGATGAGCACTGGGTGTTGCATGGAAACCAATTTGACAATAAATTTCATATTAAAAAAAAAAAAAGAATTTTGGGCCTCCTAATTATTTGCAGTGAATCGGATGACTTAGTTAAAACTATTTCTTTGCAGTGCTGAAGAGCAAGACTAGAGGTAAACTATATTTAGGAAGCATTAGTACAAAGAGAAGACAGACAAGGCAGGCCTTTTTTTGTAGTAGCTGTGTTTTTGGATCTGATAGATCAAAATCCCATTACTGTTTTGTTCCAGCCTACCGTTGTAAGTGTTCATAGCCGAATGAAAATGTCACGTAGGAATCTCTTAGGTCATAAGAAGCTCGTTTTCTTAGGCTAATGCAGGCATCAGTCTGTTTTCCTATCTTGACACTCCTTCTTTCTTCTTTCTGGCCCCTCCTTGTCTCCCCGTGCAGACCCACCTAGTGAGTAGGACTCTTGCCCAGGATTTCCTCTTTGCTTATTTGTGGTTCTTGTTGAAACTAAATACTTTTTAGAGGTTTTTTTGAGGGCCTGTTCTACAGTTTTATTCATTCAAAGAAATTAGAATCTGTTACTCTGTGTTAAATGGCTTTTCTTTAGACTTTGTCTTGGGATGATAAAGGGGAAGCCAGGGAAGTTTCTTTTGTCCAGGTGGCAAAACAGAAAAGCTTTAAATGAGATACTGTAGGTAAAGGGAAGAGGAGAGGACACTAATATTTTATTGAGCAGCTTCTGTGTGTTCACAATGATTCTCCTATGTGATCCAAATCAGTAGCTCTCAGCTGGGGGGTGAGTTTGCCACCCAGGGGTCACTTGGCGATGTTGGAGACATTTTTGATTATCATTGACTGGTGAGGTGCTCCTGGCATATAGTGAGTAGAGGCCAAGGCTGATACTAAACATCCTACAATGCACAGAACAGTCCCTCATGAAGTTATCTGCCCTGAATGTCAGTAGGGCTGAGGTTGAGAAACCCTGATTTAAATGAGTCTTCCTCCTTTAGAGGTGGGGGGTTTTAACCATATTTTTGTTTACAGGTGAGAAACATGTAGCTGTGATTAGGTTCCTGGGTGCATCTCACCTCAGAGGCTGAGCTTTTGCACCATTCATCCTTTATTGCAATTACTCGCCTACACTGAATCTTCCACTCTTCTCCACGGTTGGGATAGGATGTGTCTAGTTTTATGCCACAGCTTCTTGTTGGGATGACACTGCCTGGTGCTCTGCATGGAGCTGGCCTGCAGCTGAAGTAGTCTGACCCTAACTCAGTAACCCATGACAAGAGTCCTGCTTAGGGAATCAAAATTAAGGATTTGTCGAACATGTCTCTAGATTATAAGGGAGCATGAGTAACTTGGATATTACTTTTGAGAGTTTTCTGTTTCAGTCTGTACGTTTGTTCTTTTAACCTTATAAATTTAAACTATATTCCTAATGTCTGCCTATGAGATACATACAGTATTCCTGCTTCATGAAAGCATGGTGTTATTAAAAAGTGCCCTTGTACTACCAAAAAATACCAATAGAGGGGAGCAAAAAACCAACCTTTCTCTAAAGCATGGTGGCTTTTCATCTGATAAATACCTTAATATAATAATTTTTTTCTATTTCAGGTCCAGATATTTGGAAGTTTTAAAACTGGCCTGTATTTACCTACTAGGTTAGTACATTTATGAAGCTTTCAGGATATTGTGCCCTTTTCTAGAATGTGTTCATTTTGGCTGTTGAATGTAGGTGAGTAGGAACAAAACAGATTTACAGAATGAAAATTCATTTTATCTGTATTTTATTTGAATTACCTTGGGGGTAGAACATCACTTCAGATGATCTTCTCAAACTGATATCTGTATCCTGTCAGATGTAAAGGGAACATGTAGCAAATGGAATCAGTTAACAATGAACTACCCTGCCTGTTCACTTCTGTAACGTAACCCACTAACACAGAGGTTGATGTAATATTCTGGCAAAACACCCGATTATACTGTAAAGCCGCATTTACTCTGGAATGGCCGGTCTGTCATTTCTTATTGCGAACTCCTACTATTAGATTTGTTCCCACATCCTGACCCAGCGCTTCTCTGAGGAAGGTCCCTTATTAATTTTAGTCTTCTTCAATCACGGCAGTCATGGTCCTGAAGTCTGGGGCAGGGCAGGACCTTTGGGGGATGATAAGGCTTCCCCAAGGTGTAAATACCTGTTTTCTACAAACTGAAATTTCATCATGTATTTGTTTTTGCTTTTGTTGTGGTAAGAACGCTTAATGTAAGATTTAACCTCCTAACAAAATTTTGAGTGTGCAGTACAGTATGATTTTAACTATAGGCATCCATCATGATTTTTTATTTGAGCTTGATTTGATCTACTTTACCCAAATTGAAAACAAAAAATGTGTTGATGTGGATGGATCCTCGCAATTTCTATTCTGCCCATTGCTGTTGTAGGCCTACAGAGGCCATAAAGTATTCAACTTTGAGTTCATGAATATTTTTCCTTATTTAGATTCTGACTTTCAGCAAAACCCTGTGTCACTCTAAAAAATTTAATTGAATTTTATGAATAGGCAGTATATTCACATAGTTCATATTGAAAAGGGCACAAAAAATTACAATGAAAAGTGTGGATCCCACCTCTGTCCCCTGCTCCTTGGTACCAGTTTCTTGCACATCCTTCCAGGAACATTTTGTACCTAGAAAAGGAAATGTGTGTATGTTTTCTTCCTTTTTTTACACAGATGGTAGCATCCTAGATAAACCATTTGCAACTTGCTTTTTACACTTAATAATCTAAATCAGAGTTAATTAGTTAATCTCATCCATGTAAGAACGTCTTAAGTTTTTTAGTCCCAGAAACCTTTATGAACAGGAAACGTTCACTGGTATTTTTTGAGGTTTTAACTTCTTTCAGAATCACCATTTCCTGAGGCCTGGCTTCTGTGAAACAACTAGGAGGAGGAGGTTGTTAAAGTCCCCACCCTCCACTTCTGCTCTAAAAAACTACGAACAACACATTTAGTCTTCATTGGGCAGTGTGAGAAATAGGTTTTAATTGCACTTTGAAGTCTGTAAGTAAGCCCGAATGCAAGTGAAAACAGGTACAGTTTCTTCTTCAAACAACTTTCGTGTGTGTGTTCTGTGTCCAGTGACATTGATCTTGTGGTATTTGGGAAGTGGGAGAACCTTCCCCTCTGGACCCTGGAAGAAGCTCTCCGGAAACATAAAGTTGCAGATGAGGATTCGGTCAAAGTTCTAGACAAAGCAACTGTAAGTTCTTCTAGCATTTCATCTTAAAATCTCTAGTTACTTATGCATGAAGCTTACAAAATTAAAATTTAGTTTTGGAGAGCATAGTTGGATTCTCAGTGAATGATTCTTTGGTTTCATTAATGATCACACTACCTTGTGTGAAACAGATGAAGTCGTTGTGGTTATATATTTCTTTAAAATATAGTACTCCATTTTATCATACATAATACTGTAGAGTTTTTAAATATAAGTGTATTTATATTTATTTATTTTTTTTTAAGTTTTTTTTTTAATGTTTATTTATTTTTGAGACAGAGAGAGACAGAGCATGAACGGGGGAGGGTCAGAGAGAGGGAGACACAGAATCTGAAACAGGCTCCAGGCTCTGAGCTGTCAGCACAGAGCCCGACGCGGGGCTCAAACTCACGGACCGTGAGATCATGACCTGAGCCGAAGCCGTCCGCTTAACCGACTGAGCCACCCAGGCGCCCCTAAGTGTATTTATATTTAAGAAGTGTAAATAAAAATTTGGATATCTATTTAACAGTTTATAGTCACACAGAGGATGTTGCTGTCCTCTCTTACTTTGTGTCCTTAAAAAATTCTTCATACAGCTGACCCTTGAACAACATGGGGGTTAGGGGACCCAACTCCCCACACTGGTAAAAATCCACATGTAACTTTGGACCCTCCAAAAACTTAACCGCTAAGAGCTTTCTGTTGACTGGATTACTGATAACATAAATAGTTGATTAGCACATATTTTGTATGTTATACATATCATATACTACTATATTCTTACAATAAAGTAAGCTAGAGGAAAGAAAATGTTAAGAAAATCATAAGGAAAATACAGTACAGTATTGTGTAAAATTGTGTAAAAGAGGAGCCATGCAGTTTAAACCTGTGTTGTTCAAGGGTCAGCTGTAATTGAAATTTTGTAGATGAAGCAACTCGATATTTTAACTCTTATCTAGAATGGCCATTAAAAAACTTTCATAGATGCTCATTATGGAAATAAATTTATCTATTTTAGAAGTTCGGAGTTTTGTATATTAAGTTTTCTTAGAACAAAACCGCTTATAAAAAGCTATTAATTTGAAAATCCAGTTCTGTACATAGAGTTTGCTGACCTGAGTTTTCTGATACACAGTGCAAATAGAGCCTTTTTTTAAATAAAATTAAAAAAAAAGTTTATTTATTTATTTTGGTGGAGGGGGGAGGGGCAGAGAGAGAAGGAGAGAAACAGAATCCCAAGCAGGCTCCAAGCTTAGCATGGAGCCCAACATGTGGCTTGATCCCACCACCGCAAGACATGGCCTGAGCCGAAATCAAGAGTTGAAAGCTTAACTGACTGAGCCACCCAGGTGCCCCAAGCCTTTTTTTTTTTTTTTTTAAGAGAATTTCTAATATCTTCTATAAACCATCCAGTGATTTTTTATTTGAGAATAATTCTCAGGTTTTAACTTCTCTTGGTAGGTTGTTTTATGGGCTGTTTGCAAAACTGACCAATAATACCAATAATTAACAGACTTAAGAGAGCAGATTTCTTATTAGGAACAATTTGCCGATACACCTGACATTAATCATAAGGACCAAGTTGGAAACTGTTGTCCAAAGTACAAAATGTTGAGAAAGGTCCAAAGTACAAAAGGTTGAGAAAGGTTTTTTGTTACCTGATTTCGAAATTCTCAACCAATAGAAATGATAATATACATTGTATGAGGCTCCGTGCTAAATATGTGAAGTATCTAGAAGACCAAGCAGACTGTGTAGTACGTAGTAATCAGAACACTCAAGAGTTTTTCTGTCCTTATGAGGAGGTCAAGACCTCAAGTCTAGTAACCTTTCCCATCCCCTGGTGTGTTATATTTAACTTGGTCCACATATTTTAATTTTGCCTTTCTTCTCTTTTAGGTACCTATTATTAAATTGACAGATTCTTTTACTGAAGTGAAAGTTGATATCAGCTTTAATGTACAGAATGGCGTGCGAGCAGCTGACCTCATCAAAGACTTTACCAAGGTCAGAGAATGCATAGTGTTTACGCAGTGAAACTACTAGGAGTGGAGTTTTGCTTTGTGATTCTGTCGTGATGTCCTGATATGCATTGCTAAACTATACTTATGTGTATTGCTGACAATTGCCTCTTTTCTGTGGGATGGTTTTACTTTCCTTGAATCTGCTTGTAATAATCAGTAATTTATAACGTGACTTAAGGTTAAGGGTTGGGAAAGCGTTTTGAAGAACTTCTCTGCTCTAGATCCTTCCTTTTAGGGAGACAAGGGCTGAAATCGTGCCAAACGGTTGATTCTTGTCATCTGCTTTAATCTCTTAAGAGTTTAGGTGAAGCACCTCCGTAGGCCCCCAAATCACCTGTAAGGTAGTTCCTGCAGGTTTCCTGGCTTTGTCTTGAAGTGATAGAATGTCTGTTTTCATTGGTTCTGTCAAGATGGGGTAGAATTTGTCAACATCTTCAAAGCATTCACGTGCTTAGACGTGTCAGCCTTTTTCTCATTAAGCTAAAAATGTTAACTGCTTTGGTTTATGTAGAATGTCTTTTCTGTCCGTTCACAATACTTTTATCAACTCTACAGATTCACCTTTTTCTCCTCATGTAAGAAACAAATTTAACTACTTTGTCATGTTGTAAACATTATATTCTCATGTTAATGTGCAGAGTATAGAAAAGCAGAAAAAGAAAAATACTGTCCATAATCCCACTCTTTTTGGAGGTGTTGGGTGTATGTAAATTTTCTTTTTCCCAGAAAGGAAACCTTTTTAAAATTGAGAATAATGTGCATGATAGAAAATTTACCACTATCAAAGGAAAACGAAAAGCAAGTCACTTTATACCTTATATGCTTAGATCGGTTTCATGGGATTTGCCATCATCAACCTTTTTTTTTTTTTTTTTTAATTTTTTAAAAAACATTAAAAATGTTTATTTAAGAGAGAGAGCAAGAGGGAGTACGCGTGCTATTGGGGGAGGGGCAGAGAGAGAGGGAGACACAGAGTCTGAACCAGGCTCCAGGCTCCAAGCTGTCAGCACAGAGCCTGACATGGGGCTCGAACTCACAAACTGTGAGATCATGACCTGAGCCGAAGTCAGACACTTAACTGACTGAGCCACCCAGGCACCCCAGTCATCCTCTTTTTTGCTTGTTTATCCTCTTGAAATTTTTAGCAAAAGGAATAGCATGCTGTGTACACATTGTCTTATACTTAATGTATCAGCACAGAGAGGTTTCCTTCATTCTTTTCCTTGACGACACAATAGTCTTTTGTCAGCACATGTCATGCTTTGTGTAGCATTCCTCTAGTGATGTTTCTAGGGTTTTTTGCTATTGTAGAAAGTGCTTGAACATCCTTCCATACCTGCCATCTTTCTTTACACTTGTAAAATGTTTGTAGGAAGATTCTGGAAGTGGAATTTCACAGTCAAAGGATACATGCAGATCAAATTCTGTTGGAAATGTGCCTGATTGTTCTTTAAAGAGACTATTTATAACTTCAACCATAACGTTTAAAAATGATTATTTCTCCATAGATTTGTAGTTATTTCTCATGCTTGCCGACTTTGACATGATTTGCAAAAGTAGAGACTTTTTTCTTTTGGAAGCAGTACCAGTATGTGTTCAGAGTGTCGAGAACAAGCTACAAGTCACTAGTAATTCTACCACTCCTCGGTAATGGCTGTTAAGACTTCTTTCTAGATGTTTGGCCTGCTGTATTCCCCTCAGCGTCCTTAGCTAGGGCCTGGCTGGTGGAGAGCACTTAATGAGTATGTGCATGAGCGAAGGATGGACTCCCACTCTTCATGTTTGCCAGCTCAGGTGTCCTCACCATCTCTGTAAAGCGTGGTCACCTGCCCACATGGAAGGCGGCAGGCAGGACCCTGAGTGCCCCTGCTCCTGGGCTGTGCACCGTCCTCTGAAGGACCCTGGTCTGTTTGGTGGAGGGCCACCTAAGAAAAGTGATTCTTTAAAATCCCACTGATGTAGTACTTTACAAGTTGAGAATTGTTGTGTACTGTTGGTGTTAACCTGTTTACAAGTGAATTATCATATGGTAATGGCCATAGATCAGTGTCATCAAATATATATTGCTAGTGTTTCTGTCCCATAGTGAGTGCTTGGATGCCATTATTTACATCTACATGTTTTAGATCCTTCATTGTGAGGAGAAAATCCTTAATTATTTATATACTTTTTTATAGCTTGCTCTTAAAATAGAAAATTAAGTGTGTTGGATATCTCCACTAAAGTCTGTTAATATAAGGACCCAGTTTATGCTCCTGTTGATGCTTAGCACGATTACTGATGTAGGAATTCACTGAAAATACACTTTTCTTTTTCAGAAATATCCTGTATTACCGTACTTGGTTTTAGTATTGAAACAATTCTTATTACAGAGGGACCTTAATGAAGTATTTACAGGTGGAATTGGTTCTTATAGTCTCTTTTTAATGGCAGTCAGTTTCCTTCAGGTAAGTTGTATGATTATATATCATGCCTCGTGTACACTAAAATAAAATTAATCCATCAGGAAATCATTTTGGAAAAAAATTTAAATCAAGCTCTAATTGGAATGCTTCCCTTAATTACTTATGACTTTTCACTTTAAAGTGGGACTCTTTATAATTTTATAAATAACTATTTTTAAATCTCAGGAAATAATTTTTGGTTTGTTTTTAACCCCATATGTTCTAGTGGTTTTAAGAATTTTCACTGAAATTTTAACATGCATAGGTATGGCGTGCTTTTTGTAAGTGTAAGTGGTAGTATAAATGTCAAAAATAGTATCTTCTAAGCAACAAATCTTGGAAGTTTAGCTGGAATGGAGATCTGCTATCTGGGTGGAGTGATTTAGAAGTCTTAATGTTGTCTGTGAATGTGTTCATGAGCCGCAGTGCTGTCAACGGCCCGACTCCGCTCATGAGTCAGAATGATTCCCTGACGTTTTGGGCCAAGCCAGCCCTGTTAGCATCCTAGGGCAGCTGTGAAATTCAGCCTTGAATTTTGTAAATAAATTGTCCCCCACCAGTTCTGTACCAGTGGGGCTTTACTGTTGTCTGAAGCTGTACAGCCTGCCGTTACTCCAGTTCCCTGTTGGCTGCTAGCCTAACCAGAATTCTAATAGTATTGTTTTATAGAAGTGAGGATGTCTCTTATTTTACCCACCTTGATAATTGAGAGAAAATCCAATATAATTTCTTTTTTTTTTTTTTTTTTTCCTGGTTTTAGTTACATCCCAGGGAAGATGCTTGCATCCCCAATACAAACTATGGTGTTCTTTTAATAGAATTTTTTGAATTATATGGACGACACTTCAATTATTTAAAGACTGGCATCCGGATAAAGGATGGTGGTTCGTATGTGGCCAAAGATGAAGTACAGAAAAATATGCTTGATGGCTACAGGCCATCGATGCTTTATATTGAAGATCCTTTACAACCAGGTATTGAAATTAGGTAAATTTGTGGGCATTCAAAGAAAGGGCATTGCCACTGTTGTACTTTAAACTCTTTTTAGAAGAGGGGCACCTGGCTGGCTTAGTAGGTGGAGCGTATGACTTGATCTTGGGGTCAGGAGTTCGAGCCCCATGTTGGGTGTAGGGATTACTTAAATAAATAAATAAATCTTTTTTAAAAGCCCCACAACTCACTCTCTCTCTCTCTCTCTCTCTTTCTTTATAGGTTTTTTTTTTTTTAAACATTTATTACATTTATTCATTTTTGAGAGACAGAGACAGAGTGCAAATGGGGGAGGGGCAGAGAGAGAGAGGGGGACAGAATCCAAAGCAGCCTCCGGGCTCCAAGGCTGTCAGCACAGAGCCTGATGTGGGGCTTGAACTCACGAGCCGTGAGATCATGACCTGAGCTAAAGTCGGATGCTTAACCAACTGAGCCACCCAGGCGCCCCTCCACAACTCTCTTTAGGTGAAAATAAAAGATTAACTTCTAATTGTACTCATTATTTTTCCTCAAAATATCTTGCAAGAAAACACGAAAACACAACACACACGCCAGAAAAACACGCTGCATACTCCCAGTGAGCTGGGAGTAGAGGCCATTTGGCCCTGAGAGGCAAAGGAGTATAGATACTAGCTGTTGGTTTGGGTGGCTTGTGCGCATCTCCAGTTTGCAGGCCTTTTTCTTCTTTGTCGTGACCTTGTTGGCCCTGATTTTAGCCCATTGTCAGTCAGGGCTTTGAGCAAGTTTCCTGAAGCCTTAAGAGGCCATAAACATGGTAATACCGCTCAGAAATGATGAGCAGAAGGGTTCAAAGAGACTGTTTTCCTTTTGAGCCCCTTCTTTCCTCTTTTAATTTTGCACAGTCTCCCTGTGCCTTTTCCAGCTTCATGGTGGCTTGAAAGGGAACAGCAGATTCCTTCCTTGCTGTCATGGGGTTGTGTTCGTTTGCTTGTATCCTAGTTTTTCTGGGCAGTATTTTTTCTTGCTATCATTGTAGGATATTTAGATTCTGTATTACCAGACTTCAGTGGAGATGCTTTTAGTCATTTGCTTCACTGTGTTAACTTTGAAAATGATTAAGGAAAGGGAGTTAAGAGAGTAGTCATCTAGGGGCCCTTCTCTGGCTTATTGTGCCATATTATAAACCTTAATAGTTCTGTGTGTTCATTCATGGAGGAAATGTTTATCAGGAAGCTTCTCTACGTAAAGGGCACAAAGATTTTCAGCAAGATGCTCCTTGCTTCAGGAGCTTATAATTTAGTGCTGGAGATATTTAGATAGCTAATAGAAGCAAAAGACAGGGATGTCTTATTTAGCTTGGTTTCACTCTTAGGAGAGAGCAGGCAGTTAACTCCTTTGTTTGCATGACTGTATGTGAGATAGTCCCTGTGGGGCCAGAATACATTGAGGCAATTTATATGCCATAATGTACTTACTGCAGGATACACACATTGAGAGCCTGGGGAGTTGTGGGGATGGCCACCCGCCCTGCCCAGATTCTTTGTGCAACTGTATAAGGAAAGCAATTGCCTTTGCTCTTCTGGAAGAGGGCCTGTGCACATTTAGTTCTTATTAAGCACTGGTCACGCTTACTATCTTCTATATATGTTTCTTTTAAAGGTAATGATGTTGGAAGGAGTTCATATGGGGCCATGCAAGTGAAACAGGCCTTTGATTATGCCTATGTTGTTTTGAGTCATGCTGTATCACCAATAGCGAAATACTATCCCAACAATGAAACGGAGAGGTAAAGGCTTAACTAAAGACAGCCCTTTGGGTCAAAATTGGTTGTGGCTTCATATCTCCGAATTAACGTACTCTCTTTTTTCTTTAAACGCATGCAGCATATTAGGTAGAATAATTAGAGTAACGGACGAAGTTGCCACATACAGAGATTGGATATCAAAACAGTGGGGCTTGCAGAATAGGCCTGAGCCTTCATGCAATGGTAAGAGTTTTTCATTGATTGATTGACCGAGCATTAGTGGCTCTTCTGTGTTGTGTGTGTTTAATGGGAAGAAACGTTTTCCAATCTTTTGCCACTCTTTCAGGAAATGGTGTTACCTTGATAGTAGATACTCAGCAGTTAGATAAATGTAATAATAATCTATCTGAAGAAAATGAAGCCCTTGGAAAATGTAGAAGTAAAACTTCGGAATCTCTTAGTAAACACTCTTCAAACTCTTCATCAGGTCCAGTGTCTTCCTCTTCTGCCACACAGTCCAGCTCTAGTGATGTCGTAAGTATGAGGACGTGGCTTTTCTGAACCTATGCTTAGGAGTTCTGTTGGGGGGATAGCTGTCTAGAGGGCTAAACTTAATTCCTTTTCTTATTTATTACTGGGAAATTTTAATAACTTTATTGATTGTACATGTCCCCAACATTGGATTAAAATTTTGAAGCATACAGCAAAAGTGAGAGAATTTTAGGGAACATTCATATACATCGCCATTAGACTCTGCCATTAACATGTTACGTACTTATCCCATAGCTAGCCATCCATCCATCCTTCTATCCACTAATTCATCTTATCCTTTGATACATTTCAAAGTAAACTACAAACATCGGTACACTTCCCCTAAAATGCTCTAGTGTGCTCATCACTGACCAGCATTCAGTATTTGGTTCGTTTTTTCTTTTGATACAAAATTGACGTACAAAGAAATCTAAATTGTGCATCAGTGAATGTTAACACTGTGTGCACATGTGTGACCCCAACTATAACAAAGTACAGCCTGTTACCATCATCCCAGAGAGGTCCTTCATGATGCTTTCCAGTCAGTCCCGAATTCCACCCCAGAGGTAACCACTCTTAAGATTTTCTAATACCACAGATTAGTTTGGCCTGTTCCAGAATTTCACATAAGTGGAATCATTATCATGTATACTCCTTTGTGTAGGGCTTCTTCCACTCAGTAATGTTTTTGAACTTCTTGATTGAATTTTTTTAAGTTGAGGTATAATTCACATAACATAAAGTTCACTATTTTAAAATACACAGTTCAGTGGTTTTCAGTATATTCAGTGTTGTGCAGCCATTGCCACTAAGTCCAGTATATTGCCTTCGCTCCTGAAAGAAACCCATCAGCCACCTCTAACCATTCCTCCCTCCCCGAATCCCTCGGCAGCCCCACCTCTGCTTTCTGACTCTAACTTACAGTTATACCTACAGTTACTGTTCCTCATCAGGGTTAATTGTGAGTGTGCTTCCTTGAGATATAAAATGGGCTTACCCATTATTTGAATTTTGACCATATTAAGTCTGTGACATATAGAGTAATCTAACTGTGGAAGGGACATCATTTTATGTTGTTGGCGATGACCACGGATCATAATGGAATCATGAATCCTCATATGCACCATCTACCTGCGTGCCTTTTTCCTTCCTAGGGGAGAGTTCTAGAGGACGGAGCTGAGCTAGAGGTCACAGACACAGTGGGGCAGACACAAAGACAGCCTCAAGAGCGAGCTTTAGGGACTATGAGTGTGAAGGTGAAGGGTAGACCTGAGCAGAGAAGTAGCACAGTTGTGTCCCAGGCAGCCCAGAAACAGGTGGGGCTCAGCCCATCGTCTCCGGGAAGTTCTTAACCACGCGGGGTGTTCGGTTGGAGCACTCACTGATTGTTTATCACAGACGCACAGAAATTGAGCCTTTTGAATCAGTCGTTTTGTATTTGGTTGAAGACGTTGAGTCCGGGACCTGGGGCCTTATCTTTGCCGTGCTCTTTGCACTGTACTGTGGTTCATTTCCTATCAGTGGAGGTGCAGATAAACTTGGACCTCTGTGAGCCCCTTCCAGGCTTATTAACAAGGTCAGGTCTAGACAATAGATTTAACAACGAACAGAAATCTTCTGATAAAATAAGCCACTTAAGATGTTTGGAGGGAAATTTGTGGAGACAACTCAAGCGGTTAATTTTGTCAATTTGTCAAGGTGCTTCCCTTAACTCCCAAATGGCTACATTTAGTCTAAAAGATGAATATCCGAATTACTAATACGTCACATAATAACTCATATGACTTATGTTAGGATTCTGATGCGACACCATGCAAAACCCCGAAACAGCTGCTCTGCCGTCCGTCCACTGGGAACCGGGTAGGGTCGCAGGATGTGTCCTTGGAATCATCCCAGGCGGTTGGGAAAATGCAGAGCACCCAGACCAGTAACACCTCCAACAGCACCAACAAATCTCAGGTGTGTGGAATTTGTGTGTTTTTAATTGTTCATATTCAATACAGACTATTTAGAATTTCTCAAGCGTGAATATATATACACATTGTGGATTTGAAGAAAACTCTAGGTTGGAAGAACAAACCTGTTTTGTTCTAAGAGGTTCCAAAGCACAATGCTTCCTATAACAGGGTGTCCTAAAGATCATTATGAGACGCCACTGTAATGTAAACCTTTGTGGGCATTTAGCGACTGGTCCTCATAAGACGTCCCGGCCACCCCACCTTAGTACAGATTCAGCATTTAAACAATTGCACTGAGTTTTTAAAAGATTCAGTTGTACTTGAAGTAAGCCCACTATAAGCTTTTGCATGACCTCATGGCAATGTTGTGCACATCTGGGAGTAATATATCCTTCTTTTATATTTTCTTTTCTTTATTTTTAATGTTTATTTACCTTTTTGATATTAAAATAATTTTTTAATGTTTATTTATTTTTGAGAGAGAGAGAGAGAGAGAAAGAGAGCAAGCAGGGGAGGGGCAGAGAAACAGGGAGACACAGAATCAGAAGCAGGCTCCAGGCTCCGAGCTGTCAGCCTAGAGCCCGACGCGGGGCTCGAACCCATGGACTGCGAGATCATGACCTGAGCTGGAGTCAGACGCCCAACCGACTGAGCCACCCAGGCACCCTCACCTTTTTTATATTTTAATATTCAGTACCTAGTTCCTTGTGTTGAAATGATCAGATAGTGGGTCAGCTGTCGATGAACATCAGCTTTGACTTAGGCCACAGAGAATACTCTATTTTCAGTTTTGTAGTTGTCTAAAATTTTATTAATCATGAGTAAGGAATCAAAATGAGGAAAGAAGCCATTTCATACTGGGCTCTGACCCAAGGCCATCTCACCCTCTCTCAGTACGGTGGAGACCCTGGGGAAGGCCTCTTGGAGTAGAGATGGACTGTTACGTTGGTCACCTCATGTCTGACTCCCAGAATCCACTTTACCTATACAGCCTTGGTCATGTGCACCAAATACACATCCATTTAGAAACAGCAATTAAGTGACAGGTGATAGCAGGATGTAAGATGACCATGACCTGACCGTGATCAGGGGGCCGTGATGACCCCTGACCTGGCAGCACACCTTTGTGTCTAAGAGCTTCTTCGGTAATGCTGTTTATTATGTGGTATATTGATGGATAGGTTCCTTGAGAAAAGTTTCACATTCCATGTACTCTGAAGAGGGAAGAGGGCAAGGCAAAGAAGGCAATGGTCTGTGTTTTCCAGTGTTTCCATTAAAAAAAAGAAACAAAAGTTTTAGAGCTCAGGAGAGTGAATCCCTGAAGTATCGTTTTTTGCCTGCAGGGTAACTTGGCATATTCCTCATTTGAAAGCTCCCTGAGTCAGGTCTTAGTGAGTGCTCCGCTGAATTCACAATACTGATGTCTCTTTGACCGCTTTCTTTCTCTGCAGCATGGATCAGCAAGGCTCTTTCGTTCTTCCAGCAAAGGCTTCCAAGGTACAACTCAAACAAGCCATGGTTCCTTGATGACAAACAAACAGCATCAAGGCAAATCAAATAATCAGTATTACCATGGCAAAAAGAGGAAACACAAGAGGGATGCTCCCCTCTCAGACCTTTGTAGATAGTCGGCGTTGTGCGATGGACTGTCTTCTGTGTGCAATGGTCTCATGCTCAGGACAGTTGGATAGGGACTCCTGGCGCTCGGGAGCCTTACACTGTTCAGACTTTGATTTAGCAACTGCGTTTTTTCCCAGCTCGCCACGGAATGGATCATGAAGACTGACAACTGCAAAAACAAAAAGCAAGCAAAAAAGGGGGAAAAAAAAAAAGGCTGCTCATTTGATAAGTCATATGCTACAACAGGGTCATTTTAAGATTTAAAGCTTGAATGTAAAATAAATATATTTCTCATTGGCTTTATGCAGAGTAATAGGGAATAATATTCAGTGTGGGTAGGGTGATAGGAACAAAAACCAATTTCAGAGGATGGGGTGGGGAAAGAAAACAAAAGTATCTTATAGGAAGTCCAGATTCCAAAGGGGAAAGTGATCTGTGCATGTTTTCTTTTTTTTTTTTTTTTTAATATTTTTGCATATATTTACCATTTTATTGTGTGTATATATAGATGACCATATAGGAAATTGATATTTGTAATAGTGGATTTGTTAATACTTTTTACATAACATTACTGTTTAAATTGTAAACAGATTTTTCTCAGGATTAGTTTCAAAAATAATCTGAATTGTCATCTTAACATCCATATATAGGGAAGTGATTAGTTCTATTACTCAATTTGTTTTCCTCAGCATTGAAATGACTTACTCTAGAACCCTTGTGACCTGCTGCAAAAATTTTTCCTCTAAAGAAAAGGTTTATGGTGGCAAATGACGTTTTATTTTGTAAAAAAAAAAAAAAAAAAAAAAGAAAAAAAGAAAAGAAAAAAGAAAAAAAAGAAAGAAAGAAAAAAAGAAAAAAACGTACTATGTACTTTTGTGTAAACACTGAAAAGCTCTAGTCATCTCTAAGAATTAACTTGCAACTGTTTTCTATAGTGCTGTCGTCTTGGGCAATGGGCAATTACATGACTTTGTGTTTGTTTCCTTTGCAGTCTTGTTTTGTTTTGTTTTTCTTCCCAATAGGGGAAAAAAAAAAAAAAAAAAAAGGCCGCCCGCGTCTGGTCCCATTCCTGTTGCGGTGAAACCCCGAGTCCCACAGACTTTGCATGCTGGCTCCCAACCCTGTGTGCAGCGTGTGCTTGGTTCTCTCGTCTCTTCTTCTTTTCTAAATCCATGCTTAACTACTGTGGGAGAGAATAACTGTAAACAGCTTTAATTAAATCATACTTATAAAAAACTATTTTCTTATACTCCACTTTATGCTTTTGGTATTGTTGATCTTTAAAAATTAAATGGTCTTTGATAATGGATCTATTTTGTATTGCCTTATTAAGACCAAATACTTCTTGTCATCCCATTCTTTATCCTCTCCTTCCATGGAATTGTTATCTTTAATTAAAACTTTTTAAAACATTGGCTTGTTTCAATCATACTGTAAATTTTGGTTGTGGTCAGCTTTGAGCGCAAATGAGATGTATAATTCTGTTACCCATCACATGTTGAGTCTGAAACTCGGGAATGTTGAATATAATAGGATGTAAGTGACATTTCTGAAAATGCTCTCTTTCAATGTGAAGGCTCTTGTGTTTAGCATCAGTGTATGTGGCTCTGTTAATTACAGCCATTTGGGAAATGAGATTCTTTTATATATATACATATAAAGTACTATTGGCTTTTAGGAATTTCTTTTATATACATTTATGAAATACTGAAGACCAATCAGACCATTAATGGACACTTAGTGCAACTTTTTATAAAGAAAATAATGCTAAAGTAAGACCAAAACTGATGTTATCACTGAAATTGACAGTTTTCAATATGTTCGTATTTTAATTCACAATGGGAAAATGTGTTCCACAACTGGAAACTCATGATACTTGTGTAAATCGTGGAAAATTTTAAATGTGATGTTATTTTGACAATGTTTTAAATTTTAGAGTCACATTTTATTCTGATCAGAATTTTTATCAAGATGTTGAGCTTTTGTGTTTTGAAACTAGTTTGTCATAACATATTGTGCTTAATCACAGTATTTATTTTCTAGGACTATTGTGAATGTGTAGACTTATGTTTACTGCTAAGGGAACAATTATTTATAAAATGATATTAAATCCAGTATTAGCTGCCTATTTCAGACACTTAATACTTGCAGAGATCCATTGTTACATTTACCACACTGAAGTTTTGTTTTGTTTTGTTTTGTTTTGTTTTAAGAATCACCCTCATTGTTGAAAGTAAATGTACTCTTAGGGTGCAGATATTAGCGTTCCAATAAGCATGTGATTATATTAAGGTGGTGGTAGCGGGAAGATAATCTTGATTCCATTGGGAATCTTAGGTTTTCGTAAATTTATTGGGAAAATAGTTTTTCCTGTACTGCTGAAGTTTCTTTTTGGTAAACAGTATCTTTCTAAAAGAAAAAGCATGAAGGAGAAATTGAGGTGTGTACATATCCTCAAATGACCAGCATTGTATTCGTGAATACTGTGTATCTTGCAATGAACAGTGTGGAAGCTGTTCATTTTTCAATCTGAAGTAAAATACTTTCAAGAACTTTTAGTTTGCCTGCTCATTTGTTTTGTACATTTCATCTCTGTATTTGACTCCTGTCTTTTTTTCTCTTTTGAGTTTTAATACTTTCTATGAAGATTTTGTGAGTATATCAGAAATGTTTCATTTAAATATTACAGTCCATCCATACTCATGAGTCATAACCTTCCTTTGCTCGTACTTGTAGAATGGGATTTCACCAATTCTGCCTCACTGTGGTGACATTTCTCGGGGAGTCATGTATGTGTGCCTGGTCGGTGTTGGAGCTCCTTGAAAAGTTCTGATAAACATTTCAGTACTGGTTTTCAGAAGTGTTGATGGGTCATAGACACGTCAGCATAAAACCTGAATGGTTATGTTTTGATGACAAAGGTAAATGCATTTTTTCCTGCAGTTTTGAGGTGTCCGCGAAGGAGCCTGGTTTTTAGCGTCTTTGTCTTGTTTGGAGATGTTGCATGTGGTTTTCAAATCTAGCTTTGCTCTCAGGATCTACTGGTTTTACATACAGTTGCCCTCCAGGCTTCAACAGCCTTTTTTTTTTTTGTCCTATTTTGAGTGTGTTTTACTTTTACTTGCATTTTGAGCCTGTCATTAATACTTGGATTATTTGCTCTGGCTCCAGATATTCCTGGGTAAAGTCTTCACAGGGTAAAAACATGCATGCGAGGGAGAGCGTTACTAATAGTCTTTCTGCTCTGAAGTCTCGTACCTCCATGTGTTTTCTCGTTCCCTCCCCTGTGTCATGGTTAGTGTGAGTTGTGTTTGTCTTAACCTATGGACTCGTGTTTGGGGTTTCCAGAGCTGTAGGCCTGCCAGGAGAGCGGATGGCCACGGTGAGCTGCAGGGCCCTCTTACTGCAGTGTGTTCATTGCAAAGACGTCCCCACTGACTAGGATGTAGTTACCAAGGTTGCTCTGTAGAAGTCCCTAGAAATCACCATTATTGGGTATTATTGATAAGTTTTGTTGATTTTTTTTTTGTTCATAGTTACATTTCAATTTTATTTTAATGTGGATGTACAGTTCAAAACTGATCAGTTCCTTTGATTATTACATGCTGTTGATCTCTTAGTGTTTCAGTCACTGACTAGGAATGTTGATAGGAGATTGGTTGCTTCTCAATTAACTTTTCAAGAACTAAGTGGTAACATATAAAAAAAAAGACATTCCTAATTTTCCTGTGATAAATATTGAAATGTTAAATTAATGATTAGAAGAGTTTATTCTTATCCATCAGTTCTTGCTCTCTGAGCTCATTTAACTGACTTCGGTTAGTGGAGAGTAACATTCTCATCAAGTATTTTGTGAGGAAAATATTCCATAAATGGCTCTATTGAACTTAATTGAGTAGGAAGTTATATTTAATAGTTACTCTTTATCCTAATTTTCATCAGTGACCTAATTCATCTAGTGACGTATTTAGAGAATGGTGCAGCATCACAGTGGGAACAAAGATGTGTAAAAGCAGTTCTTGGAAGTGATGTCTGTATCTTGCCTCAGCTTCTGAACCTCAAGACTCTATTTTATCAAAATATTTATGGGCGGAATGAATATTAAAAGAACAAATTTTAATACGCTACTTGATATTTAACATAACTGAGAAACTAGTCCGAGTTGACCGTGGAAGTTACTTGCGTGGCTCGGAAACTTGATGTGACCCAGAAGCCTTGTTCTTTACCGTCTTCTTGTGAGCTGTTTTAACTTTATGCCTTGAGCACCTTTTTTTTTTTTTTTTCATCAAAGATAATGACCTAAATATCTGTATAAATTGAATGTTGACAGAATTAAGCAGAAGAATTGCTTTATATAAACTCTGCGGATGTATTTGACATCCAGAATTAAATATTTACTTAAGGGCAGTTTTTCAGTTAATACACTGCTAATGTTTGTTTTACTCTTAGGCAGGGTTTTGATTTTAAGTATTTGGCCTTTACATTTTCTACTTAAGTGTATGCCCTATTAAGTGTAACCTAGTCCACAGTCTACTAGCCAGAAGGAGGGAACACCGTAGAAGAGACTGAACCAGACAGATGGAGATAGCACATCCCCTTTGGTGGTTATGAACTTGAGGAATCTCCAGGATTTGCTGAGAGAAATGTTAGCCGTATCGCTAAGAACAGACAATAACAGACAGTCTCTTAATTTGTGTATTTTCAGCGAAAGTGTTTGTTGGTATTTTCTTTATTTTTGCATTCTAACATAAGTCTCTGTGGTTCTACACGGCCTTGACTCCTGGTCAAAGCAGCAGTTTCCATGTGGCCTGATTACAGGCCAGGTCTCCGCTAAGAAAACAGTCTGGATAAATTTGTTAGGAGTGTTGTTTTACCTTCAAGATGCTGTAATAATGAGAGCCTGTGAAGTCTCACAAGCTGGGCATTACCAGAATCATGTGGTGGGTGGGGAGGGGAGACAGAGGCCTAGGAGAAACTGTCGAAGCCAGTGACTTGGTGAAGCTGTCTCTCATGGATTAGTGACCTGTACCTTCCAAAGATAATGAAATTATTTATTGGTTATCAGCCAGATTCTTTGAGTTGAAATTTATCTCCCCTTTCAACTTGGGTTCTGTGCAGTTCGTGGCTGTTGCCTAAATCATTTTGTTATTACCTTTTATATTTGGTTGCAGTCTGTCATAACCTGTCTCTTTGTCCCTAAACTGAAATCTCCAAAATGGAAGCTCCTGCTCTGGTTTTTACATATTTAAATTTTAAGGAGTCACTTTTTAAAAAAGAGTCTCTTGAAAGTCCTATAATCCTAAAATATTCCAAAGACTTATTACAAGAGTATCAAAGTGTTCACTGCACTCACCACTAAAAAGCACTGTCTTATTGCACAGTGTGGTGAAAGTATAGTTTCTGGATATAAAACGTGAAGGGCTATGGAGATAAACATCTTTTAGTGAAATATACATAGATGTATATATTTAGAAGTTTGGCCCACCAGTGTTTGTTTTTAATAACCTTTTCGTTTATTTCCTCCCTTGATCAGCATTGCCTTCTGTGTTAAGAAATGTGGACTCCTGTGAGGTGCTGGAGGTTTGAGTCATCTTGAAAGCTTTCCACTCTTGTCTAGTTACCGCTGCAGAGGCACTAAGGAATTTACCAGAAAAAGAGATTTGATACAAATGGTTTATGAAATCTCGACATTTCCTGAGGTCATTATCGCTGGGCACCAGTTACCAATACTATGAATTGCACACCTGGAAGCTCGCTTTTTGCTTTTTTTTTTTTTTTTTTTTTTTTTTAAAGCTCACGACGATTTCTTCAAAGACATCAATTGTTTGCCTCAAAAATTTTATAAATTGCATTTCTACGCACATCTGCCCCCAGTGCTTACCATTGGGCTTATTATTCATAATCTGCAATTCAATAAAGGCTTTGTGCTTTCATTTATCTTCAAAACCGCTGGTATGAGCCTTTATGTAAGACTTGAATGGCTATTAAAAAAATTATCTTGTAATTCTAAAGACGGCCCTGTTTAGACCAATGAGAGGTTCTTCTGTACATAGATAGCATTTCTGTGGGCTTCCAGCCTTTGTAATGCCAGTCATGGAGTGGGAGATGCTTTAAGATGCTGTTTTCTCTCCTGCACGGGTCTCCACAGCCACTGCAAGACTGAAGCCAACTCCCCACAGTCTGCCTGCTCCCAAATACCGCCCCATTTGTATCCTTTGCTTTGATGCAAGGGGTTATGCTTGCTGTACTAAGAAGTTGAGATACTTTAACGGTAGGTTTTGTGGAGCCACGAGTTACACAGACTAAAAATAGAATAATGAAAATGTTTGGTTCTCCAAAGAACAGAGAAAGAAGTGGGGTTAATAACCAAGTGTAACCAGAGCGTGTTTTCCCAAGGGGGGAGCGTCAGCCCTAGGACTTGGACTGACGGTGGTTGCCTGGAACCCAGCTGAGTGGTGGTGAAGAAAATCCTGGATAGTTTGCTTCCAGATCATCACAAGCTGACTTAGAGTGAAGAGTAGCTCAGCAGTCTAGACAACTGGCTGGTAAAGCCAGCTCTCCCGCCCCCCTCCCCAGCCTGGTCTCTTCTTGCACATGTACTGGAAATGTCCTTTTTTTTTTTTTTTAAGAGTATAATCAAAATATCTTGTTAGCATCCCAGAAGTTGCTCAAATGGTAAATTAGAGAATGAACTGAATATACAGGACGACTTTGTCCATCTACCTAGACACAGTGCATTTACTTAATTTCTCAACTAAGGTGTGAATGCTCCATTGTGAAGAAATGTAAATAATATGTAAATATCTAAATGTAAGGATCTGGTTACCCTTCACCCTCTAATCCCACCTAGCTCCCTGGAGCTACCTGCTCTATTTATTTATTTTTATTTTTAGAGGGCGAGAGAGTCCCGAGCAGGCTCCACACTCAGCACAAAGCCCAACACGGGGCTCAATCCCATGCCCCTGGGCTCATGACTTGAGCTGAAATCAAGAGTCAAGACACTCAAATGACTGGGCCACCCAGGCGCCCCATTACCGTTTTAATATTTGCGGATGTAGCTGCCTAGATTTTTTAAGATGTATTTACATACATAAACCTATCTGCACATACATGTCAGGGAGTCTCTTCCCCTTTTGCATAAGTGGTAACATACTGTGGTATTCTGTAATCCCCCTACCCTCCAGAGAGCTCTTTCCCTGTCTACGCAGATAGAGGTCTATTTCATTCCTTTTATGATGCTGACTTTTGTTTGCAGGTAGCTTTAGTACATTAACATGTCAGATACCCCAGAGCCCTTCTAAACTGATAAATTTATGAAATATCCGGTACTTGAGCTTATCTTGAATAGGAGTTTTATTAAAGTATTGCTATTTGATGGCACTTTACTTCTGAACTGAGCTTTCTGAGGAAAAAACAAAAATTCCCCCCGTTTTATCTTCTTTTAGGTGACTTTTCATGAGTTGCTTTGAGAAGTGTTTCATCTTTGGTACTTTTGCTAAGATTGAAATGTAAACACAATGTGGTCATGTGAAATTTTTTAGAAAATGTTGCCGTTGACAAAAGTGATGTTGAAAAACCAGTTATTGACCATTCTCCACCATCTGCCCCCCAAAACTTGATATTTTAGGTTTTAGGTCCTTTAACAACGGCAAGCAGCAACTGAAAGTCTCTAAAGAGAAGTTATCTGTCTTAAAGTAGAATGACTCGTATGGTGAGCAAAGAGAGCGGACTCTGGCGAGAAGAAGGAGCCAGTTATTTGGGTCAGAGAAGGCAGAATTTTGTTTGGGAATTGAATTTTGTTTGGGAAATCTGCTGGAAATTTTTGTTGGAAAAAGAGGATGGAAGGTGGCTGTGGGAAATTCCAGACAGTGATCTCCCTAATCCTTAGGAACAGAGTGGTGTTTTTTTTAGGAGAGATTTTCCTTGAAATCATTTTCTGAGGCTCTCATTATGTGTTTGTAGAATTTCTGCTGTGATTTCTATTCATTAGTGTTCAGAAAAGCCTGTTGTGAGACGTTCTACATTTACCAGGTTAGGTCAGTTTAAGAATGCAACAACTTTTAAATGGGAACATTCTTCACCTTTAAAAAACGTTTTATACTTTTTGCTTGTCTAAGAAGCCATTTAAAAACCCAAACAAACTAATCCATGATACAATCCATCTAGGAAATGGCATAAACTTGTGTCTATGTGTGTATGTTTCTAAAGCGAGTAACTGACTCCTATGTGAAAATATGGGATTACAGGGTTGAAGAGAAACCCGTTAGAAACGTGTCAAGGTTTAATGCCAACATTATTCACACGAAACAGGAGAGGGTTAAACGTATCAAATGACCTGTTTAAGTGGTGTATCAATTTTCAAAAGAGCTGTTGCTCACCCGTGCAAAAATGCAAACCATTTCTGTACTTAAATCACCTGGCAGGTATCTTCAGGAATGTGGCTTTGCACAAGGACTCAAAATAGTTGTAAGGTACATTACATCATGCGTCTTTGGTTTTTAAAATCCAATTCAAGACAACGGTGCTTTCACATAAATAGGCAAGACATCGCCACCGGAACACAGAAGGTAAGGGGAAAGTCACACAGGAGCAGCCTGTGGAGACAGGTGTGTGTAAGGCTGGCAGGCAGGGCTGGGCTGAGGGGCGTGGGGACTTGGTGAAGAGCAGGTGGATGGGGCAGGACAGCAGTTTTGTCATCAAGTCAAATGGTTCTACAAGTCTGTTTGCCATCCCTTCCTTCCCTCTGCTTTTTCCCTGTCCTGAGGCAGCCACTTCCAACTTTCGGTGGTTTGGGGCGGGTGGAGTGTTTACCTCGATGTCTCTAAATGATATACCTCTAATGCCACTTCTTGCTTTTCAGTTATTGAAATTATGTTTCGGGGCACCTGGCTGGCTAAGTCGGTGGAGCATGTGTGTCTTAGTCCCAGGGTTGTGAGTTCAAGCCTCACGTTGGGTGTAGAGATTACTCAGAAATAAAATTTAAAAATTATGTTTTGGGGCACCTGGTTGGCTCAGTCAGTTATGAGCCCGACTTCAGCTCAGGCCATGATCTCACATTTATTGGGTTCTGGCCCTGCATTGGGCTCTCTGCTGTCAGCACTGAGCCTGCTTCAGATCCTCTGCCCACCCCCCACCCTGCCCCTCTGCTCGCCCGTGCTCTAGCTTTCAAAAATAAACATAAAAAAGAAATTATGATTTGACTTCTTACCACCCCCAAACTCCTTTCGTGCCCCAGCCTCCCGAAATAATTACGTTGGATTTTGTTTAGCACGATATTCAGTGTTTACATTATCGTGACTGTGTAGATGCTGCTCTTACCAATTAAGCTGTATACTTAAAAAAGATTCCTTTTTTTTTCTGTACAAGTTTTTTTCGTTTGTTTTCTCGAGGTTTTTTGTTTTTTTTTTTTTTTTTTGGTTTTAGTTTTCCATGTACTTTAGTAATTCACCCTAAACACTGCCATTTCCTTCCCTTCCCTCTTCTCTTCTCTTCTCTTCTCTTCTCTTCTCTTCTCTTCTCTTCTCTTCTCTTCTCTTCTCTCTTCAAGTAGGCTCCACGCCCAGCATGGAGCCTAACACAGGGCTTGAACCTACAGCCCTGAGATCAAGATCTGAGCTGGGATCAAGAGTCGGACACTTAAACCAACGGAGCTACTCAGGCACCCCAAATGCTACTATTATTCTAAGCCTCTGCAAATGCTCAGGTGCTCAGGGATTCCAACCCCTTCCATGCCTGGAGCTTCTGAGCAGCCATGCCCGGTGCACACGCACCGCCCTGCCCTCTCTCCACCAGCACCTGGTCCCCTTCACACACCCCGTAGTCACCTCCCGTTCTCTGCATCCTGTGTCTCCCTCTTTTGTTGATAAGCTCTCATTAGTGCACAGTCCCAGGGGCTCCCTGGGGAAGGATGCACAGGCACTCGACATCTCAAATGGTCTGTTCTTCATTTAGACTCAACTGATAGTTCTGCCGGACACGGAATTCTGGCTTGGAAAACATTTTTCCTTCAGAATTTGAAAGCATTGCTTCATCCTTCCTCGTGTTGTTATGAGAAAATGAGCTGTAACCTTTTTTTTTTTTTTTCTCTTGAAACTTTTAGGGTCTTCGTTTTGGTTCCCAATGTTCTGGCGTTGTCACTATTACGGAAATTAGGTGGGTCTATTTTCGCCTATTGTACCAGGCAGTTGGTGGCATGGATGCTTTCCATCTGGCACCACATGTCCTGGATGACGGGAAAACCTGGAATTCTTATTTTTATTTTCCTCCTTTCTGTTTTCTCTGGACTCCACAATTACTCAGATAGTGAGTCTCCTGGGCTGAGCCTCTAGTCTTCTTATCTCTTCTGACCTATTTTCCACCTCTGACTTTTTATTCAACTTGAACTTCCAACCTTTCTGTTGGTTTTTAATTTCTTCTCCCATGTTTTTCATGTGAGTTCTGTTTTTGCCCTCAGATGCTCCTCGTTAAAAAACAGTATCCTATTTGGTTTCGTGATTACAATACATTTTTTGAATCTCTGCAGATATTAATGATACAGTTTTTTGCCTGCCTGCCTTGTCTCTGTGAACTTCTTCGTTCTGTTGTCTTTATTTTTCAGTTTATTCATCTATTTTCAGAGAGAGAGAGAGAGAGAGAGCATGCACAGGTCAGGGAGGGGCAGAGAGAGAGAGAGAGAGAGAGAGAATCTCAAGCAAGCTCTGCACTATCAACACAGAGCCCGACGTGGGGTTTGAACCCACAAACTTTGAGATCATGACCTCAGCTGAAGCTGGACGCTTAACCAGCTGAGCCACCCAGGTGCCCCAGAGATTGGGATTCTTCACTCCTTAAATGTTCAACCTCTGGCCTGTAATTAATTAATTAGGCTTTTTTTTTTTTTTCTTTGAGAGAGAGGGCACAAGTGAGCAAGGGGCAGAGAGAGAGAGACACAGAGAGAAAGAGAGAGAGAAGCGGGGCTTGAGCTCACCCGATGTGGGGCTGGAAGTCACTAACCATAAGATCATGACCTGAGCTGAATTCAGATGCTTAACAACTGAGCCACCCAGATGCCCTAATTAATTTATTTTAGAGAGAGAAAGAGCCTGAGAGAGGGAGGGGCAGAGAGAGAGAGAATCCGAAGCAGTCTCTGCA
The DNA here is from genome assembly GCF_023721935.1 of Panthera uncia. Classification (NCBI taxonomy): domain Eukaryota; kingdom Metazoa; phylum Chordata; class Mammalia; order Carnivora; family Felidae; genus Panthera; species Panthera uncia. The sequence goes on from NW_026057588.1 coordinate 25,990,131, forward strand.
CTGTCAGTGCAGAGCCTGATGGGGGGCTCAAACCCATGAATTGTGAGATGATGAGTCGATATCAAGAGTCAGATGCTCAACCGACTGAGCCACCCAGGTGCCCCTCCACTCCCCCAACTTCGATTTAGCTCTGCCCTGTGGCCAGAGATAGCTGGCACTTCCAGTCTCTGAGCCTTTGGAGTTTCCCCAGTGTAACTGGGATTGCTTCTTAGTTTTCCCAGCTGCAGGTTTAGGGCTGTGTGTCTTGTGTCTCCCAAGGCAGTATTACCGATCCACTCGCTTTCCTCCTTTCACGTTCATACTGCTGTTTCTTCTCATTTCCTCCGTTCTTAGGGGCGCTAGAACCCTAACACCCATTCTAGTGGGCTTAAGGAAACAGTAAATGTAGATGATGGGTTCAATCCACCATCTTTTCTGGCCAATTTGCATTTTTTCCAGTTTTATGGAGTTATAATGGACATACAGCACTGTGTAAGTTCAAGGTGTATGCCATAATGATTTGACCTGGCTGGTGTTCTAACCTAAAACTGGATTGCCAGGGAGAAGGGTAGAGAAAGAGTCTATCTCAAGCCTTAAAAATCTGTTACCTCAGGGAGTGGCATGGAGGAGACGATTTCCAATTCTTATCTTCGGGTTGTTTCATTTTCTACCGTGAAGTACATAACCCCCTGCTAACTGAAACTCCTTAGCTGCATAGCCCGTCCACAGGTCCTCATGGAAGGAAGCTCCTCCTCTCTTAGGGGTGAGGAACGAGGACCACCAGGCTGGGAAGGCCAGCTTTGCTCTACGTAGTGATGAGCGAGAGGTTGAACCAGGACCGAAGCGATCAGCACCACCCTCGGGAACCTTGTGCGCTGTCCGCCTTGGCTGAAGTGCCCGTTGCCTGCTAAAGAGAAGGGCTGGTTTTGCTGAAATAAGTGACTCACAGCTTCTGTGACAGTGATTTATTTTAGGTTTTTAAGTCTTCTCTCTGCACAAGTGCGACAAGGCCCCCGAACTGTTGCCTGCACCAGAAATTCATTCAGGCAACGAATGCTGATGGTTCTCTAGCAGCAGGAGCTGGCCTCTCACGGTGGACACTGCCCCTGGGCCAGTTAATAAGGGACTCTTCAGGCAAACGTGCTCTGGAGTTTTCCAACAGAGTGGATAATTAAGATCACAGACACAGTAGATGTGGACATTTGGAGACTACCCCCTCACCTGGATAGAGACACTGAAATTTAACCACAGCCCTTCAGTGTGGATTTGATTCCCTATGCAGACTTCTCTGCTCCAAAATTACTAAAAAATGTTTTTCACAAGGTTTGTTTTCAAACACAAAGATCTTTAATCGATTGGTTGATTACTGTTGTCTTAGTATGATGTGAGGTTGGTAGCTGATACTGTTTTTTAAAAATTTTTTTTTAATGTTTATTCATTTTTGAGAGAGAGACAGAATGCAAGTGGGCTAGGGGCAGAGAGAGAGGGAGACACAGAATCCGAAGCAGGCTCCAGGCTCTGGCCTGTCAGCACAGAGCCCGACGTGGGGCTTGAACTCACGAGCTGTGAGATCATGACCTGAGTCGAAGTCGGACGCTCAACTGACTGAGCCGCCCAGGCACCCCTCTCTCTCTTTTTTTTTTTTTTAAATTAAGTTTATTTATTTATTTTGAGAAAGAGACAGCGCAAGTGGGGGAGGGGCAGAGAGAGAGGGAGAGAGACAATTCCAAGCAGGCTCCGCACTGCTGGCACAGAGCCCGACGTGGGGCTCAATCCCATGAACTGTGTGAGATCATGACTTGATGGTGTCCCACTGACAGTTTTTCCTCAAGTGGTAGGCAATTCATGCGACACTTAGACACTGAAGAAGTCACTCCTTTTCCTCTAGGATTTGAAGTGCCCTCCTTGTCACTAAATAAACTCACCTGGATTTTTAAACAACGCATATTTGCAGACCCCTCCCCAGGATCAGAACCTCTGGGAGTGGGACTCCAACTGTATTTGGAAATCAATGCCTTCGAGCCTTGCCTCCCAGGCTGGCCCGACAGCCAGCCACACTGGCACCCCTGGGGAGCTTGGTGGAAATTAAAATTCTTGGTAGCCACTCCAGACACGCTGAATCAGACTCTGAGTGGGGCCCAGCAATGTGTGTCTCCGCCAGGCCTCCGTTCCATTCTGACGTTGGCTCCAGTTTTCCAGTCACTAACCGAGGGCAACATGCAAGGGGGCACTGGGAGCTGGCCGCAGAACAGAGGGTGGAGCCCGCTCAGCAATTAGTGGTAAGTTAATGGTTCGCACTGATGCAAGCATTGTGTTGAACTCGCTTTCCCCAGCTCCGTTTTCCTGTCTGCTGTAAGGAGAGTTGGTCATAGAATTGCAAAAACATGACACACACACCACAGGGTGGGAAGTCACAGCATCGATCCCCACACCCCCCATGTGCCACGAAGGGCCCAGGGCTCCCAGCACTGTGCTTGAAGAGGCAGAAGGAAGAGGCCTGAGGGCGAACCCGGCACGTCCATCCCGGGGCCCAGGGTTCACCCTTCACTCTCTTCAGGCTTGTCCTTGGCCCGCAGGTCACACCAGCCTGGAACTGAGGCACCCGCTGATCTTGAGGTCTGGGGCAAACTTACTTCCTGGGCTCTGCTCGGGGGCGGAGCTGCAGGGTGGGCGGGGCGAGGTGCAGAAGCGGGCTGATGAAGATTAGGTGTGCCCACCACCTCGCCCCCAGCGGGGATTCCCATTTTCCCGCGCAGGGAAGCTCCAGCTGCTCAGATCTTCACCTGTGAGCACTTGGCACGCAGCAGTGACCTCGCCAGGGTAGCGGCCCAGCTCCGGCCCGTAAGGCCAAGTGCCACCCTCTGGACGCCCAGAGGCAGTGGGAACTGAGCTCAGGGGATCAGGGCGCTTTTGATGCATTTAAGAGCTAGGAGTCTCAGCTGGGGACCATCTGGGGACCATCTGGGGTGCAAATCAGATTTTCACCTTTCAGCATCCCACCATCCGATTCCTTTCCTCGGCCTAGTTCCAAAGCAGGTGTCCTCTGGGCTGGCTTCTAGGCCTCCTGCAGGGTCAAGGCACAACCACCAGACCCTGGGTGTCTCTTCCCTGTAGGGTCACTAATGTACCCGGCTCCTAGATTTCATCACGGGGCACCTAGTAGACCAGAGTTTCTCCAACTGCTTACCATAGGATCACCTGCGTGTTTGTTAAACTGCACATTCTCAGTAATCTTTCCTGTGGAACTGTGGCTAAGGCCTCTAGGGTTGGGACCGGAGAAACGGGCCTCACACCTGCCCACGTGACCCCACTCTCAGCCAAGTGGGCACCTAGGATTCCCTAACAGGCATAAGTGCTGTTTGGACAAGTGGACTCATGAAGGTGTCAGTTAAGCGCTCTCCTGGTCTTGATTACCCCTTCAGTCGGTCTCCTTTGTCCCTCCCAGCTGTGACTCAGGAGCGCTTTCTTGCTCACCCAGCCTGGGTGCCTCGGAAACAGGGCAGATGTTTTTGCTGCCAACTCTGGGGCCCCACCCTGGGTTGTAGGCAGCTGTGAGTGGGGTCACCATGGGGTTAGCCGCCTACCTTCTGAGGATACCTACTTTCTTAGGCGGCTTTGTCTCCCGGTGCTCAGGGCGGTTCCCACCTCCGGACCCCCCAGGAGTTGAGAGAGGCAGAAAGTTTCAACCTAAGCTTCCTTCATCTTGGCAGCAGTGCATTAGCCCGAAGTCTATAGTTCCTTCTAGAAAGGGGCGTTCCTGGAGGGAGGGAGGACCGATCTGGAGCAGAAACAGTTGAACGAGTTTGCTAGAAAGTGTTTCCCTCTGGGGGTGGAGCAGCACCAGGTGCGTCCAAACACGTGCGGGACTTCGAGAAAACAGTAATTTTGGAAAAGGTTTGGTTTCCTGCTCACGTTCTGAGGGGGCCTGGCGGGGGGTGGGGCGCAGGGGGCCACGGCGGTCGTCCTCGGCATTTCTGGTGAAAATCGAGCAGGGCGGTGGCCCGCGGCGCCTGAATGGGGACCGGGCGTCGGACCCCGCCGCGGCCCGGGGCTCTGGGCTCGGGGCTCGGGCGGCCAGCTGGGGGCGCCTGCGTCCGCTCCGCCGCCCCCGCCCGCGCTGCAGGATCCCGCCCGCGGCCGGCGCGGCCACTCGGGCGGCGGAGGCGGCGGCGGCGGCCAGAGCGCCAACGGGAGAGGCGGCGGCAGGTGAGCGAGGCCGAGGCGGCGGCGGCTGAGGTCCGGCCCCAGCGGGGGGGGAGGCGCGGCGGCGGCGGCCCCGGGTGGGGGGAGCGCGCGCCGCCGTTCGCGTCCCCGGGCCCCCGCGTCGTGGGGGGTGTCGCACGGGGTGTCTTCGCGCTGCTCGCCGCCCGACGGCCCGGCCCCACCCAGGCGGAGACCCCGGGGGGGTGTAGGGCGGGGGCGGTGTCGGCCGGCGGAGCCTCCGAGGGAGGGGGAGTGGAGGCCGGAGGCCGGGCGGCGCGGCCCCCAGACGCTCGGAGTCATCCCCGCTCCCTGCGCTCTTCTCCTCCTCCTCCTCCTCCCCCCGAGGTTTGGGGTGGGTCTTCTCGGATGCTCCCTCTCTGGGCCCTCTACCCCCTCCCAGCTGGGGCGGCGGGAGACGCTTCCCAGACAGAGACCCCGCTGGGAGGAGCTGGGGCCCAGCCCCACTTTCCGGATGGCAAAACTGAGACCTGCCAGAGAGACACGGCTGTGGGCCTTCCCCGCCCTCCACCCCGGGCCGTCACCTTCGGATCTCTGTTGGCAAGCTGGTTGGCTTTTGATGGTACAGAGGGGGCTGGTTGGTTAGGTTTCCCAGACTTGGACAAGGCCCAGGACTCTGGGGACGATTAGAGCTGTTTAAAGTAAAAATACCTCAAGGGGAGAAGGCTCAGTGAGGTCCAGACCCGGGCATGGGGTTGGTTGCAATTCAGCCACAGCCCAGGGTGAGCAGGACCCCTCACCAATTAATGGGGGGCGGGGATGGGAAAGCCAGCAAGGCAAGCAGCTGCTGGCCCCTGCCTTGGATCCCCACTGGGGGAAACCTAAAACCTAACCCTTTCACTGAAGAAAGTGGGTTGACCCTGGTTGGGGCCCAGATGCTGGAGCCTTTTTCGGTGGGGCTTGACGTCTTTTCTCTCTGGTTTTTATGTGGGGTCCCCTCCCTCAAAGGCCAAGAACTCATGTGCTTTCCGAGTCAAGGCTGGACATGAGAGTTTAGGCCCCATTACTAGAATTGGAGCCTTTCAGATGAGGAACACAGCTGTCCTGGGTGGTTGGGCTGTGCAGAGAACATCCAGATCTGGACCAGCGTACTGAAGCACCCTCAGACCTGGTCCGGGGTGATGCTCAACAGAGGTACGAATGAATGACCAACAGGACTGCAGTGGTCTCAGGGCATGAGACTGAGGGGGCTTCGGGCTGTTATTCAGTCCCTGCTTTGACACATGGGCAGCTGCCCTCATAGTGGAGGAGAACTTGTCTGGTGTGGACCTGGGCTGTGCAGGGCAGACCCCAGGTGTAGCTAGGAGGCCGCATAGAAGTGGCCAGCTGTGCCTGGGGTGGGGTGGGGGCAGCGGAGGTAGATACTAGGTGCCTCCCCTAGTGCTGAATGTTCAGGATCTACACACACACGTTGGGTTCTCTTCCCTCAGCCCTCGATGTTCTCAGGCTTTTGAGCTCTTGGGCCCTTTATGGAGGAGGGCAGGGAGAGGTGGGATTTCTCCAATTTCTGAGGCCAGATGGCTTACAGGGCCCCGGAACATCCCTTGTATCGTTTGATCTTGTGAGTTAGGGCTGGAATGACTAGCCCCATCTATAGGTGGGAAAGCTGAGGTCATCAAAGGTCTCGTAACAAGTCAGTCCTGGATCTGGGACTAGGGCCTGGCCTCCTGGTTTTTCCATCCTGTTCTGGCGTGGCTCTGGTGAAATCTGTTGGAGTATACATCAGGAGCCTGTCCCCACCCCAACAGGAAGAGTCTCAAATGCTCCCCAAGGGGAAAACACATTGCCTGGCCACCTCTCCCTTCCTCCTGTTCCTACCTGTTACCTGAGGGTGCTGTGGGGCTTTGCTGCTGATCCCCACCTCTTGGATTCTTTTCCTCTGTACCTGGGCACACAGGAACTGGTGTTGAGGGACAGTGGCTTATAGTGGTCCATGGCTGACTCCCGTAAGGGAGCCTCAAGTGGCCAGCCTGGGCAGGAGGCAAAGAGCTGAGTTAGGCAGGGGACCTGCCCTCCTAAGTCCATTAGCCCACTGGGGAGACGAAGTGGTTGCACCTTGACCCCAAACACCTCTGTAGGGAGAGCCTCACACAGCAGGCGGGCCAGTCTGTGCACTGGGCAGTGGAGAAGGATGGACAGCGAGAGGCCACACTGGGACATCTTTGGGGGAATCTGGTGATAGATCATTTTCTCATTCATGCTTTCTGTATTTTCAAAGTTGTCTGCAATGAGGAAGAAAGGCACAACGTTCTTCCCTTTCCATTTGCTCTGGAGAAATTCTGGCAGTTCTTGCTGCCTCTGGAACTTTCACCAGAGTTTGCAGGTCTGGTCTGGGGGCAGACATAAACTTGCAAATTTAATAGGGTGTCCAATGGGAAGGATTTTGAATATTTCAGCACAGATTAGCCTCAGAACTAACAGAACTGCCTGGAACTCAAGCAGAAGACCACATCCTAGCTGGTCTGTTGCAGAACTTCTTGTTGGCAGTGTTGTCTCTCCCACTGTGAATCCGGAGGGTATCTGTGGCTCACGACCACCTGTTGGTGGTCTGGCTGGCAGACCGGAGGACTGCCAGCAAGTGGCTGGCAGGTGGATGGGAGCTAGGGGTGATGGCAGCTTCCAGGCCCTGAGCCACATCCATTTGGGAGCCAAAGAGAGTGGTTTCCTAAGCTGCTGCCTGGCCTAGATTGGAATTGAGGATAGGGGCTCTGGGCCCAGAGAGCACTTGATGACTTCATATCCCTGAGGGTCCTCACTGAGGAAGCAGAGTGTGTGGGATCAGCCCCCTCTTAGACAGCTGACCTCAGGGGTTCCATTCAGTGCTGGTGGGGGGAGGGGGTGCTGGGTCGGTGGGTCAGGGACCTGGCCTGGGGACCCCTTTGACCTCAGGCTTTGTTTCTGGGACATTTGCCTTTCTCTGCCTTTTGGACATGGACATTTGAGCCTGAATTGTCACTTTAAGAGGGGGAAGAAGAAAGGCAGGAGCCCTGGTTCCCTTCCACCCTCAGCCTTCCACTGCCCTCTCTGTCTTCCAGCTTATTATAGAGGGGGCTAAATGGAGCGCCACAGGGTGCGGTGGTGGGAATTGGGCCAGGGCCATTGCCAGGTGCACAGAGCTGGCAGCAGGAGGCCACTCCTTCAGTTAATGACCACCTGCTGAGTGAGGTAGCTGTTTGCAGAGGGAGCCACTGTTTTCAGCTATTAACAACAAAGGCTATTATTTGCAAGGCCTGTGCCTGTCAGACAAGAAGGCAACCTCTGGAGGGGACCTCTGGGGCTTGAGTCTCAGCTCCACATTTCCTGGCTGTGTGACTTTGGGCAAGTGCTTCAACTTCTCTGAGCTGGTTTCTCATCTATGAAATGGGGACACTAAGAGCAATTATCTTGAAGGCCAAGGAGCTGTTCCAGATTAAAGTTGACCAAAGAGACAGGACAACCAACGCAGTATGTGAAACCCAAGCTGGAAAAAAAAAAAAAAATCGTGTAAAGGACATTATTGGGACAGTTGATGAAACTGAATATGAACTATAGATAAAAAGCATTGTATCAATGTTAAATATCCTGGTAACTATCTATATGGGTCCTTGTTGTTAGGAAATATGCACTGAAGTATTTAGTGGTAGAGGGACACAGTTCAAATATTGATGAGAAACACCTATACACACAGATAATAAAGTGAGACAAAATGACAGAAATAGGCAAAACTGCAAAAAAAAAAAAAAAGTGTAGGGGAACTCCTTGTGCCTTTCTTATAACTTTTCTGAAAGTAGTACTTATTTCAAAATACAGAGTTAAAAAAAATGCCTATCGGGGCGCCTGGGTGGCTCGGTCGGTTAAGCGTCCGACTTCGGCTCAGGTCATGATCTCATGGTCCGTGAGTTCGAGCCCCGCGTCGGGCTCTGTGCTGACAGCTCAGAGCCTGGAGCCTGTTTCAGATTCTGTGTGTCTCCCTCTCTCTCTGCTCCTCCCCTGTTCATGCTCTGTCTCTCTCTGTCTCAAAAATAAATAAATGTTAAAAAAAAATTAAAAAAAATGCCTATCTAATGGTCAGAGTGAAATGAGATTGATTCATGTTACTTAGAATGGTGCCTGGCACTCAGGACACATTAGCTGTTATTGTCACTGTTGCCTTTTATTGTCATTAGTATGGGCAAAGTGTATCTTATTGTCACAGTAACCTGTGTGATTTTTCCACTCTATAGATGACACAGTTGAAGTCCAGGGAGGTTAAGTGGTTTGCTCCGGGTCACACAGCAGTGAGTCCAGAGCGCTGATAGGGGAACTGTGTACAAATTAGTTTGGATTCGTTGCCAGAATCCATAATTATGGGATTCTACACAAAAACGCAGATTTCTAGTCTCGTTTGCCAATTCACAGGGCCTGTAGCACTGCCTACATTCCCACGAGGCCAGCCAGTCTCACTTGTGATATCCTGTCTGGCCTCTGGGGTTCTGAGTTTGCCGTCCTGTCGTGCCCAAGGCTGGGGTCCCCTCCGGCATAGTGGCCAGAGCATCCTCCCACACCCTTCTCCATCCAGTGGGTGCTACAGGGCCCATACTCAAGTAACCACTGTGTGTATGTGTGTGGGGGGGGGGGCGGGGGCGGCGCTGTGGGTTGCCAGGGAGGAGGGAGAGGAGCTTGAGGCTTTGTGGCTTCAGCCTGCTATGCCCTGTCATAGCTCGGGCCTCCCTCAATCCTACCTGCAGCCCTAAGCAGTGTGCCTGGCTTTTCCAAAGGGATGCATGGAATGGTTGGCTGACACCCCCACCCCACCACCCCTCTCCCCCCGCCCCATGACTTGAGTGCTGGAGGAACTCACTGAAGGGTTCCCAGCCGGCAGTCTTCATCTCGGCTTGGTGTGTGTAGGTGGGTAGTCATTTATCCCCCCTGGACGCCTAGTTCTTCCTCCATAAAATGGGGTTTTACCACCTTTCTGGAGGGTGATCAGAAGGATTCAAGGGGCCAGCATGTCAGCCTTGAGCAGGGTGGATTTCTGCATATGTGGCTGTGAATACTGTTTACCCCAGTGTCCAGCCTCCAAAGCCCCTGGTTCCCCACCAGCCTGGGTGCGGGTCAGTAGGTGCCCAGGAGGAGAAGGCATACACGAAGGTCAGAAATGGGCAAGCCTGTCCACAGGGACTGCAGGAGGGCAAGGCTGGGCAGGCATTGTCCACATGACCTTGTAGGTATGTATGCCTTAGAGTCCCCATCTCACAGAGGAGGGAGCAGGCCCCATGCGGATGGTGGGAGGAGCTCACTTGGTGAGTTTCCCCAACAGATGGGGAAACTGAGGCTTAGCAAGGCAATATGACCTTCAGATGGCCCATAGCCATTCAGCCTCTCCCTCCTCAGCTCAAGGCTCTGTGCTGTGTTCCCAGGAGGAGGACAAAATCAGCTGGCATCTTAAGTGGCTTTAATTTTTTATGTTAATTACAGAAATAATTCACACTTATTATTGAAAGATCAGAAAACTTAAGCAATAAAGTGAGGACAAAAACTAGAATCTGTACTCTTTGAAGTAACCCATTAACGTACCAGCTTATGTCCTTCCAGAGGACTTTTTCTTTTTTTTTAAACAAAGGACAAGAAAACAAACTGCTCATGACAAGTTTCTTCACTGTCCTCTAAGGAAAGTTCGGTGTGTCTAACGCGCCCCCTCGCTTTGTGAGTGCCATCGCTGGGCTTCTCAGACCCCTCAGGCCGGCCCAGCATCTGCTACACGAGCCGCCCTGGTGGATTTTCTCTGTGCCCTGTGGCTGGACATCGAGGTTGTGCCTGATAGCTTTGCAGTAGGAGCGGTCCCCTGAAGAGCCGGCAGCGAGGTGTGTACGCACAAGGGGGGGGATTCTCTCCGGGAGGGTAAAATGAGGCCCGGGCGGCTTTGCAGACAGGATGCAGGTTTGCGGAAGGCGGCGTCTGGGGGCGTGGAGGGCGCTCCGCCCCCTGGAAACTGCTTTGTGGTCAGAGGATGAGACGGGGAGGGGCTTTGCGGGGAGAGGGGTTAATTGTCGCTGGCTGGTACTGGAAGCCTTTAAGCTCCCGTGGGGGAGGTGAGCGGAGGCGGAGGCCAAGGAGGCCGTGTGCCTGTGCCCGGTGCTGGTGGTGACTGTTGGAGCCTGGGACCCTGCAGCCGCCCCTGCTTCCTGCAGAGCGGTCTGGGGTTCAGGTTGGAAGCTCACCCTGGTTTGGTGGTTTGCGGGGTGGGGAGCTGTCTCCGCCCAGCCCCATCCCCCTTCTAGCAGGGAGCAGGCGTGAGTCTGGTTTTGTCACTAGGTTCTAGTTCTGAGACGACCCCCCCCCCCCGCCCCGCTCGTGAGTGGACCCCTTCACTGCTGACACTCAAATGAGACGACAGGTGCCAGAGCTGTTTCAGCATTTCACTGTGGAAAAATTACATGTCTACAGGGGAAGACAGAATAGCATGACCACCCCCACATACCCATCCGCTAGCTGCCACCCTTTCCAGCTCTTGGCCAGCCTGGAGTCATCCCTGCTCCCACTTGCTGTCCCCTCCAGACCTATCACTTACTCTGTACAAATTGTAGTGTATATAGGGGCGCCTGGGTGGCTCAGTCGGTTGAATATCTGACTCTTGATTTTGGCTCAGGTTATGATCTCACGGTTGGTGAGATCCCCACTTTGGGCTCTGTGCTGACCTTGTGGAGCCTGCTTGGGATTCTGTCTTTCTCTCCCTCTCTCTCTGCTGCTCCCCTGCTCATGTTCTCTCTCTCCCCAAATTAATAAATAAACAAACACCAAAGAAAATTTAAAGTTGTCATATATATTACTACAAGATAAGGACTAGCCCCCCCCCCCAGTATTATTACCACCCCTAAAACCTAGCAATAGTCTCTTAAGATTGTAAGTGTCCATTCAAAGTTCAAATTTCCAATTGTTCTATACACATCAAATATATATTTTATTTTTTTTTAATTTCTTAATGTTTATTCATTTTTGAGAGAGAGAGAGAGAGAGAGAGAGAGAGAGCGAGCATGAGCAGGGGAGGGGCAGAGAGAGAGGGAGATACAGAATCCGAAGCAGGCTCCAGGCTCCGAGTGGTCAGCATGGAGCCTGATGTGGGGCTCGAACCCATGAACCGTGAGATCATGACCTGAGTTGAAGTCAGACGCTTAACCGACCGAGCCACCCAGGTGCCCCTGTATTTTAGTTTTTAGAGATTTGAGTCCAAAAAATAAATAAATAAAAATAAAAAAAATAAAAATTTGAGTCCAAATAAAGTCTATATAATGACATTGCATGGTATTGTTCTCAAGTCTTCTTTCCTCTGTAGGATTGATACTCATTCATTCTCTCCTAGGTGCCATGTTGATTTTTTTTATTTTTTATTTTTTATTATTTGTCTGTCTGTCTATCTATCTATCTATCTATCTATCTATCTATTGAAGCAGAAGCTGGGTCCCTTTTCCTACAGTAGAGCCTCTATCATGTGTAACACGTTCCTTCTTCCTGTGAACCTCCTGGAAATATGTAGTTGGATCTGGAGGCTTGATCTAATTCAGTTTCGGTTTGCACAAGAGTATGCTGGAGACAGAGGCAGGGTTGCAGACTTCTGCTGGGAGGTTTGCATCTCCTTTGTGATGCTGGCAGCCAATGACGCCCCGTGGCTTTAAGGTAGTAGCATTTTAAATTATAAACCTTTCCGTTTTCCACCTGGTGACAAGTGGGGCTGAGTCTGGCGTTGGGGTAGTACTTCCAGCTCGGGATGTTGTTATATATTTTTTTATTCCTGTTTTTTTTTCTTCATAGTGGTTTTACCTGGTACCTTTTAATAACATGGGTAGTTTCTTTTCTTTAGAGAAAATTGGAAAAAAGTCATAAATAAGACAGATCCGAAAATAAAACTGCTAAGTTCTGTCACTTGGTGATAACGCCCAAGATTTACGTACATCCTTCTAGATTTTCTTTTGTGCAAACAACTATATGCACGTCTGTGGTGTTGTTAAATGAGAGATGGCACCCGATGTGCAGGTCCGTGGGCTGGTGTTTTCCCACTGCGGCATCACGGTGGTGACCCCCTTCCCGGGGACTGTGGCGGGGAGCATGGCCTTCCTCCCTGCCCCTTAGCAGTTCATAGCAAAGCCGGGCGTGGGGGAGGACAGGCGGCTGCTGGCGAGGCCCAGCTGCCAAGTTTCTCAAAGGAAATAAGGACTTTTGGTTGGCAGGGCGGTAGCTTTCACATCTGTTCTTTGAGGATTCTCTGCTGTTGCTCAACGCACTGTGACCCTGGCTGCCCCTTTCCTTCTCCAAAGCCCCGTCGCCTGGGTCTGGCAGGGGCTGGGGCCGTCGGGGTCGTGGGAGCCAGCCCCCTGGGCTCTGGTAGGCTGTGCCCCCAACATGATGTAGTGTTGTTCATCTCTCCTTGTCCTGGCATTGGCCCTGTGACAGGCGGCAGATTTCTGCACAAGGAAGGACAGTGGTTGAGAGGAGCTGAGTTTAATAGCTAAGGTGCTGTTTACTTAGCACATGTGTTTATTTGGAGTGGCTTTGAGGCTCACCCCAAGTCGCCCCTCAGGACCACTGGTTACATCCCGTAACTTGTAACCAGTTGCATGACTTCAGCCAGCCCCATCTCCCCTGGAAACCCAGTTTCCTGCCCGTTGAGTGAAGGAGTGAGCAGAGCGTGTCCCTATGTTCCCAGCCTGGGAAAGAAAGGGATCCCAGCACATCCCTGAGCCCACAGCCAGGAAGAGATGAAGGCAGAGGGGCTGGAGGTGAGTTGATGCTTTGGAATGCACCCCCCCTCACCCCTGGCCCCGCCGAGTGTGAAAGATGATTCTGGGAGTAGGGTGAGTGATGGGTCCACAGGGCTGTGTCTGCTTCAGCGAGGCACCCTCCATGGGTATCACACCACAGCCCTCCTGCCCAAGAGCCTGGAAGAGCTGGGGCCAGTAGACGGGCCTTCCCAGTGCTAAGCCAGCCTGCTCTGTCTTCCCAGGCAGGTGGGCGAAAAGGGGACATACGCCCTGCTGGTGCCACAGAGGGGGTGCTGGGTTTCTGCTTTATGCTCTTGTTGGGAGAATCTGAGTGTGGATCAATTAGGCGGAAATGTCCCTGAGGGCCTCTGGAGTGCCTGGTGCTGGGGAGAGGTGCGTCTCATGGGAGAGAAGAGGTGATACTTGGTCGCTCCCGAGCAGGCAGGCCCGCTGTGGCCACAGGGAGTCATTCTACCTGTGACCGGAGCTGGAGGCTCTGCTTCCAAGGTGGCTCAGCCACAGGGCTGGCGGTGTGGGGCTGGCTGGAGGGAGGGGCCTCAGTTCCCTGCCGCAGAGCTGCTTGAGCGTCCTCACAACATGGTATCTGGCTTGCCCCAGAGCCAGTGAGCCAAGAGGGGGCCAGGGTGGAAGCCACTGTGTCTTTCATGACCTCAGAAGTCACACATTGTGATTTCTACACTATTTTGTTGCTTCTGAAGGTAGTACGGGAGGGGCATGAACACTGAGTCGGCCTCGTTTGGAGGCTGACTACCAGAGTGGCCGAGATGGCATGCATCTTGTTCCCACATAGTTCCAACGAAAGTCCCAGAACTGAATCTCATTGGGCCACTTCGATCAAGTTCCATGCCCATTCCTCACTGGACAGTGGTCCTGGGCCCACCCCTGGAGGGCTGGTTCCCCACAGGAACAAGGAGCTGTTACCAGAGTGGAAGTGGATGTTGCAGAAGGAGGGTAGCGCTGTAAACCGTCTCTGGAGAGGCCTGTGGCACTGTGTAGCCCAAAGGCGGTAATGATGGGACACTGGCGAAGGCTTCCTGGAAGAGGTGACCTTTGTACTTGTCTTGGCAAGATGGGTGGCATTTTTATTTTTTTAATGTTTATTTAGTTTTGAGAGACAGAGAGAGACAGAGTGTGAGCAGGGGAGGGGCACAGAGAGAGAGAAAGACACAGAATCTGAAGAGGCTCCAGGCTGTAAGCTGTCAGCACAGAGCCCGACGCGGGGCTTGAACTCACAAGCCGTGAGATCATGACCTGAGCCGAAGTCGGACGCTCAACTGACTGAGCCACCCAGGTGCCCCAATGGGTGGCATTTTTGACCATTTCATTTTGGCTGTGCCCTGGTGGTCTGAGTCAGGACATGAAAGAACGAGGTGTGGAATGTGGGCTCGGGGATGTGCTGGGATCCTTTTCTTTCCCAGACTGGGAACATAGGGACACGCTCTGCTCACTCCTTCACTCAACAGGCAGGAAACTGGGTTTCCAGGGGAGAAGGGGCTGGCTGAAGTCATGCAACTGGTTACAAGTTATAGGATGGAGCTAGGGCCTTCTAACTCCTAATCAGGGAGGATGGAAAGATGAGTTGTAGGGGGTCGGGAGGAGGAGCCAGGACTTGACTCAGGAGGCACAGAGAAGCCACAGAAGGCCTCTGACCAGGGCAGGCATGCAGTGGAGTGGGATCTGGGGTTTGGAACTGAGAGAACACCCTCTGGCCTCCCTCCGCTTCTGACTTTAACTTAGCGCTTACTATGTGCCTTATATGCATTTCTCACATAAGCCTCCCAGCCTTCTGAGGAGTTGGGTGACTTTACAGGTGGGTTCCTGGGCTGCCAAGGTTGCTCAGGGGGTCTCTGACTCTGTTGCTCTGAAGCCTCTTCATCCCGCATCCGTGGGACAAGAGGCCGGCTTGGTAAATCGCCAGCCTGGTTGCTCAGACCCCTTCCCGGGTATGGTGAGCCCCCTGACTTTAGGGGAAGGAAAAAGTATTTCCCTGCTCACACCCCTTCCCAGAAGCCTGCCTGGAGTCCGAAACGCGATGGGCGCTATGGGGTTTCTTCCCGAGGGAGGGGCTTGTCATCTGGTGTCAAACAAGGCCAAGCTGTTGGCTCTGGGCTCTGCGTTATTTGTCCTTTGGCCGCCTGACAGCCCTGTCTGCCTTGTTTTTGCTATGGTGTTACGCCCTCTTGCCCACTGTTTCGTGGCCTTGCCACTTTCTACAGCCTGTGGCTCCCAGGTGGCTGAGGTCTCTCTGCCCTGAGCTCCGGACCACGTATCTTGTCTTTATGGGTGGTTGTCCCAGACCTTTGGGCAAGCCGTTGTGGGCATGTCTCAGCCTGGGGGTTTGGCTGATGGGGGCTGTGTCCAAGTCACATTTGTGTCCGCAGCACCAGAGAGGGGTCCTGCCCATGGGGAGGAGGGCAGGTGTTCCTGAGAGGAACAGAAGAGGGTCGGGGCCATGCCTGCGCCCTGGCACCTGGAGTGAACAGACACCAGTTCCTGGGCTGATGCTGAGAAAGCCTGAGCTTGCCCCTCCTTTGGGGGAGTTTGTTCGGCAAGTTTAGGAGTGCTGAGTACCAGGGCTTAGAGGTCTCTGGTGAGGGTACCCATTGAGGAGGGGGTAGTGGGGCTTGGAGTAGCCTGTCCTCAGGGAAGCCTTTCTTTGGCCCCAGGATGGTCACGGGTGAGTGTTTGAAAGCACAAGCCACAGAGTCAGATAGACCTGAGTTTGAATCCTGGCTGTGCCTTTTGTTAGCTGTGTGTGCTTGGGCAAGTGAGTGGCGTCTCTGAGCCTCAGTTTCCTGCTCTGTAGAAGGGGCATAATAGCAGGACCTTCCTCATGGAGCCGATGGGCAGTTATGTGAGGCTGTCCCCAATGCCAGCACACAGTCAGTGTCTAAATGCTGGTTGTAAAGCACATTAGCCTGTGTGCACAGATCCTGTCTGCCAGGACCTTGAAGTCTGTCTGAGGGCTGGGGTGTCAGGTGCCCAGTGGCCAGGGTTGGGGATGTAGCAGGTTGGAAGGGAAGGGTCTGACCACTGCCCCCTCTGAGGAGGGAGCTGAAAGGGGGGTCTGGGGAGGGTGGGAGTGTCAGCTGGGAAAATAGGGCTCTGTTCTCCACTTTGTTACCAAACAGTAGGTTCTGCTGTCAGGATAAAAGGTAGAAAGTGATCCCAGGCCCCCAGGTCACATGCTCAGCGGGTGACTGAGGACCAGCAGTGCCTTCTTCCTCTGTCTTGGGAGGCTTCCGCTCCCTGCTTCCCAGCCCTTCATAACTGCCGCCTCACAGCTGAGCACCACATGATCCCAGTGGGGGAAACTGAGGGCTGGCAAAGCAGAAGGGGCTTGATTCCTGGCATCCTGGGGCCCAGGGCTGTTGGGATTCTTTGGGGGCTCGAGCTGCTTGGAATAGGGGCTCCAGGCATGGGGGCAGCTGGGAGATGGAAAGGCAGCAGATGAGGCTGGAGACCTTTGACCTCTCAGAGACGGATGAAGCCCCCTCGCTAGGTGGGTGGGGAAACTGAGGCTCATGGCCTGTCTGTGAGTGGCAGAACCAGCATGAGGCTCTGTGCCAGGCTGCTCTCTCACTTTTAATGCTCATCAAGGATGCATTTGCTCCTGGCCTCCAGCCGTCGTCTCGGGCCTTCTAACGGAGGCTTGGTGCTTGTTTTATTTTCACTTGTTGAAAATTGTTCCAGCTTAAAGCTTCCAATTTCCATGAAGTCATTGGAGCCAGGAGCCTGGCCCGATGCCTCCCCCCACTTGTGTTGAGGGCCCCGCTGCAGCTGGGAGCGGCCCCCCCCCCGCCAACAGCCCCGGAGGCGCTGAGCTGAGGGTTCGGCTGTAGCTTTTGTGAGGCGGCTGCTGCGGAGCAGGAAGTTGTGGGTCCCAGATGCGACTTGCTCTCGTTAGGTAGCCCGGGTGAAGGCGGCCTCGCATGTGTGAGCCTGGACGCGGGCCGAGAAGGGGCCGGCGAGGGACGGCCCACCTCCACGCGGGCTCCTCAGACCCTGGCCTGGCCGTCTGGGGGCCCCGGAGGAGAGCCAGGTAAAGCGGGCTGTGGGGACGGGGCGCCATCTGTCCCAGCGGCCCGGGCTGGGCGGGGGCCGGACAGGGTCTGGGCCGCGGGAGGTGGGGCGGCTCCCGGACACAGGACCAGAGACCACTGGTCATGGGCTTTGCCCAGCTTGACGAGGAGGTGCCGTCATGACCGCGGGGCGGGGTGGGGGGGGGGTGGGCCTGGACGTCTGGGAACTGTGGACTTGCAGATGCCCGCTCTGCCTTTCAGGGTTGTAATTTCACACTTACAAGCCCGCTTCTCTGTTCTCAGTGACGGAAGGATCGTCGGGGGAGGGCAATCGAACTTCTTTTGTGAAGTAAAAATGAATAGCCCCCAGACAAACTCTGAAAGTGCTACATGCCCCAAAGACAGAGAAGCAAGACGCCCCGGGAAGTGGAAGGGTCTCCCTTTCCCTCCAGCCCCTCCCAGTCTAAGGCCCCTGGAGACCAGTGTGCACCACTGGGACTAGGTCCTTCTGGATCATTCTTTGTGTTCCTCCAAACACATGTACACAGGGCAGATCAGGTGCTTCGCTTCTGTGTCACTACCTGGGGTTCAGGGCAGCTGGCACTGGGTGCTTCCTCTCTGGCCAGCGCTTGGGGGAGGGGAGCGGAGGGGTGAGGAAAGCAGAGGGCTGGGCTGGGCCTCCATGCACGGGGCCCCTGGCCCCGAGGCCTGGCCGGAGTCCAGGCGGGCTCTGCTCCGATGTCTGTGTGGCCGTGGGCTGTCTGCCACAGACATGCGGGTGGACGGCCTGAGGGTGGCCGCCTAGAGAGTGACTAGACCAGCTTTTCTCAGATGGGGGCCCTGTGGTGGTTTTAGGCCGTATGTGGATGAACATGCTTAAAATTTGTTAGGTATCTATTTTAATGTGTTTTAGGAAAAGGAAAAAAAAAAAAAAACCCTATAAATAGGACCTTAGATCTGTGACTTCATGATGTCCCTTTGCCTGGGACAAAGCTAAAGAAGATACGGAAATGAGAAGTGAGCAGACTTAAGAGGAAGTGTGAAGTGACCGGCTCGGCCGGATGTGCATGTGTCCACGGAATCGAAAGTCTGGGAGGGTTTCTTCTGGGAGGGTCTGTTCCTAACCAAGCTGTGGGTCTCCCCACCTCCAGGTTAGGGGCCTTCTGGGGCTTTCCTGTGGCTTCTGATGTGAGGTGTGGGTGCAGAGGAGGGGAGGCTGTCAGATTGTTCCGGATTCTGGGCCCTCAGAAGGGAAGGTGTGAACTGTGTGGGGGAAGAGCCTCCTGTAATGTTTTAGTGAAAAGAAGTGGCCGTTTACTGGCAGCCGTTTTCTGGGGGCCGGGAGGGGAGGGGTGGCCTCGAAGGGCCCCTTTGCCAGGAGTGGGTCTCAAGAGAGGAGGTCTTCCTGTGGGTCCTACAGCAATGGGGGCTGGTGCAGGGAGGGCCTAGGCAGTGAGCGGTGGGAAGGAAGGGGCAGGAGCAGGGCTTCTAAATAGGCCAAAGGTGCTTTTCAGGAGGAGATACCGGTCAGATTTGATGTGGTTGTGAGGACATGCACCCCCCTTTACAGTTTATAACTCTTGGTTTAACCCATTTCCTGCTCCCCTCACCCCTACCCTGTGGTAGGTGCCTTTTGCCCCCCAGTTTGCAGAGGAGAAGACAGAGGCCCAGAGGGGCACTTTCTTGTCCCGGGTCACACAGCGAGTCAGTCCCCAGGGCTGTCCAGGTGTATACACTGCCTGTCATGGAGAGCCGCCATGTCTGAGGCCTGTAAGGGGTCAGGGCACAGTGCCCCTTCTTTGGAGAGGCTGCATGGGGCAAAGCTGAGCAGGGGCTCTGGGTGGCTTTGAAGAGTTAGTAGGACATGATCCTCACCATGGGGAAGGAGGAATCAGGTTCCTCTGAGTTGGGTCCTCCACCCTGCAGGCCTGGCCTGACCCTTGTCTGCACCCACTGCAAGGTGGCGGGGGCTGGGTCAGGGCTCCCCCGCGGCTGGGCCGTGCCTCCTGGGTCACGTGCTGGGGTCCTGCTTCAGCTGGCGGTAGATGATCTGACCCTTTGGATTTTCCATGACTTGCCATCCTCCCATACTGGATGTCATCAAGAGGTGATGGGTGGTCCATCCCTCAGTGTCCTTGACCTTTCTCCTGTCCTGGAGGAAGGGGGTGTGGGGCACACTGACACTCCGCTGGTGGCAACTTTCCATCTTCCAGGGCCTGGGCAGAGGGCAGTGCTTCACCCAGCTGGGACTGGTCTGGGGCTGCTGAGGGAGCGGGCAGAGAGGGTCACGCTGGACGCTCGAGTCAGAGTGGCTGATTCCAGCCTTGCATGGGGTCGGGTCTCAGGGATGGGAGGGAAGCGTGGGTAGTGGGCCTGTTAGGCATTTCGTGTGCTTGAAGAGATCTGCGTAGCTACGAGCTGGGAGTTAGTTTGGCTCAGTGAATGAGACCATCACATCTGAACAGCCAGAGAAGCCAGGGGTCTTCTGGAGGTCCTTGGGTCCAGCCCCCTGCTTCCGGGCCCCACTCTGCCTGTTTCCAGCAGCATGTGAGGTGAGCCAGGTTATTTGAGCCAGTTTCCTGCATCTGTGAGTTGTGTCTCTCGTGGTTCCTGCCCAGGCGGTTATAGGCTTAAACAAAGGGGGACATGTTGCACCTGGTGCAGGAGAGCCCCGGCTCCGGGGGAGGTGTGATTGCTGTCGTGTAGCTGTGTTGGGGGCTCTCCTCCGCCTGTCCTGTTTCAGGTGGGAGAGGCCTCCCTGGTAGCCTGCAGCCCTTGGGCTAACTGCTGTCTCACAGTCCCTCAGTCCCCTCCTCTATGAGGTGGCAGTGCCCAGGCAGGTTGCTGGGGGACTGGAATATGCATGAAAAACTCTGCCCAGCCGTCTGAGACCAGCACACCCATGTCTGGGGTTTCCCTGGCGGCCTGTGTGTGTTGAGTGCTGCCAGCCTGCTCCCCCGCCCGGTGGCCCTCCAGCTCTGCCCCTGCCCTGGCTTTCAGTCTCCACTCACCCACAGGGCTCTTCCAGCCCCCACCCCCCAGGGAGGGTGGCAGGGCGCCCACCCAGCAACCGTCGGCATCTGGCTCGACCTGCTGCTGCCCACGGAGTTCACAGCCGGCCACATCATGCCTGGGGTGTTGTTGCCAGATCCTGGGTGCAGACCTGGGCTGAAGCACCTTCCACTCCCCGATGTTCCCCTGGAAGCCCTCTAGGCGCTGGGGTGAGGTAGGGCGAGACTTGGGTCAGAGGTGGGCTCAGTTCCTCTTTGGTGACCCTCCTCCCCATGATACTAGGTCATCCTTTCTCCCACCATCTGCTGATCACGTTGACAGACAGGGCATTGCCTGAGCACCAGCCAAGTGCTGTATGGGAGGGGAAACCGACAGTCCAGATGGGGTAGGATGGCCGACCTTGAGCCCTGGAGAAGGGGTTTGTGGGGTTCCTGGGTTCCTCCGATGCACACACTTGACCAGTTTCTCCCGTCTGGTGTCACATCTGAACCCCTTCTCCTGGCTTCTGGGGTCCTCTGGTCCCAGCCCACCGTGCTGGTCCAGTCCCACCTCTCGTGGCCTCTCGTGTACTCTGGGGTCAGCACGCTGCTTGCCTCTCTCTTGCCCTTTGTCCATGCAGCCCCTCTGCTCAGGGCTTCCCTACCTCATACCCCATCCTGGCCCGTGTCACCCATGTGGAGGCCCCCTCCTCGGGGTCTTCAAGCTCGGGGGCTGAGGAGGCTCAAGTGGTCTGCTCTGGAGTCAGTCGCCTGGCAGCTTTCCCTCCGCCCGGGCTCTGTGAAAATCCCCCCGTCGGTGCCGGTGCCAGGGGACACCGGGGGCACCCTCCTCTGTCCGTTCTCCCTGTTATTCCCCTGTGTGTACCCCTCCCTACAGCAACCACTGGAAGCATTTACCCGTGACTGTGCCCAAAGGAAAAGAAACAAATTGAGGTCTTTGTCGTGGGTACTCCAGTTCTCAGACATGTACCTGGCCCCCCAGGCTTACCTCCTCCCTCTTCTTCCTGGACAGACGTACTCATGGCCCAGGGAGGAGCTTGTGTCCTCCTGGGGTTGCAGCACAGCAGGCCTGGCTTCAAGGGAACAGGAGGCCCCCAGGGGATGCATGTAGTAGGCAGTGCCACCAACCACCTCTTAGGACCCAGAATATGCTGGTGGGGACCTCTTTGTCTTCTAGGATTCGGCCCTTGCCATCCCCTGCAGGGACCTTTCCTGCCCCTGGTTAGTGGCTCAGTCTCACTGCTTCTGGGACCAGCTGACTTGGGTGGATGGCTCCTGGTGTCATTGGCTGGCTGAGCAGGGAGAGGCCCAGGAGCATGGGGCACAGCCCCTCCCTGCACAGATGGGAAAACAGCCCCAACGGGCTTCACAGCTTTGGGGCTGGTGTGCATTTTCCTGATCAGAGCTCTGTTGGAGGCATGGTTTCCTCACGCCTCATTAAGTGGTGGGGATGTGGACGAGGGGCCACCTGTCTCCCCCACCTAGCCTCAGCCTCCCCATCTTTGCAGTAGGCAGGCTGCCCCCCCCCTCCTGCACATCCCCTGCCAGTGTGTGCCAGGGTCTTCCTGGCTCTGCCAGTCCCTGCTCCCGGCCTCCCACACCTGTCTCCCTCGGGCCCCATCTGGCTCGGGGAGGAGGAGCCCTTTGAAGTCAGCTGGAGGCGCTGCTTTAATGGGGGACCCAGACTAATGGGGAGGCATCCTCTTTTGAAACACCCAGACTCCCTGGAGCCACCATTGAGGCCCCCCGGGGAGCGGGTGCCTTAGCCCAGGTAGTGCCCAGGGCAGGGACCAGCACTTCTGCATCCTTTGTCTGGCCCTGCTTTCTGGGCAGGGGAGCAAGGGAAGGGCTACCTTTGGGGGGGGTGGTGTCAGGACCCCGGGATTTATAGGGTGTCTCCCAGTGCCTGTTGATATCAATCAAGGTTTCTCAGGCTGCCCGCCCCCGCCCCCCCCGCCCCAACTTGTGTTTGGAGCCACTGGGGTGACCCCACCTGATGGCAGACCCTGTGTACTAGCCTCTCTGTGAAGTCTCTGAGCATTAGGTACCATTACCAGCCCATTCTTTGAGTGAGGAAACAGGCCCAGAGAGGTTAATGAATGTGCCCATGGTCACACAGCGCCTCTGATGTTTGGTCCCTGAGGCTTTCCTACCTTCTTGACTCCTCAGCCCCAGGCTGCTCCTTGCCCATCCTAGCATTTCTCTTCCTCATGTGGCTCATTTATTACATGTGTCTCCTCTTCCCCGACAACACACGCTTTCCAAGGGACCTTGCTTATCATGGCCTTAGCCTGTCACCTGGTACCTGGAGTGGGCAGGGGCTCAGTGAGCACTTGTTGGATGGAGGAGCACGGGCACCGCGGCGGTGGGGGGTGGGGCGGGGGGGGGTTGCTTTCCTGTCGTTGAAGTAACACAAGTTTGGCCCCCTTAAGTGTGTGAAGTTTCTGGATTTAGGAGGAGTTTTTATAGCCATGAGGTCATTTCACGTCCAGAATAAACTGGCAAGCTCCCCACTGCTCAGGTGAGAAACCCAGGCTGAGAGGCAGGTGACCTGCCCGAGCTCATGCAGATGGGGACAGGGACACCAGGGTTGGGACCAGCCCCCAGTGCCTGCTCAGCATGGGCTGTATTTGTCTCAGTCCATGGGGCTTGGGTTTAAGTGTCCCCTGTGTACCAGGCAGGTGTCAGATTTTGGAAGCTGAGCAATGAGTAGCCACACGTCAGCCTTGGGGGAGGCATCAGGTAGCCGGGCAGTGACAGGCCAGGTGTCCTGTGTTTCGACACAGGCACTGGGAAGGGAGAGCCAGGCACTGAATCCAGATTAGGAGGGAATTGGGCAGCCCTCCTGTGGAAGGTGGTGGCTGGGCTTGGCTCTGAAGGGTTGGGCAGGAGTTTGCCAGGCAGAGGGAGTTTTCGGGGTGGGGAGGTAGGCTGTGCTTTTAAGCGGCCTGAGCCCGGAGACAAGAGGGTGGGGCTTGTTTGGGGAACTGAAATAAGTCAAACTGTGCAGTCTCGAAGAAGGCCTCTGGAAGCCCTGGAGGAGGTTTTTGGCCAGGGGGTGAGCACAACTGGGCTTGGTGTTCTTGGGGACCCAGACAGGTGCAAGAAGCTCTGGCAGGCTATCCCAAGGGGAAGCTTGTGTTTAGGGGTGCATGGGGCTGCTGTGGACTGGGGATCCATCACAGCGGCTTCCCGTACCCAGCCAGAGCCTGGCTCTGGAAGGCAGGAGTTTGTGGCAGGAAGGAGTAAGTAACCAGGAATGGGGGGCCTAGCTCTAGGGACAACTGAACTGTAGGGAGGGTCTCCTGAGCCCCCCGTGTGGGTGTAGTTACAGAGGCCAGCCTGTGGTTTGAGGGTAAGGGAGGTCGGCTAGGCCTGCTTCCCCTGCAGAAGGGCTCCTCCGGGCTCTGGGCTGGGCTTTCACCAGGCAACCCCCCCTGCCCATCACGTGCCCCCTTGGCCTCACTCAGGTTCTCAGGAAGCCTTGAGGAAGTGGGATCTCAGCACTTTGGATTAGAGCCGGGCACTCTGCTGTCTGGTGCTGTGGGAGCCACATGGCGGGGAGGGTCTGTGGATGAGGCAGTGGCTTCGGGGGCCCAGACTAGACAGTGATGTCTTGTTGGGCTCCATGGATGGCTGGGGGAGGCCATGGCCCCTCCAGCATGGCCTGCTGAGTTCTGGGCAAGGATGTCTTACTGTCTGGTTTTCCCACTGACCTCTCTGTGGCCAGCTTGCTAGTCTCAGTGGGACCGGACCAGAGTGGGTAAAGGCTCCCACTCTAGCTTGGGTCTCCTGACATTCGGCCCAGGGCTCTGTCCCCTGCACTGCTTTGCCTCTGGCAGGTGGGCTACTTCCCTGCATTGCCTGCGAGAGGCAGGAAGCATGGCCAAGAGACGCAGGAGGGTCTTTTCCTGGTTGGTATTTAGAGCACTTTCTTGCTTTCTCAATTCCGCAGAGCAGATTGCTCCCCAACTTAAAACTGCCTGAGGGAGGGCGCTGTGCATCCAGGCCTTCTTCCCATCTTCCCTTCACCCCTACCCCAGAGGCCAAGCTTAGGGCTGGTCCCCTGGCCCACAAGCAGTTGCACTGGCTTGTCCTTCCCTTGTGTGTCCATCCAGCCCAACCCAGGGTCGGGTAGAGGTGGGAGAGTGGGGCCCCCAGCCAGAGGGAGCTCCCCAGGCTGTCAGGAGAGGGGAAGATAGTTGGCTCTCTGGGCCACAGCTGCCCAGTGAGGAGCTCTGAGCTATCTTCGAGACTCCACAGTCAGCATTTCTCAAAAGGAGTTCATTGGAAATTAATGCAAAAAAGGGTCTCTTGAACCAAACAGACCAGGGAATGTTTAGCTGTGTTTAACTCAGCAGGTTTCTTTTCTGCAGGACTTCTCAGAGCCTTTAATTGCTAATGTATACAGGGACTCTTTAAAGGAGGAGGAGGAGAATGTCAAGCCCTGCACTGCCTGTGACCAGAGTCCAGTGTGGGTGGGGCTGGCCATGTGTGTGTAGCTCTTCGTGGCTCTGCTGGTGGGCAGCACGCCTCAGGAAATGTAGACGGAGGGTTAAGAAAGAGCTGGAGCCTTGGAGTAGGGCAGGTCTGGGTTTGAATTCCAGCTCTCCTGCTTTTCAGCCAGGGGGCTTTGAACAAGTAGGTTAGGATTCCAGAGTCCGCCCCCAGCTGGAAACAGAGTGAGAGCAGCTCCACCCACACCCCCACCCCCACCCTGGGGGGGATGGGCTGAGGGGGGATGGGCTGCGTGGGCCTTGCCCCTGCCTGTTCCTGACAGGCGCTCACTGAGGTGGAGGTTCTCAGAGGAGGGAGGCCAGAGGCCGCTGGGAGTCTCTCTAGTTGGGTTCAGAGGTTGCAGAGCCTGTCCTGAGGGCAGGTGTTCTGCTTTCTCTCCTTGAAGCAGGCCTGCAAGGCTTGGGGTGGGGTCCCCATGCTGCCTGGGATGCCAGATGGCAGTTCTCTCTGACACTGTCCACCTCCCCTAGGGCCCAGGTTGGGTGGCTGGACCGCCTCTCTGTCCAGGCCCCGCCAGGCACCCCACCGGGGCGTCAGCCCCTGTCGCTGCTCAGGGCCCCAGGTAGCAATTTTTAGGTGCTGACCACTTTTAGGCTAGGCCACTCCCAGGGCAGAGTAGGGGGCCGGAGCTCACGACTGGGTCATCGGGGAGGGGAAGGGGCAGGTGCCCCGCTCCCTGCCTTCCAGACCCCACAGCCCTTTCTGCCAACTTGGTAATACTTGTTATCTCGACTTGGGTACTTTGTGTCGGGTGGAGCCTCGACACCCTGCGTGCCTTACCCCCATCAAATCCTCTCAAAGCTCTGCAGGGTCAGAACTTAGTCTCCCTTTTTTCAAATGAGGAAACTGAGGCACAGAGATGAGAAATAACTCTCTGGGGTGTGCAACTGACACTTGATGGGCCTGAGACGGATGTCTGTCTGTCTGTCTGCCTTCCTTCCTTCCTTTATTTTTCTTAAAACAAGTTCTATTTAAGTTTATTTATTTTGAGAGACAGAGCGAGCATGAGCAGAAGAGGGGCAGAGAGGGAGAGGGAGAGAGAGAATCCCAGGTAGGCTCCGTGTTGAACAGTGAGATTGTGACCTGAGCCGAAATCGACTGAGCCACCCAGGCGCCCGGTAAACAGGTTCTATTTTTTTATGTATTTGCATACATACTTATGTATGTAGATCCACACACCCCCACGCCAATAAAGATGCCAGGAACGTGTCTTTCCATGTTTGTATATGTGTCCCTTTAATTATCAGTCACCTTCTGTTGCCCTTGAATTTTTCTAATAGAGTCTTTATTTTTTAGTTTATTTTTTAAAGTTTATTTATTTGTGTTTTTAGTAGTCTCTACACCCAACGTGGGGCTTGAACTCACAACCCCAAGATCAAGAGTTGCACACTCTTCCAACTGAGCCAGCCAGTTGCCTCACGTGTTTAGTTTATTTTTAAAACCACTTTATTGAGGTATGATTGACGTAGAAAAAGCTGTGCATATTTAATATATGCAGCCGATAAGCTGAAGATAAGTATTCCTCTCTGAAACCATCATGACAATCTGTCATAAACTTATTCCTCACTTCCGAAAGTTTCTTTTTGCCCCCTTTATTATTATTATTGTTATTATTACTCCTAGTAGTAATAGTCGTAGTAGTGTGATAAGAACCCTCAACGTAAGATCTGCCCTCGTAGGAAAAATTTGAAGTGTACAATATAGTATGATTGGCTGTAGGCACTATGTATGCAGTAGATCTTGCATCTTGTATTAAGAACTTTTAAAAAATGTTTGTTTATTTTAGAGAGAGTGAGTGAGCATGTGGGCAGGGAAAGGGCAGAGAGAGAGAGGAAGACAGAAAGAATCCCAAGCAGGCTCTGCACTGTCTGTGCAGACCCCAACGTGGGGCTTGAACCCACGATCTGTGAGATCGTGACCTGAGCTGAAACCAAGAGTCAGATGCTTAACCAACTGAGCCACCCAGGCACCCCAAGAACTTCTGTTTTTGTTTGTTTGTTTGTTTTTAATATTTATTTTTGAGAGACAGAAAGAGAGTGAGGGGAGGGCCAGAGAGAGGGACACAGAGGATCCAAAGTGGGCTCTACATTGACAGCAGAGAACCTGATGTGGGGCTTGAACTCACGAACCATGAGGTCATGACCTGAGCCAAAGTCGGAAGCCTGACTGACCCACGCGCTCCCCAAGAACTTCCTTTTAATTGCACAAGCTGCATTCCGACAATAGAAACAAACTGAAGGTTCACTCATTCCACCAAAGCATCAGTTTTGGTTATCCTGTATCCTGGTTCAGGCATTACCCGTTCCAGACACTGCTGTTACCATGTGGATTTTTCACAGAACACCCTGGGACAGCTCAGTTCACACGGCTGCACCCTTTTGACGGCTGCGTAGTATTCCACAGGAAGGGTGCGTTGTGATTTATTTCACTATCTCCTAACTGGCAGACACACCATCTTCTTTTGTTATTGTAATGCTGCAACAATAATCTTGTACATGTGTCATTTTACATCTGTGAAAGTGTTTGTAAGGTAAATTACTTGAAGGACTTTTGCTACATCAAAGGTTTGTGTGTGCAGGAGTGATTTTGTTACATACGACTAAATCGCCAGCCCCACCCCGGGGGTTATGCTGAATCACTCCTGCCAAGGCTGTGTGACTGCCTGTTGTGTTGCGTATAAATGCTTTGATCTTTGCCAATTGGATAGGTAAAAATGATTTTCCGTAGTAGTTTTAATTTGTGGTGTTTTTTTTTTTTTTATTACGGGTGAGGTTAGCTTCTTCCTAAATGTTTAACAGCCATTTGTGTTACCTTTCTGTGCACTTTCTATCCATACCTTACTCCCATTTTTTTTTTTTAATTGGTCTTTTTCTTTTTGATCTGTGGGAACTTTTTACATATGAGAGAGGTTAGCTCCTTATGATAAGAGTTATAAATATTTCCCTAATTTCTCATTTATCTTTTGATTTTGCTATTAATAGCTTAAGAGAGAGAGAGAGTGTGTGAGCAGGGGAGGGAAAGAGAGAGAGGGAGACACAGAATCTGAAACAGGCTCTGTGAGCACAGAGCCTGATGCAGGGCTTGAATTTGGGAACAGTGAGATCATGAGCTGAGCTGAAGCCAGATGCTTGACCGACCGAGCCACCCAGGCACCCCTAATGTAGTAGATTTTTAATAAGTTTATTTACTCATTTGTTTTTAAGTAAGCTCTATGCCCAGAGCGGCTCAAACCTGCAACCCTGAGATCAAGAGTGGCATGCTGGTCTGACTGAGCCAGCCAGGCACCCCTGGAGTAGTTTTTTTAAATGTAATGGGAGTTGATTAGTCTTTTCTGTGTCAGGTCAGAAAGGACTGACCCACTACAGCACTGTATGAACATTCTTTCATGGTTTCTTGCTCTCTTTGGAAATCATCTTGGTATAAATTATGACTCCAGCTTGTTCTCTCTCCTCTGGGCTCTGCTGTCTCTTTAAACAGGATACTGGCAGGGTAGTTACATCCTTCTTGCTCACTCCAGTTCAGTGGTTACTCTGGGGTATATCTATGGCTTTGTGAAATGGATCCCGTCCCCTATCTCCCAACCCTGTTCATGCCTCCTCACCACTGGCTGTCTGGGTGGGGCCCTGGGCAAAGTGTGAAGTCAGTGGCTAGACCTCTGTCCTGCCAGCCTGAGCAGGACTGGCACCTGGTAAGGTGCCTGTAGACTAGCCCTTTCTGTCCTTCCTTATCAAGAGGAAAGAGGTCAGAAATGTGTTGAATGGGGGCATGAAAGTGTGTTCATTTTATTTTATTTTATTTTATTTATTAAAAAATGTTTTAAGTTTATTCTGAGAGAAAGGGAAAGAGAGAGAGAGAGAGAGAGAGAGAGAGAGAATTCCAAGTAGGCTCTGCACGGTCATCGCAGAGCCCGATGTGGGGCTCGAACTCATGAACCCTAAGATGATGACCTGAGCCAAAACCAAGAGTTGAACGACTGAGCCACCCAGGTGCCCCCAAAGTGTGTTCATTTTAAGGAGGGAGCTTCGTGAGGGCAGTGCTTAACTTTGGGAATGAATCACTGACGGTGGGATTTCAGGCAAGAGCCAGGGAAAATGTTCTTTCCGGCAATCCTTGGTTGATCGGTTAGTTAGTTAATAAGCACTGTTGCATGGACCCCCACTCTGTACAGACACCTGGGAGAGGCCGGCATTGAGGTCTCTGCCTTTGGGGAACTTGTGCCTGGAGCATAGTTTCCTCTTGGCATCTGGCCTGGTGCCAGGCACATAGAAGGTGCTAGTGTACATCCATTAAAAGAGTGAATGCATGGATCTCTCTCAAGGTGAATGAATAAATGAATGAATGAATGAATGAATGAATGGACGATTTTTCCCCGGGCAGTTACTAACCATCATTCGAGGCATAGGAGATAGCAAAATTCATTTCCTGCCAGCTGGAGCCTGGGAGGTAAGGGGTGAATGAGGCATTTGTATTTTAAAGGAGACACTGACAATGCTGAGACTTAATCCCCAGGAGAAGTGGCAGGGAGGATTTCAGGTACAAAGAATAATCCCTACCCCACCCCTAGAATAAGCCCTCTGGGGCCAGGTGACAACACCCAGACTGTCCCCTTAGGCTTGTTGTCGTTTTATGATTCAGACACCACGCCCAGCCCAGCCCAGCTCCGGGTCTCAGAGGTCTGACAGATCCATTCCTTTGCAAGAAGGAAAACCGAGGCCCAGATGGGGCAAGGGACTTGCCCAGGGTTACAGAGCAGGTTGGTGGCAGAGCTGGACTTTCTGGATCCGAGACTGATGGGTAGCCTGTGGACCCTGGGAGCTAGTGTAAAGTCAGCCTGGGGGTCCTGGGGAAGCGTGATGGGGAGCAGGGCTGGCTGGAGGGCTCACATCACTGGGCACTTTGGCTTTTGCCCCTGCTTCGTGGCCTTGTAGGCTGTCACCAGGAGGTGGCAAGATGAACTAGAAGGTTCGTGGGGGGACCCTGCCTGCTTCATGCCTCTGTCTCTTCTATTTGGACTCCATGGGCTTCCTCAGCTCTGGAAACAGCCTTCTTTCTGGGCTCATTTGCTATTTTGTCCTTGCAAACAGCCTGCTGGCCATCATGACCTGCACCTCACTTTTCCCCACGACTTGGGTATCAGCACCCGAGTTTACCAATGAGGAGGACTGAGGCTCAGAGTGTGAGCGACTGGGACGTACGGCCATGGGAGCAGAGCTGGGGTTTGAACCTGTGCTTCCTTGACCAGCACTTCCCATTCTCAGGGACACACTTCCTTCATGTTCTCACCTCCTTCTATTTTATTTTTATTTTTTTAATGTTTATTTATTTTTGAGAGAGAGAGAGAGAGAGAGAGAGAGAGAGAGAGAGAGACACCAAGTGCAAGTGGGAGAGGGGCGGAGAGAGAGGGAGACACAGAATCCAAATTCAGAATCTGAAGCAGACTCCAGGCTCCGAGCTGTCAGTACAGAGCCCGATGAGGGGCTCAAACTCGTGAACCGTGAGATCATGTCCTGAGCTGAAGGCAGACACTGAACCGACTGAGCCACCGAGGTGCCCCTCACCTCCTTCTGCCCTGATGGGCTCTCCCTCCTTCTTCCAAAGCTGCCCTGTTTGCTTTCCCCTGCTTTTTCTGCCTGGTTCAAGATTCCAGCTGGTTGTTTCATCCGTGGGTCCATCGATCCATCTGTCTGTCCTTCTGTCTGGTCTACATGCAATGACCAGGGCCCAGCTGCAGGATATAGACACAGATCCTACCATGACAGATCCTGCCTCACCTTGGTGAGGCAGGTGCTGGGATGTCTGACAGATGGGACCGTTGGCAGGACTCTGGGAAGGCCTGGGAGAGACCTGCATGGGGAGGGAGGTCAGGCCCTGCGTGAGCAATGGTGTGAAGGGGGAGAGGCCTGAGGGCTGCTCGGCTCTGGTGTTGGTGGAGGGGAGGGCGTGCATGGCAGTCAGGCTGAAATCCCTCGGTCCCATGAGGTTTCTTGGGTGGTGCCCCTTTATGCCGGGACTTTGCCAGGCAGAGCACCCTCTGGGTCCCCTTCACAAAACTCTGGGTCTCCTGAGGGAGATGCCCTAACATGAGACCCCCCCTCCCACCCCCAGCAAATAAAAATCTGCTTGTGACACAGCCCGTGGAGCAAGCTGAGTGCTGGGCTAGCCGAGGAGGCTAAGACTGTGTCTGTGGGTTCTGGGCTGCAGCATCATGGACCCCAGGCTGGATTGGGTGCAGGGACTGAGCCCAAGGGGCCGAGGTGGGGCCTCTCCTCACGCCTGCCTGCCCCTCCCGCACACCCCAAAGCCCCCACTTCCTCCTTTTGAGGCCACCGGGGCCCCAGGCCCTGTGCAGCTCCGAGGCCTGCTGGGCTGGGCCAGAGGAAGCCAGGCGGGGATTCCTGCCAGTGCGGCTTGGGTGAGGAAGTGGGTGCCCTGTCCGTGTCTGTGAAAGCTGGAGGTGGGCTAGAACTCCCCAAGGGGTGTGGTAGCATTGAGTGTGCTGTGGGATCAGCCAGTTCTGCTGGGGAAGGATATCCTGAGCACCCCAAAGGGCCCGGTCTTGTACTCATAATTTGAGGTCCCAGCCTCCCTATTTCCGGCGGTTCTTCTGGCTGAGGAACCTGGAGCCCCCAGTCAGTATTTGGCAAGGAGACCACAGCCCTGCCTCAGTTGTAGGAAAAGGAGGAGAAGGTTTGTGTGGGTAGCTTGGAGGGCTTCCTGTAGGAAGAGGTGCTCCTGGATCTTGCTGGCTTAGAGGAGGCTTCCTGACGTGGCTTTCTGACTTTACTTCTTCAAGGCAGATGGAGGAACCTTGATGGAGTACACTTTGCCTCCTCCCACCCTCGGTCCTAGGCTTTGAGAGGGGAGGGCAGGAAGGGGTTAGCATTTTGAGAGGTTATGGGCTCTGGGGATGTCAGCACCGTGAGAGTGTTGGGCAGGATGAGAGGTGAGCCTAGGTGGCCTGTATTCAAATCCCAGCTCTCTTTTACTAGCTGTGTGACCTCAGGAGAATGACTGAACCTCTCTGTGTTCCCACGTTCATAAAATGGAAGCAGTAGTCATACTGCCCTGCGGGGCGGGTGTGCAGAGTTTGAGCCCCCAGCGCTGGGCACGCAGTAAGTACATGGTAGACTTTGTTGATGGCATTGCCCGCCCCCCTCTATCATGGGGCACAGGGCTGTGGGAAGTGCAGGGCCCAACAGGAGTGCTTTGGGGGAGTGAGGTTGATTCCTTTGGTATCCATTTCTATGCAAGTATGCCCCGGGGCTCCCTAATTCATCCCACAGAAGGGAGTCTCTGGAGGCCACTGGAGGAGATGTGGGGAGGCCCATTGCCCCAGCTTCCTGCTGGACCGGGTCCCGTGCAGCCTGGCTGGCTCTGGGATGTGGAGTCCGGGATGTGGTGACAGAGGTATGGGCAAGGGAAGTTCCCCTCCTTGGCCCAGCCCCCTTCCAGGAGGCCTAGCTGGGGCCAGTCGTATCTGCGGGCACCCACTCTTGCCTCTGAGCTACATGGGACTCTGCCCCCTGACCCTGGACCCATCAGGAGGCCATGAGGGTTTCCCAGATACAGTAAACTGGGGCAGAAGGCCTCTTGGTTGCAAGTGACAGAAGCACAAACTGGCTTTACCCGAAAAAGGCATGATTGTCCCGTGTGATTGAAATATCTGGAGGCTGTTTGAACTTCAGGCACAGCTGGATCCAGGGGCTCGGGGGGTATTTTCAAGTCTCTGTCTCTCTCCAGTTTTCTGTGTCGGCTTCATTCTCACTGGGCCGTCTCCTGTGGTGACTTCCAGTGGCCACCAGCAGCTGTAGGCCACCAGCAAAAGAGAGTATCTCTTTTCGGTGGGTCAGCAGAAGTCCCAAAGAGGGTTCTCAGAGGGTTGTGGTCACATGACTGTCCCTAAACCAGTCACTGGGGCTTGAGAGGGACAATGATGATGAGCCAGCCCGGCTCACGTGGCCCCTGAGCCAAGGGACTGAAGTGGGAGAGACAATCCCAGCAGCAGAAGAAATAATGTTCCCTCCCAACTGGACCTTGGGGGTCCCCTCCACTGTAAAATGGGCTGCTTGCCCTATTCCCCCTACCAGGGTGATCGTGAGGTCTGACCCCTGGGCTCTGCTTCCTCCAGGTAAAGGGACCTCGACTGTCCCATATGAGTGTCTCTGCTGTTGGTGTCTTTGGACTTGGGACAGAACTACTGGGGTGGGGGTGAGGGAGCGACGGGGGTCGGCTTCACTTGGCCTCAGGTGGGCCTTACAGCCAGAAGGAGTGCTCACTTCTGGAGGAGACCGCCCGAGAGGCGATGAGCTCCCCGTCACTGAGGTGGGTGAGCCAAGGGTCATTTGTTGGAGGCTTGGCAAAGGAGTTCCTTCATTCAGGGCCTCTGTGGGGCCCTCCTACTTGCCAGCTGTCAGTGACCAGCAGAAGAACTGGTGAATGGGCAGAAAGGCCTTGAAGCCTTCCCTGGTAGGGGGGGCCTCTGTGTCCAGCTTTGGGGGGGTTGCTTCTAGGGAGCCGCTGGCCTTTGGAGATGCCGCCTTTGGCTCCCAGGCCTCTGACCAGGAGCGATAAACACGGTCATTCCTCCCAGCCCTGCCCTGCTTTGCTCTTCCAGGAGTGGGACCCGGTCCCTGGATGGGCCGAAGTCCCTGTGTCCAGGGCTATTGTCCACGCCCTTGCCCGCCTGCCATTGCCCAGGAAGTGGCCTAATTAGATCCCCAAGAGCGGTGTTTACCAGGCGAGGGTTCCCCCCCTTTCCCCGGGAAACCCTCCAAGTGCTCCTCTCTCTTCACCCCTGCCTCAGCTGGGCTTCGTGTGCCTGGATAGGCAGGTCAGTAGTGGGGTGAAAGGTGCTGTGTGTGTGTGTGTGTGTGTGTGTGCACATGCGTGTCCTGGCCCCCCACAGCTCTGGTCTGAGGGCTTTGCCTGGGGTTTAGAGCAGCTGCAGGGAGACGTTGCCCTGGCCCCGTGGTGTTTGGGGTTTCTCAGCCTGTCAGTCCAGTCCCGAGGCACTGGAGTTTGGTGCCCGGCCAGAGAGATGGGCAGTGTGTGCACTTGTGGTTCAGTTCCCGGGAGCTGCCCTTGCTCACAGGGCTCAGTTCAGTGAGACAGAAAGGTCGGGCCAGGAGCCCTCGTTCGGGAGCGGGTAGACCCGGCTTTGAATCCCAGCCCTTCTGGCAAGCAGCTCAGCCACTCAACCTCTCTGGGCTCCGTTCTGCATCTGTAAAATGGCTGTACCACCTTGGCCTTTGCAGGTCATGAACTTGGGAGTGAATATGTGGGTGTGGGCACCTGGCCTGACAGTGTTTCTGCTGTTGTGACTGCAAAGAGCTGGTTTAGGGGAGCTTTGCAGTGGGGGCTTCTCAGGGTGGGGACCTGATCTTGCTTTGTAAACCCTACCACATAGGGCGAGGCATACGTGGTTAATACTCCAGAAACACTCCGTGTGGAGTAAAGAGTGGTTGGTTTAGATTTAGAGGTTGTCAACCAGTGGGTGGCACGGCTCCAGCATTTAAATTAGCCGCCCTCCCTTTTGGGATGAGCACTGGGTGTTGTATGGAAACCAATTTGACAGTAAATTTCATATATTAAAAAATAAAAAAAATAAAATAAAAATAAATAAATAAATTAGCCGCCCTCATTCATAAATCAGAATTTCGTGTAGAAATCAGCTTTGTAACTTGCCTAAGCGCTTTGGGCTCTTTGGTAGCTGTGGGCCCAACCAGGGTCTGAGGTGGCTCCTGGATCCCAGGTGGGTACTCACTAGGGGGCTTTGCTCAGACGCAGGGACTCTGGGCACCCTGCTCTTCTACCTGTAGGGGCTCTGGACTCTTTCTTTCACAGCTTTTGCCAGTGGCCATTCGTGCCCTTCGTGACTGCCCTGAGCCTTCCCACCTCTTACCTCCTCCCTGCCCTCTGCCACCAGCCCTGTCCTGGTTCCGGTCTCGCAGGCAGGCCTGGAGGATGCTGGGAGCCTGGACTCCTGGTCCAGGGTTGCTCCTGTGACACAGGGTTCCCGCTGGGAATATGGCAGCTGCCCGCAGGCCTCAGCCCCTGCATGTAGGGATTGCACCTTTTTGGGTAACTTTCTCTCTTTGGGGACTGGGCATTCCAGGGGGAGAGAGAGCTTGCCTGGCACACGGGAGGTACGTAGTGGGCCTAGGGGGCCACAGGCACAATTAACTGCCTTTTTGGAATAAATGAATAAACAAATGAATGAATGGTGCTGGGAAAGAGGGAGTCCATCTGGGCTGAGCATTGCAAGCCTGGCATCTGCTCCCAATTTTGCCATAAAGGGTCCACTGTGCTCCCTCTCTGAGGTTTGGGCTCCTTTTCTACGAAGTGGAGCTTGCAAACTTTTCAAATTCTTGTCGGTGGAAACTTAAAAAATGTGTTTAAAAAAGGCAGTCTTTCGTGGAAGCTTAATGTAACATGAACGCAAGGGGGAGGGTCTGGGTGTAGCAGGTGTGGGGGTCTGAGACACAGAACGCACTACAAAGCCCCAGTAGTTGGGTGGGTGTGGTCTTTGGGCAAGGACCTGCAAACAGACCCCACATGCATGGTCACCTGACTTATCACAAAGGTGGCTGCACTGAACTCCTTGAGGAGAGAATGGTGGCTTCTCCAGAAGCTGCTGGGGTCATCAGATGCCCATGTAGAAGAAAGGGATGAAGGCTGATCCCTGCTTCACGCCCTACACAGAATTCGCTGGGATGGATCAGAGACCTCCACCTCCCTGTGCAAGTCAAACAGTCAAACTGTTAGGGCAGTGCTGTCCAGTAGAAGTTTCTAGATGATAGAAATGCTTTTTATCTGTGCTGCCGGATATAGTAGCCACTAGCCGTGTGTGGCTTTTGAGCACTTGAAATGTGACTGGTGTGACGGCTGGACTGAACGTTGAATTTCATTTTAAAGAAATTGAGAGAGAGAGAAAGAGCAGGAGGGAGTGGCACAGAGAGAGGAAGAGAGAGAATCCCAGGCAGGCTCCGCACTGTCAGCACAGAGCCTGACGCTGGGCTCGACCTCACGAACTGTGAGATCATGACCTGAGCTGAAACCAGCTTACGCTACTGAGCCACCCAGGCGCCCCTTAATTTCATTTTTAACCCAGTTAACTCTAAATAGTCACGTGTGGCTAGTGGCTGCTGCAGTCCTGGGAAACACAGGGAACCAGCCCTGTGTGCAGAGCCTGAAACGGGACCTAGGAGTTAGGTGTGGGTTTAGGTTGATGACTCAGACCCGGGTCTGCTTTGTGTCTCCACAGAGCTGAGGACCCCATGTGTCTGGTCAGCCCGGCCCGGATGCAGAGGAAGAGGCCAGTGGTGCTGTGAGCCGGCCTGGCCGCGGAGCGGTGTGGGCCCCGTGTGGCCCACGCGGCTGCCTGCTGAGGGGGCCCCTGCCCAGCCCCGCCTGCCAGGCTCTGAGAGGCCAGAGGCCTAGGCCCACCAGGGAGGGTGTCTGCAGACAGATGCTCCCCAGGCCGTGGGGTCTCCTGAGGGCACTGCCGGGCGGGTGGGCCTCGGGGGGAAGATGCCGGCCAAGGGGCGCTACTTCCTTAACGAGGGCGAGGAGGGCCCGAACCAGGACGTGCTCTACGAGAAGTACCGTCTCACCAGCCAGCACGGGCCGCTGCTGCTCACACTCCTGTTGGTGGCTGTCACTGCCTGCGTCGCCCTCATCGTTATCGCCTTTGTCTGCGGGGTGAGTGAGGCGGCCGGCCCGCGGCGGGTTCGGGGCCCGGCTCTGCCGCTCTGGGCTTGCGAGGCCTCCTGGCAGGTCCTGGACTCCTCTCAGCCTGAAGCTCTGCATCTGTGATGTGCTCGAGAGCATAGTTAGGCTTTTAATTTTAATTTAATTTTGAAGTCTGGGGTGCTTTGCGAGCTTACATTCATTTGGCCAAGTAAACTACACTCCTTTTCTCCAAAGTAAACTTCTACGGAAGACCTAGGTCTGGGACAGCTCGCGTGTCATGACTCCCTCTTCCCAGCACTCCTTCTCTGGCCTCAGAGTCCTTCTCAACCCTGGTCTTGAGGCAGACGCCCCTGCTGTCATCTCTGACCTAGTCCTTGCCCCACCACGGCCACTGCTCTTGAGACGTGGCTAGTGTGGCTGAGGAACAGAAGCTTTAAAAAAGTAAATTAATTTCTCCCTCCCTCCCTCCCTCCCTCCCTCCCTCTCCCCTTCCTTCCTTCCTTCCTTCCTTCCTTCCTTCCTTCCTTCCTTCCT